>NC_086174.1:28960231-29260589 GCF_023053635.1 Elgaria multicarinata webbii
CTACTTCAATCTCCCCCTGTGCTGATGCCTACTGCTGCTGCTCCTGTCTTGCCTTTATTCTTTAGGCCCCACAGCTCCACAGCCCAGCAACCGAGCCCTCAGTTTCCCATTCTGCTGCCACCATTAACTGTTCCCTCCTCAGTCACTCTTTCACAGACCACACCAGTTGTTTGAAATTAATTGGAATTTATTAACCTAAGTAAGTGCGTGTACATAAGCTTAATGGTTTCCTCAGTTGAAATGTGTATGGTTACAAGGCTTCTAAGCGCATTGGTTTCGGTCAGTCCTTTCTTTAAAAGTTCCATTGTAGAATTCTATTATCTATTCTCAACAATACCCCACACTTATTATTATTATTATTATTATTATTATTATTATTTATTTATTTATTTATATAGCACCATCAATGTACATGGTGCTGTACAGAGTAAAACAGTAGCAAGACCCTGCCGCATAGGCTTACAATCTAATAAAATCATAGTAAAGCAATAAGGAGGGGAAGAGAATGCAAACAGGCACTGGGTAGGGTAAAACTAACAGTATAGAGTATCTACCTCCCACTCTTTTCACAAATCATCCACTCCCCTAATAGAATCATACACATCTTCTACTACAGACTCATATACTTCTACTGTCTTCCTGTCAGCACAGACTATATATATAGAGAGAGCTATATTTCTCCAGCTCCTCCCACTCTCACACAGCCAGCCAATCCAAACACTCCCCCGTCATCATCCAATCAGCACTTAGGCATTCACCCCACTTCTTCTACTTTCTTCCTGGAACTTTATGCATAATATAAACAATAACTTTGCACTTATTTACATTTAATGCATATTAAGCCAGCTGAACATCACATCCACCATTGACGAGGGGTAGGGAATAAGGCAGGATATAAACGTAATAAATAAATAAATAAATAAATAAATAAAACTTCAGCTATTGGGCGGTACAAAAATGTAATAAAATAAATAAATAAATAAATAGCACCAAGGGGGGGGGGGCAATTGGGAGGGTCCCAATCCACAAGGGGCCCTATTCTCTCCAGAGAGAGGACAGACAGCTCAGGGATTAGCAGTGGGCCCTGGCAGGCTGCTAGTGTCTTGGCTGCTATCCAAGGATCTGAAGCCCTGATGCCAGCTCCGCCCTCAGCCCAGCAAAATCCCCTGCAATGAATTCAAGGCTGAAGGGGTGGGCTTACTTAGGCACTCAGCTAGAGATTGCAGTACTCATCCCTGTGCTTGCCAAATGCATCCCAAGGGAGGTCATCAGAGAAGGACCACTCTCCCCGCTTCATCCCATAGTCCTTCTATGGGCCAGGTGAAAGAACCCTAAAGTTTTAGGACCAAGTGCCAGCTTCCCCAGTTTCTCTCTGCCTCTTGGGCGAGGGACTCGGGGAAAGAAGGGGCACTCCCCATTTTACCTGTCCTCATCTGCTCATGTGAGTTCCCCATGGAGTCCCAAGTTGTACACACATAGAATTCAAGGCAGTAATCCTATGGTCCCTGGAAGAGCATCCTAGGACCATAGGACTGTGTGGAGTCCCCCCTTCAGATGTCATCAACACTGCTATTTAATTTTTTCCCTTTTTATTGTGAATTTAACAAAACAAAAGTGAAAAGTAGGATGGAAAAAGTACAAGAAATGACCAGCATACTAATAACAATATTCTATCAAGTACAGCATTCTTTTAAAAGGGAGGGGGGAATTATGTGCAAATTTCAAGAAAGGCAGACCAAATATCTATATATTTATCCACTCATGACATTGATTTGACATTGGGAGGTGAACTCTGAGGCCTTAGCTAGACCTACTTGCTATCCCGCGACGGAGGAGGTAAAATCTCACCCTCCTCTGTCTACACGTGACACGAGACGACCTCAACAGGAAAGGTATTGCATCCGCCACTTAATTTTTTTTTAAAGTCCAGCAGTGCACGAACGCTCATGTGCTAAAGGTAAGTTCTTTTTAAAATTTAAATTATTTTCCCCAATCCCTCCACCCTACTCGCAAGGAATTGCACAGAGCCAGGTCAACCTGCGGCACTTGGCCACACATTCCACGGTCTTGGGCTCAGCCCAGGACTGCGGAAAAACTATATTCCGGGGAGGGCTATATTCCAGGGCAAGGGAGGGATGATCCCTCCCTGATCTCGGGATCCCCTGTGTATCATGTGGATGCACAGGGACGATCCCAGGGTTCACCCTGGGATAAAGCCCTGTCTAGCTATGGCCTGAGTTCTAGTCCTCCTCTTCCTCCATGCTCTCGCATCTGACTGGTCACAAATGCAGCTCTGGAGGGGAAGGAAAAGCAGGTGTTTTGGAGGGTGGGAAGGAGAAGCCTCCCCAGACCCAGCCCAGACCCTGCCAAAAGGAGTACAGAGAGGCAAAAATCACCTGTATTGCTCCTCCTGTTGTGCTGGCAGCAGCCCGGTAGGGCACTAGGTACGTGGATGCCTGAAACATCTGAAGACGCTTCCTAAGAGCTTTATCACACCAGCGTTATACTGTACATTCACTGTGAATTACATGTAAAGGACTCCGATGTTTTCTACTTTATAATCTGCTTTTATCATGAAGTAAAGCCTCATCCCACATACACTTTTGTTCTGGCTTACCCTCGAATTATCTCATTTTGCTTATATAGTGCTTATATAGCATATGAAAACTTGTAAACTTACACCTTTGCTGTAGCGCGTTGGGGAAATCCATCGAGGTTCACTCACACATGTTCTTATCCCCACCCCCCAGATCTTCTTTGTACCTCCTCCTACCGTTTATTCGTTGTTTGAAGTGGGGACAACTCCCCCTCTGACAACAGGGATTGGGATTTGCTTCTCTTGTTACTGAACACCAAAGTAGAACGTTACAAGACTGCAGTCAGCTGTTTTGCATGCTTACTCAGTAAATAAATCCCATTGAGTTCAATGGAATGCATTTCCAAATTAGAGCCCCTTGGATTGCAGTCTTAATTTTTGCAACTTTAAAAAGGGGAAAAAAACACAGGGTGGGTGGCTGGGGTGGGGGAGCTAAACGAGATAGGAAGTGGCCATCTCAACTCCCAGGGTACGGAGGAGGAGACTTCAAATGCAGTGCCAGGACTTCAAATGACAGAGAAATTGAGAGGGAAATCACAGTTAGTGAGAGGATTAAGCCATCCCTTCCCATGTGGGGGCTCCCAATAAAAATGGGGGCCCCCATTGTTAAAAAAAAGAAAAGAAAAAGGTGGGGAGATGCAGGATCCCCCCCATGGAGAACGTTTCCATCTCTGCTTCCCCATTTGTGTCTCCTGCCATCCCCCACTCATCTTCACATGCTCAAAGGAAAGGACACACACACACACACACACACACACACTGATTCATTCAGAAGCAGCCAAAGGACTTCGCTTGAAACTGACCAGACATTTGGATGAAACTGACCAGCCTTTGAAGAGCATGCTCTGACAGACCTACAGTAGGGAAGGTGTTCCTTTGCTGTGGAAAATGGTTAAAAACACACAGAGATCTAAAGAATCTCTTCCCCCTGCTATCTTCCTTTCCTCCCTCGCTGTCCAGTCTATTTGATTTGTATATATGTGGGTGAAGGTTGCTGCTGCAAATCCCATTGATTTCAACTGCTAACATGACATGCGGCTTAGGAATAGGGCGCAGAAAGAGGGGAAATATTTCCAGCCCCCCTTTCCCTCTGTTTCTCTCCCCTCCAAGCACAGACCAAGAGGCAGCAGGTCACGTTAGCAGTTGAAATCAATGTGATTTACTTTTGAGTAAAGTAAATCCCCTAACCCTGCCTGGAAGCTCCCTCCCTCCCTTCCTGGCTCCTGCTTAGGAAAAGCTCCCAGGTGTGGAAAGAGGGGAAATCTTTCCACCACCACCCTTCACCGTTTCTCTCCCCTCCAAGCACAGACCAAGGGGCAGCAAGTTATGTAAGCAGTTGAAATCAATGGGATTTACTTTTGAGTAAAGTAAATCCCATTGAAGATGCACAGTTTCGGATGTTCAAAGGCATGGAAATGTGATCCTAAGTTCCTCTGCACTAACAGACTACAAGCTACAATGGATTTGAGGGAGAAAATGTAAAAAAATCATTAAAAAAATCAAGGAATGACCCAATCTAGTTCAAATTCAGCATGCTGAAAGCTCTCCTTAATACCTACGGCTGTGCCAATTTGGATCTCTTTATCTTTAAAAATGAGGGTGCTGCTGACAAGGAGGGAGCATCTCCCACATTTCTTTTAAAGTGAAAATGGACAAGATAAGATGGAGGAAGCAGGAGGAGGAAGGATTTGAATTGGCAATTAAAAACACCCGCCGGAGACAAGACAAACCCCTTTCTTTCATCAGCAATTCTACCCCTTGAAAACACACCCACAGAACACCGGATTCAAAACGAGAGATGAAAGTACATGCTGCAATTTGAGCAATGTGCTTTTGCATGCCAGGAAGAACCAGACTTTCCCCGCACCAAAATAATGCACATCTTTTGGCTTTATAGCACAATTAAAGCAGAATGCATGGGAGTACTTCACAATAAAAGCAGATTATAAACTGGAAAACTTCGTAGGCCTTTGCCTGCAATTCGCAGTGATTGCAGAGTATAACGCTGGTGTGATAAAGCTCATACTCCGATGCATCCTGCTGTGATTGCGCTGCTTCCTTAAAAGAAGCGCCAAAAATAGAATCGCAGAAAGAGCGACTCTTCTTACTCCCCCATAATTCCAAGGCTAATTTTAACATACTTCCTTGTCCTTCTCCAAGCAGCCACTGGGGGTGAGAAGGATGATTTTTAAACTTCAAATTAAACAAATGCTTACATCTGCATAAGTTTTAAAGATAAAGACATCAAAATTGGCACAGTAATAGATATTAAGGAGAGCTTTTAGCATACCAAATTTGAATCGAATTGGGTCATCCTTTGATTTTTTACATTCCCACCCCCTTAAACCCTTTTCCTGGTATTCAAAGGATCTTAGGAGAGCCACTGCCTGGGGTGTGATTTAGCTAACAACAACAATGACAGCTTTACGCAATGGGGATAATTTGAGGGAAACGGGTACGTGGGATGAAGTTCTAAGAGGAGCACAATCCATATGAGTGAACTCTAAAGCATCCTCCCTTTTGCAGTTGTTCAAGGATTCTCTTGTAATCATAATATATATGGATTATTCTCATTTTAAGAACCACCCAGAGAGTGTCAGTTATTGGGCTGCTTAAATATGTACTCAGTTAAAACAACAACAACAAAAAGCTATCCAAAATAAGTAGAGAAAATGTTTTTACAATCCAGGTACATTATATTATTATTATTATTATTATTATTATTATTATTATTATTATTATTTCTTCTTTGAGTAAGTATGGAATGCCAAATGTAGTTACTTTATTAGGCACATCACTCTGAAGTTGATGTGCAATATAATTGGGTTTTCAATTATTATAACTGTTTTTCTCATTCAGAATTAATGGCCTTTTTTAAAACCTTGCATCAGCATCTTTACGTTTTACTTAAAGAAGACGAAATATGTTCACATCCTGCAGTGTTGATATCTGAGAAAAAATCATTCATAATGTTCTGTGGTGTAGTGGTTAGAGTGCTGCTCTGGGACTTGGAAGATCCAGGTTCTACTTCCCAACTGTCCCTGAAGCTCACTGGGTGACGTTGGGCCAGTCATTTACTCTCACCCTAATCTACCTCAAAGGGTCATTGTGAGGATAAAATGGAGAGGAAGATGATCATGCATTCTGCCTCCAGCTTCTTGCAAGAGGAAAAAAGACAGGATATAAATGTAATAATAAACAAATCAATACAAATCAGTCAATAAAGGGGTACAATCCTATGAATGTTTAGACGGAAAACAGTTCTACAATTTCCAGCATACATCAGCCAGCCATGCTGCTTGGGCATGCCGGGAGTTGTAGGACATTGTTTTCTGTCTAAACCTGCATAGGATTCCACTGGTATTTACTGAAAACAAAGACAACTGTCATGGATAATCAATGTTACCTAGAGACTTGAGTGGGCTTCCAGGGTGTGGACTGAAGTTACTTGTTACAACCACCTAACTAAAGCTAAGCAAATATATAACTGATCAGTGCCTAGATGGGAGACCTCTTGGATGATGGAAGAAAGTTGGGATATAAATGTACAAAAACTACACAAATAAAGAAGTATTAGATTGTTTCAATGTGTTTGTGGAAAAGTCTGATGGAAGTTCTTGAGAAGGGATATAATTTTCGATTAAATGCCCCCGGATGATTTCAAAATAACCTGGAGTAATCATACATCATTTTTCATTAAATTCTATAGGGATGATGTTAAGTGCAATGAATTATCTTACTTGGTTTGGGAATCTGACTGACGATAGTCTGCCTCATCTTCTTTGAAACCTTTAAAAAGGCAAATCCTAACTTAATCCCCCTTTATTGATATGGCATTTTCCCAGCACTTAGTACACAGACCTCTGGATCCTTCTCATCTCTCGAGACCTGGGAGAACACATCTTCTGATTTAGATTTAATAAACTAAAATTAGACCATTATGCTTGATCTTACCCAGGTTTATAAAAAGAAATTCCTTAGGAACCAATTTCATTCAGATGGCCAGATCAATCTAAACCTCTCACAGTCATCCCTGAATTGCAATCTTATTTAAAAACAAAAGGACAGGAAACCTGCTTTAAAAAAAGACAAAGGAAAAAACAATAGAAGGAATTGTCCAGTGCAATTATCTCTCTCGCCATCTCCTTGCAAAGAAAAAATCCTTTTGAAAATATACTATTTTGTGCTTTAGCTCTTTTTAAATTAGAAATTATATAGCAGCAGAATTTTTGAAAGCTCTAGAAAACTAGGGTGGCCATATAAAATGGAGGACAGGACTGCTCTATCTTTAACAGTTGCATAGAAAAGGGAATTTCAGAAGGTGTCATTTGTATGCATGCAGCATGTGGTGAAATGCAGGAGCCCTGCCCTCTTTTACTAGAGCAACTAGATACAAAAAAGGACAGGGCTCCTGCAGCTTTAACTGTTGTGATGAAGAAGGAATTTCACTAGGTGCTGCATGCATACAAATGAAATTCCCTTTTCTATACAACTATTAGATACAGGAGCCCTGTCCTCCTTTTCATATTGTCACCCTATTAAGAAAACAACAAATGACATTGTTGGGCAAATCATCCAAGCTATTTCAGTATTGATGCTCCTCCTTCTTTTAAACCAGCCAAGAAATACTCTGATATTTCCGGACTTCCTGCAAACTATACCGATCCAAAAAGCAAACTGAGATTTAGTACTATTGAGGAATTTGCCTACATTCAGATCCTGCCATCAGATGTTGTTATGGGTTATCTCACTCTCAGGAAAGCAACAACTGTTGTTCCCTAAGAAGCAGAAGCAAAGCCAAAGCCTTTTCTGAAAGTGGGTCACAGGAATAATGGCACAAGATGTGTGTGTGTGTGTATTAGATCAAAGTTGTTAGAATTAATATACGGCTATTAGCCTGGGTTTGTTTTTGTATGTTTTTGTGATTTAAAATGTTTGTATATTGTTTTTAAGTGTTTTTATCTTCTGTAAACCACCAAGAGAGCCTCGGCTATGGGCAGTATACAAATGTAAATAATAATAATAATAATAATAATAATAATAATATTTTAAAGTGGCAAATCTATCAGAACAACCAATAGGCAGGCAAATAAAGCACAGCGGTATCAGTCCAGTATGGAATCAGTTTAAGGCACAACTAATCCAGATGCAGGCAATAGTCAGAGCATAGTATCATCAGACAAGTTGGTGTCTTCCAAAAGAAAGGCCTGAGGCACAGCCAAGGTGAAAACATGGGAGAAAAGTCAAGCAGAACACAGTCCAAAAAAGCAGAATCAACCAGGAGTCCAGGCAGTAGTTCAGTCACACAACAGGATCAAAATACAGAACACTGGTACTGAAGGTAAGACATTGTTTCCAGCAGTTAGCAAACTCTGACTGAAAGCTTATTGAGCTAGAGTTTCAAGAGCCCCACCCAGGGCTCAGCTGCACCTACTGGTGAAAAGGGCTCACACAAAGGCCTTTATTCTTGAGGAGTCTTTTTCTGCAAGTGGGCACTCCTTAATCAATGCATGTACCTTACAGTGCCAGCATCCTTGATAGCTGGGAGTGGCTCAGCATCCCCTTCTGACTCGGAAACAGAGTTTTCCGCTTTTCAAGGGGGAAGATCTGAAGCCTTCTTTCCTGAAGGCCCAGCCAAGGACCCCTAAAGTGACTTGTTACCCACAGACATCTAACTCAGAAGGCTCCAGATGGCCCAGATGCAGTCCTATGCATTTTTAGACAGAAAAAGACCTACAACTCCCAGCTTTCCCAGTAGTTCTTCCAAGGGATAATTAATCAATGCATGAAAACAAGGCCTGATCTGTTACTTACAGATCCATACAGGGAAAACACGTTGACGTGGAGACGGTTGCATGGACGTAGAAGTTTTCGAAACCACCAATTTAGCCAAAGAAACATTTGGATCTTAGTGGTATATTTCCAAAGGTCTGCACTAGAAAAAATAAAAAAATAACATCTGCACTGACTCTTGCAGAAAAATTATGCAGGCAGAAGAAATGTGTAAAAGGAAAGAAATAATTGCAAACCCTGTATAATTTGCATAATTCATTCTGAGTTCAGCATTGGACTATTAGCACAGTTTAGTCATACTGTTTAATTTGGTTCCAAGGTCAAAATCAAAGTTAACAACCAGCTTTATGAGTCACAGGCCAACAATGTAAAGGAAACTGCATTTTAGTAATGTTAGGAAGAATAAGAATTCCTTGCAGTTAGTCAGAAGAAAAGTCATCTTCAAATGAAAGATTTCATTTCAAAAGAAGTGGTTTTATATGGGATGTTTCTAATCCGTGATTTCCATTTGTACAATGAAAGCGTAAAGGTGTCCTTTCTCTCTTTAGTTCTTTTTGGTGAAACCCTTAGCTGTGCTAACGGAAATTATGGATTAATGATCCCTAGAAAAATATATATTATTGAATAGAAACTTTCAACCTATTTTAAGGTTCCATTGTTTAAAATTGTTGTACACTGCCTTGATGGCTTTAGTGGATAAATTGATATATAAATGCCACCAGCAACCAATCACAATGTCACAGACAACCCTCCTACTTTACCCTGAATGGAAAGACCCAATCAACAGCATGAGCCTTGAGATGACATCATATAAGATGAGCCACACACAATGTCCAGGCAGGCTGCTGCAAAGAAACCACACTATTGTCTCCATGATGTGCTTCCACAACCCAAGTAATCAAGAGGTTTTCATGTTGAATTCATAGAATCATAGAGTAGTAGAGTTGGAAGAGGCCTATAAGGCCATTGAGTCTAACCCCTTGCTCAATGCAGGAATTCACCTTAAAGCATCCTTGACACAGTGAACAGTTAGGCCTCCCAACCTGCTAGCCTATTTGGGAAGAGGAAGCAAGTCCTATGTATGGTCCAGATTTTGGCTCAGAGCAAGTCCTGTTAGAGGCAGGCTTATTGGGCTCTCTCTTGGAGTGCCCCACCTCTGGCTGCTCACTGCAGGTGCAACAGTTTTGTGGCTCACCTCCATCGACTTGCTCCTTGCCTAGCAAGCTGCAGGATGGATCCATAGCCTGGTTGGGAAAGAGGAAATAGATTGCCATGTGGAACAAGGCCTCATTGCCGTGTGAAGCAGCCTGCTTATAGTAGCCAGTGGTTATTTCCCCATCACTCCATGTTATCCGCTTCCCTTCTCCACTTCAAGCAGTACCAGGAGTCAGAAGTATTTGGCTAGCAGTGCCAGTAGGTGAAGCAAGGCCTGGAGTCAACACTCAGCATCTTTGGCCACCAGGCAAGGCCCCCGTAGGAGCCATTGGTGCTAATGTCTACTGGTGCACTGTCTGGTGCAGCCTTTCCCAAGATGGCGCCCGCCAGTTCTTTTGGACCACAAACATCCCAGCCAACATGTTCACTGGTCAGGGATGATGGGAGTTGTAGTCCAAAACATCTGGAGAAGGCTGGTCTGGGTTTGCTCAGCAGCAGCAGTGGTCAGATGGGAAGCTGCTGTTTTATATTGCCCATGGCCAAAGCTATTAATGCAGAATGGTGCCATATACTTGAAGAACAATTATCCATACTTAGGGATCTCCCCTGAGTCCCTAGGCCTCCTCAAACCCCCTGTATCACCAGCTTCTCCTTCTACTGTAATTAAAACTGGGATTGCTCAACAGTGGACAAGACTATGCAGTGGTTTCCAGTGTAGATTTCCAAAAGTAAAATGTGAGATAACACATTTGCATTAAACAGTAGGATTTAGTGGAGCTGGAATAAGGCATTTTCATGGATGTTAAAGGAATACAACTCCTATCATCCCCAGTCAGCATTTCCCCCAGTCAGGGATAGCAATGATCAGGGCCCAACAATATCTGCAAACCCACAGTTGGGAACCACTGGTCTACAGTATACTTTATATACAGCACCATGTACATTAATGGTGCTATATAAATAATAATAATAATAATAATAATAATAATAATAATAATAATAATAATAATAATATATCCTCTATTGCTTCTGAGGGACTGTTTGCTTACTCAGTAAGTAGTACACCAAACAGTTACCAAAATAAAAGTAAATTCAATAACCAAAGAGATAATACGTTTGCATTAAAGAGTAGAATTTAGCAGAGCTGAAATAAGGTATTTTTCACAGATTAGCTGTGTGCAAGAGAGATACTCTGCAAGGTTTCGCTCAGCAGCTTATTTGTCAACAGTAGGATAAGCCATCAGAAATCTGGAATCAGAATCTGTGAAAAAGACCACACTGGAGTGACTTGCTTACTCGCTGGATGTTTCCCACACTGCTGGAAGCATTTGGAGTCGCTGGCTGTTGCAGTGCACAGTAATGCCAACCTAGCCTGAGCTAGAAGCATTGATGACCTAGAAACATTATGCTCTGCACATGACTTTACTTGTGTTTACAAGTAGAGATGAGAATTTAATTCAGGCCATATGAAAGTAATTTTTTAAAAAATGGTGTTGGAATCCAGAACTTCTGTTCGATGAATATGAAGGACTGTACCAGGTTGTTGAGAAAGGAGTCTTGGGAGAGCCTTCTACCTGTTCAAACAAGCCAATGGCATCACTGGGGACCAGGCTTCCCAAAGACTCAGCTGCCGCAAAGCCTGGCTGAAGACATCAGGCAGGACTCATCTTCCCAGTCTCAGGCTCCAGAGCCTTCTCAATGCATCCCTAGGCTGGAGCCTTCAGCACAAGCCACAGCCACCGTCACTAAGAGCTGAGCTACACATTATGCAAACCACATTGTGTGTAGCTGAAGGTTAGCTTTTGTTTTACTCTAGTGTTAGAGCACGCAGACCCAATTCGGATAGGGACCACCATGCACTGAGAGGGAAGGATTAAATCTCCTCCCCCCACTATGGGGAAAGATTTTTAAAACTTTCCCCCATACATGGGAGGAGGTTTAAAAACAGGTTTATTGGTGGTGGTGGGGAAGCAGTTTGTGTTGGTAAAATTTTTGAATCTTCCTCTCCTGTTGCATAGTGGTCCCAAGCCAAACCAGGGGCCTGCAGACTTGCACTAGAATACCAAAAAATAAAATAAAATAAAAATGCTACACTTTAGCTACATAGCATAACTAGGGATCTTGGAAAAATCTGCAATGGAACCAAATGAGTTTGGATTTTTATGAGTCTGACTCGTGGATTCCGCAGTGGACTGGCTTTCCCCCTATTGGGCAGAGTCTGCATACTTGTGGACCATTTTCCTAACCTTTGGAAATTTTGCGCAAATTTCATTGTAGAAAAATACACATTTTTTTAATTTTTTATTTTTTTTTAAAAAAAAACAGGCCATAGTTGAAAGGGTAAAAATGTGCATTTGGGGGGAAATTGTGCATTTTAGGAGAACTTCAGAATTTGCGCACAGGTGCAAAATTGGCATTTGTACAAATTTGGAAACCAAAATAAAATCTGTTTCCATTGATGGGCAAAAGACAGAATAAAAGGTGCTTGATAATTCATGGAACACATACAGAACAGATTTTACACAATCCATAAATCCCTAAGCATAATGTATAGTTTCACTACAAGCTAACATGACCTTCCTGTTCATACAGGAAGCAGTCTGGTTGTGATGGAGTCATGTGTGCCAGGAAATGTGAACTAGGGATGTGCTCCGCTTCTAATCGGAACGGCGAATTAGAAGCGGAGCGGGGGGCTTCGCCTGCCCTTAAGGCGGAGGCGAAGAGGATTGGGGGGCCGGCGGAGCGTGGTGAAGAGGATCGAGGTGAAGGCGGATCCTTCGCCTCGATCCGGAGCTCCGCCGGAAAGGTAAGTGGGGTTTACCGGGCCCTGCCGCTGTCGCTGTCGCCCATGCGACGACAGCGGCAGGGCCCGGTAACACCCCCCCTCCTCTCCCTTACCTGCCTCCGTCCGCGGTCCGTTGGCGTCTTCAATTGAGCCCGCGGTTCAACCAGGAAGTCTGGGCCGCTTGCTTTTTCGGATCGGCCTGCAATTTTCGGATCGGCCCGCGGGGCGGAGCGGGGGGTCCGTGCACACCCCTAATGTAAACCTATATCATGCTGAGTAGCTGCTTGGCCTGGTGACCCACAAGATGATGATGATGATGATGATGATGATGATGATGATGATGATGATGATTTGTATCCCTTTTGCCCAATACTGGACCTCAATAATTCCCTGCACGTACTCCTAAGCTTCACAACCAATCCTGTTTGTGCAATGAAGTTGCTATTGCTGGACCACTAGATATAGTTGCACACCCAGTCATTACATGTAATGGAGAAGCCTTCCATAGCACAAGGAAGTCATCTGACTGCTCATCAGGGGCACATTAATACACTGCTCTTACTCTGAACCTTTGATCTGGACCATAAGGTGGGCTTTTTAGGATAATAACATAACCTTGTACGTGGCTCGGTAGCTAACAGACAGCCAGTGCAGTTCTTTTAACACTGATTTTATGTGGGCAGAGCTAGGTGTCCCAGTAAGCACCATAGCTGCTGCGTTCTGCACAAGCTGCAGCTTCTGAACCACACACATGGGTAGCCCTACATAGAGCACATTACAGTAGTCTAATCGTGAGGTTACCAGTGAATGAATGACAGTGGCTAGGCTATCACTAACCAGGAATGGGCGTAGCTGGCATTCCACCCGAAGTTGTTAATGGGCCCTCCAAGCCACCGAGGTCACCTGGGTCTCCAGTGACAAAGATGGATCTAGGAGCACCCGCAAACTATGGACCTGCTCCTTCAGAGGGAATGCAGCCCCATCCAGAACAGGCATACAACCCAATTTCTGGACCTGGGAACCACCAACCCACAAGGCCTCTGTCTTATTGGGATTCAGCTTCAGTTTGTTGGCCCTCATCTAAGCCATAACTGTATCTAGGCACTGGTTCAGAATGTGCAGGGCCTCTCCCAATTCAGGTGTTACAGAGAAATAGAACTGGGTGTCATCAACATACTGGTGACACTTTGCCCCAAATTTCCTGATGTCCACTCCAAATGGCTTCATATAGATATTGAATAACATTGGGGATGGTACCCTGTGGCACGCCACAGTTCAGCTGCCATGAGGCTGAAGTGTAGTCACCCAATGCTATTCTCTGGAACTGACCCCGCAAGTAGGAGTTGAACCACTGTAGAACAGAGCCTCCAATTCCCAACTCACAAAGGTGGTCCAGGGGGATAATGTGGTCAATGGTATCAAAAGCCACTGAGAGAGTGAGAAGGAGTAACAGGGTCACTCTCCCCCTGTCTCTCTCATCCATCAGAGCAACCAAGGCTGATTCCATCCTGAAATAAGACCTGAACCCAGACTGGAACAGATCCAAATAATCAATTTCATCCAGGAGTGCCTGCAATTGGGATGCCACCACTCTCTCAAGCACCTTGCTCAAGAACAGGGGTATTTGTGATGGGGTATTTTTGCTTTTGACTCTGCCCACCACTGGCAGAGCTTCTCAGAAATGGAATTTGGCTCCCATACAATCACTCAGGTTTCCTGGGTTACCTAGCAACAGTTGCCAGACACAGATAGGGCTGGGTAAACAGAAGGAAAGGTAGGGTGACCATATGAAAAGGAGGATAGGGCTCCTGTATCTTTAACAGTTGCATAGAAAAGGCAATTTCAGCAAGTGTCATTTGTATATATGGAGAACCTGGTGAAATTTCATCTTCATCACAACAGTTAAAGCTGCAGGAGCTATACTAGAGTGGCCAGATTTAAAAGAGGGCAGAGCACCTGCAGCTTTAACTGTTGTGATGAGGAGGAAATTTCACCAGGTTCTCCATGTATACAAATGACACCTGCAGAAATTCCCTTTTCAATACAACTGTTAAATATACAGAAGCCCTGTCCTCCTTTTCATATGGTCACCCTAGGAAAGGGAATCAGGACAAGGGCTCTTTCAATGGCTGAAAGACTCTAAGGGAGAAGGAGGAGGTGGGGCAGAAGCACAGGATAAAGGCCTGAATGGTGGAAGGAGAGGAACAAAAGAAAGACAAAGGCACAAAGAGGCAGGAGGAGTGGCTGGAAAGAGCACTAGGCAAGGAACAAAGTCTAGAACTGGAAAAGGGGGATAGCAGGAAGGGAAAGGGACCAGTGAACTTCTTAGAAGGTCAGAGAGATGAATCAGAGGACTGGCAGCTAGGAATGGTAAAAGAGGTCTTCTAGCACAGACAGGAAAGAGCAAGATGATAAGAAAAGGCTTCCCACTCCCACAGCAAACTCAGTACCAGATCATCCTGAGCCCACAACTACTTACTTACAGCCTGCACTAATGTGTAGGCATTCTTTTTGATCCTGCAGATACTTACCTGGTCTGTGGCTATTCCTTCAGACTCTAAGAATGGATATTCTGCTCCTACAGCTACAAGCTTGTGCTTTAACAAGAATTTAAAAGTCTAGGCTTGTGGTAGTTACATAGTCTTGTCATTCCTTCTGCTGGAAAACAGGGGAAGTGACATGTCCCCTTAATGGAGGGGACATCCTTTGTGACACCATCATTACTATACATTTTTCATCCTTGATCTTTAACACCTTCACCATCATGTTGATCTAACTTTAACAGCTGGCATTGTGCAAATGGACAATTTCCCATCAATGTTCTGTGGAGTGCTACATTTGCTTGGTGCTATAGGAATATATATGTGTGTTGTTGTTGTTGTTTGTTGTTGTTTTGTTTGTTTTTAAAGAACTAGTATTTTAGGAGTTCTTTCAAATTGGCTAAACCAGATTCCAAAGTGGCCAGATGTGGACTCCATATTAGGTAGGGTGACCATATGAAAAGGAGGACAGGGCTCCTGTATCTTTAACAGTTGCATAGAAAAGGGAATTTCAGCAGGTGTCATATACAGAGAACCTGGTGAAATTCCCTCTTCATCACAACAGTTAAAGGTACAGGAGCTATACTGGAGTGACCAGATTTAAAAGAGGGCAGGGCACCTGCAGCTTTAACTGTTGTGATGAAGAGGGAATTTTACCAGGTCCCCATATATACAAATGACACCTGCTGAAATTTTCTCTTCAATACAACTGTTAAAGATACAGGAGTCCTGTCATCCTTTTCATATGGTCACCCTATATCAGGGGACAGAATATTTACACAATGAACGCATGATCACTATAAAAGACAGTTTGGTTGATCCCATAAGAACTGCAAAGCAGAGAAGCATCTTAGACTGGCATCAATCTCCCCTACCTGCTATCAAATGCATACCCGAAAGCACACTCAAGTATTTCAGCCAGGCTACCTGCAAATTTTAAGAAATCAACTGCAGCTTCTCTGAAACACACATGGAAAACCTCCCACATCAGAAATTTGCTTCTGTAAATAAATTTTTAAAATGGCATCGTTCTATTGTCTCTCATAGTTTGTATCTAAATCCAGCTCTGTCTCCCTTTTACTCTCTTGGTCTCTTCTTATTCCGCCCCACCGCCACCACCAACCATGGCTGTACCCTGTGAGGTCCTCCTCCTTGTATTTCTGCCCAGGGAAATCTGTTTTAAGAAACTGCACATTTAGGCCATCAGGAAACACATGTGGTGGGCTATCATTTTTTTCTTTGGATGCAACATGGTGTAACATCGGTGTTGCATTAACTTGTTTGCAAGTGTAGCTAACTTAGTTCTTCTCAGACATGGTACTCAACTGAAATTCCAGCCAGTAATTATTTACAGCTCTTCAACGTGGCTGAAACAGATCCCTGATTGTCCAATATGGAATCATTTGGTTCTGGTTTTGTGAGATATATACATTTTGGACTCTGTGCATGTGGGTGTGTATCCATACACACGCTTATCAAAATTCTCTTCCAGACCAACACAGACTATATAAGAACAAAAGCTGGATTCTATGACCTGTATAAATAAGCCTTTGTGGATATTATCTTTTTTATTCTCTTGATGGATATTGTAAAATAACAGAAATTATATCAACTCAGATCAAATGTATCCTGCCCTTCTGGTGGTTATGCACCACTAAAGGCAGATAACAACCATTAAAACCAACCTTAAAATACAGTGAAATTCCAAAGGGAAAAACAATACATTAGAACAAAAACATGAGCAGGTCCAGCAGATAAAAGAGAGGCATTGGGTAAAAATGTATTTTTTGTTCTGATAAAACAAACGCCTGCTTAAAACAGGAAGTGCTTAGCCATCCGGCAAAAAGAGATATCCATGAGCAGGCCTTTGCACGTTGCCATCTGCCACTGGAATCTAAAATAAGAGTCCCAGTGAGATAGTTCTTGATTTTCATGAAGGTCCCCACACCCTTGAGGAAACATATGTTTCTATCCAATGCTTATTATTTACAATCCAGATTTGCAGTGGCTCAGCTGAGGCTGTTGCACAAGGCCACAGAGTCAGCATGAATCAGAACAAACCACTTCAAGAAAACCTGGTGAAAATATCCTCTCTGGTTTCATGGTGGGATGGTATGATTCAACCTTTGGCAAACTTGTTGTCCTGCCAGTGGTTTTTGCAGTAGCTTGGTTCCAACTCTGAACAGAGTTGACCTAAGATGTTAAGATTCTGTTGCTCGCATGTCCCTAAGTCAAGAGTTTGAATACCATCTGTTGACCCTCAGTCGTGAGCTCAGGGCTTATTGACATGTGCATGTTGGGGTACTTGATCGGGCTGTGTACAGTTACATTTAGTATGCTATGTATATTTGATACATACTTTTCTTGCCTGTCCTGCTGTGATTTCAAATTCAGGTGATTGTGCCAATTTTTGGTGCCCTTCAAGCCCATTTCTTTACCCCTATGGGGAAACAAAGAATTGATTCCACCCATGAGCATTACTACAGCCAGCACCTATTGGCTTGTCCCTGTGCCATGAGTGGAGATGAAATAACTCACTTCCCCACCCATACCAGGAATAGTGTTTTTGTAAATTGAAGGAATAATCTATATGCCTATAAATACATATGTGATTCTTAAAGAGAGAGAAACACCCTGCCATTTTCTAATCCCTAGAAATTACTTTTTAATGGCATATATGTTCTCCTTCTGCAGTATTACAGTTGCCTATTTTTTTTAATGAATAATCTCTCATTATTAACATGGTTGGCTGACACTTGAAGCAACTGAAATACAAAAAGCAACTTTTGAAGTTCCTTGTGCAGCATTATAGATAAAACAAATAAATAAATCCAGAAGCATTTGTTTCACCATCAATGCAATCATTTCTCTGAATCCACTTCAGGCAACCTCTGAGTATTGACTGTGGTGTTACTTGCCATGGTTGCTTTGTTTGAAAATCCAACATCAAAAGACTACTTCTCGATCCTTCCAGAGTGCAGGACACGGAATAACGGGCTCAAGTTACAGGAAGCCAGATTCTGGCTGGACATCAGAAAAAACGTCCTGACTGTTAGAGCAGTACAACAATGGAACCAATAACCTAGGGAGGTTGTGGGCTCTCTCACACTAGAGGCATTCAAGAGGCAGCTGGACAACCATCTGTCAGTGATGCTTTAGGGTGGATTCCTGCATTGAGCAGGGTGTTGGACTCGATGGCCTTGTAGGCCCCTTCCAACTCTGCTATTCTATTATTCTATGATTCTACTTCAAATGTTATGTGAGGATTGCAGGGCAAAATGGTGAACAAGGCAAGACAAAAGTGTAATAAAACACTGGTGTGATGGAGCTGTGCAGGTTGTACACATGCTGGGAAGTGTAATTAGACCTGGCTTCCCAGGGTCCTGATCCAATGTGTGTGTGCAAGCAACTTGAGTCAAGTTTTAAAGCCATTATCATACAGCCCTAAGTCCTGGATTTGGCTAGAAACCGTGCAGATAACTCCTGCTTGTGCATCTGGATCCTGATACAAGGATACTAGCGCGGTCCATAGATCACTTCTTGAAATTCTTCACTCGGTCTGTGGATAGAGAAATTGGGGTTGGGACTCCATTTCACCAAATTTCTCAAAAGAAAGGAGCAATTCTCCAAAGTTTCTCAGGGGTGGAGCTCTCCATTGGCAATTCGGGCAGCACTTCCTTTTTTCTTTTTATCTTTCATGTTCTCCACACTGCCCCTGACTTAACATCATTCTGGGGCAGGATAGGAGAAAAAGGGGGACACCACCAAAAATAGTGGAGAATATTCAGAGAACATTCTGCAAACTGGCTTTTTTTTCCTCAAGGGGAGTGAAAAAGAAAAACGAGAGAAATACAGCTCCGTTCTACAAAATACATGTTTGATAATTGCACGTGACAGTCTGCCCACAGGTAAACATTCCTATTTTTTAGCAGTGCTGTTTTAATGCTTGAAGCGCTCATCAAAGCTCTGCTGGACCTGAATAATGAAACAAATGGTGAAAACGTTTTGCCAAGAGCCATGAATTAAGCACCAAACATGTCCGCGAAGATTCACCAAGAGGTTGCGACCGGTACACTCCTCACCATAAAATTCTTCTTGTTCTTCCGTCTTCATATGATCAGTGGGAAAATTTGAATTGACAAATTGATAGTTAATTTGATGATTAGCTCACAAATACACCTTTTTTAAAGAAGAAGAAGAAGAAGAAGAAGAAGTTTGCCTAGCATTGACCTTTGGTTGCTTTTCTTCACAATTTTCAACTGACTAAAATCAGCCATTTAAAATAAAACAAATAAAACAAAGGGTTTTTCCTGAAAGGAATGTTGATTGAGTACTGAATGACTCAAACCCCAGACTTTTAAGAAAGAAAAAGTTTAAATGCCTTATGCATGAGTCATAATGTAATTTTGGCTCAATCTGAGGCCATTACAAAGTTGCCATTGTAAGGGAAGGATTTCCTGATCTTGTGTTACTGAACCATTCTCTTGCAGCAAGAGGCTATTCTTCAAAAACCTGAGCTTCTATATATTTCAACTTTCCTTGGGCTGCAAAATTCTTAAGTTCACGAATTGCTGCCAAGAGTGCACTCCCACCCATCAGCCCATCCACTCACACATTTTGTAAACTTCTGTTGTCGGTTAGCTTATAAATAATCTGGAAAGAAACTTACACTGCAAGATGCAGGTTGTATTTGTTTTTAATGTAGGGTTTAATCACTCCCCACCAACAAAAATGGGATAGCTACATTGGATCCTACCGAGTTGGATGCTAGATAGGGTATTGTGAACCGCCCAGAGAGCTCCGGCTATTGGGCGGTATAGAAATGTAATAAATAAATAAATAAATAAATAAATAAATAAATAAATAAATAATATTGTCCAACTCTAATGATATTCCACTAATATAAACCAATGCTTACACAATATAACTAGCACCATGAGTCTCTGCAGGATTTTTTCCAGGGGTCCAGAGCAAAGCTGCACAGTGATGCGTGATTGTAATTTGCATGCATAGCATATGCTGCTACAATACACCCATGCATTTTCCTTCTGTTTCTGCACATCCTTTGTTGCTTTGAGTCATGTTCCACAAGGTCTACCAAGGGCATGTATAGACAGGGATCGTCCCTGTGCTTCATGGGCATGATCGTGCCCATGAAGCACAGGACATCTCAGGAACAGGGAGGGACGATCCCTCCCTTTCCCCGGGATATCACCCTACCTTTCAGTTTCGATTTTTCCCACGGTCTTGGGATGATCCCAAGACTGCAGGACATGTGGGCCACCATTGCGATTTTGTCCTGGCTCCTTGTGAGTAAATGTGAGGACCTGGGCACGGAGCTCCTCAGGAGCAATGTGTCCATCGGGGTGGGTGGCGGGAGCGCGAGGGATTTTTTTGTTTTTAAAACTTACAGTTTGTGCAGGAGTGCTCCTGCAGTCCTCTACAATTAAAACCAAAACGGCGGCCTCTTCCTCCTGGGACATCGCAGGCCACATGTAGATGAGGGGGACAATCTTGTGATCATAAAATCATGAGATCATCCCCCTCAACCCTCATAGTCTTGCCATGCCCCAAGAGAAAAATCATGGGAATTTGACAGCACTAATGCAGAAGGGTATTCTAGTTAAGCTTCACATAGGAGTCATACATGAGAATCATATAATAATCATACATCAGCATGAGAGCTGGGAATGGCTGGTTTTAAAGAGAACCTGGATATAGAGGGCATAATGGAAACCTGATAGAATGGAGAGAATCTGTGGGATGCTATCGTTTCTGTATATACACTCTATAAGAAGGACAGGGAAGGGTATACTCATGTCAGAAGAAGGGAACCGGCCAGGGAAGCTGTTGGACTGATGGATAACAATGGAGTTAAAGGAGTACTAAAGGAGGACATGGAGATTGCAGAAGAACAGAATGAATTATTTTCGTCTGTCTTCACTGCAAAAGATATTGGACAGAGAGCTTTGCCTGAACTAATGTTTTCAGGTGGGGAATCTGAGGAACTGAGGCAAGTAGTGGTGATAAGAGTTAAAGTTCTTGACTTTATTGACAAATGGAAAGCTAACTAAAGGTCAGGCACAGATGGTATCTTAAAGAACTCAAATGGGAAACCAGTGATCTTTTTAAATAATATGTAATGTGCCTCTAAATCAGCTCCTGTACCAGAGGATTGGAGAATGGCTAATGTAACACAGATTTTTAAAAAGGGATCCAGGGCGGAACTGGGAAATTCCGGTGCAAGTTAGCTTAATTAGGGTAACCGTATGAAAAGGAGAACAGGGCTCCTGTATCTTTAACAGTTGCATAGAAAAGGGAATTTCAGCAGGTGTCATTTGCATATATGGGGAGCCTGGTGAAATTCCCTCTTCATCACAACAGTTAAAGGTGCAGGAGCTATACTAGAGTGACCAGATTTAAAAGAGGGCAGGGCACCTGCAGCTTTAACTGTTGTGACGAAGAGGAAATTTCACCAGGTTCCCCATATATACAAATGACATCTGCTGAAATTTCTTTTTCAATACAACTGTTAAAGATACAGGAGCCCTGTCATCCTTTTCATATGGTCACCCTAGCTTAATGTCTATTCCAGGTAAAATTATTAAAGATAAAAAGGGATATTGTAGAGTTGGGAAAAGTACAAAAAAGGGGAACTAAACGGCTGGAGCAACTCCCTGATGAGGAAAGGTTACTACAATGTCTGGGACTGTTTAGCTTAGAAAATAAGTGAGAAGGACAGACATGATACAGGTGCTCAAAATGCATTGTGCAAAGAAAGTGGATAGGGAGACATTTTTTCTCATTCTCCCATAATAGTAGAACCCAGGGTCATTCCATGAAGCTGATTGGTGGGAGATACAATGCAGATGAAGGAAGGACTTCTTCACACAGCACATAGTTAAACTATGGAATTCCCTGCCACAAGACATAGTGATGGCCACCAGTTTGGATGGTTTTAAAAGGAGTCTGGTCCAGGAGGGCTCTTCTTATATTCTTACTTGTAATAATCCCTGAAGGATATGTTGCTAAGGGATACCATGAGCTTCAACAACATTTTATTTGGAGTGAGGAGTATTAAAAGAAAAAATAAGGGGAGGGGGAAACATAGGCAAAAAAAAACAAAAAAACCCTGCAGTCTTAGGGATGTAATATTGGATATTTTATGTTATATCCTTATTATAACACTGACAATTTTATATGTTTTGTCCTAGAATTATATCCTTCATCTTGGAACCATTGTTGAACACCCTAACAGTGGAGTCTGTTGCATGGGTCTTTGGCGGGGGAGGAGAAATGGGTATGCTTGATCAGGGTTTAGGGGAGGAGACATCGGGAGTCCCATGGACTCCTGGTCAGG
This sequence comes from Elgaria multicarinata webbii, assembly GCF_023053635.1. Classification (NCBI taxonomy): domain Eukaryota; kingdom Metazoa; phylum Chordata; class Lepidosauria; order Squamata; family Anguidae; genus Elgaria; species Elgaria multicarinata. The sequence continues at coordinate 28,982,461 of NC_086174.1, forward strand.
CTTGTACACAGCACTGCATGGCTGAGTTGCTTTGGGGGGAGGGATCTTGCTTTGGTGCTGAGGCAAGGCAGGCACCCCTGAAAGCGCCACAAGTCAAATCGGGGTTGTTTCAGAGGCTCCCAAAAGGCCTCCATGGTGAGTTGGGGGGGGGTTGTACACGGCTCTACGTGACAGGCAGAGAGCATACAGGCATTGGCATCTAGTGCTCCTTCTTCTGTGTATCAGGCTTCTACTTCCTTTTCTAATTTATTACAATGTAAGTTTTTGCATTCAACTATCAAGTATACACCAAATCCGAATCAATTTGCAGCACTGGTGGGGAGGCAGTATATTTTCAGTTAGAAAACTGTGCTGTGTATGGATCAGCATGACAATCCCAATCGAAATCACACACCCCTCTCCAGTATTATTTGCTAAAATTTAGGATGTAATCCTATGCATGTTTAGACAGCAAAAAGTCCTACAACTTCCTGTACTCTGGCTGGGGAATGCTGGGAATTGTAGGAGCACTTTCTGTCTGAACATGCACAGGATTGTGCCCTTAAAGAAGCAAGAAATGCAATCGTGGATTTCCGTCATTTCGTCTAGTTAGGCCCAGAGTGTCTCGTGTCATTTTAACCTTTGAATGCTTCATTTGCAAGTAGTAAGGAAGAGGTACCAGGATTCACACTCCAGTAAAGCTGCAGTACGTATTTAAGCCATATTGGACTCATTGAACTCAATGGGACAAATGCTTTCAATTAGTGGACTGGGCTGAAAGACTGACATTCATAGAGATACAGCAAACCAATAATAACATTTAATTTCTGGAATGTATGCTGTTAGCTGATATTTTCCAGAATTCAGATTCAGGAAAGATCAGAAAGTGACATCGCCCGAAGGATCTGGTTTTAGAGGAGTCCAATAATTATACCATGAACCAACTAAAATTAAATGGATTCGCAAGTTGCTGCATTGAATTCTTTGTTTTCAGAACTGAACGGTAGTAAATCTTAATAATTTAGATGTGTGCTTTACTAATCACAACATTCTGTCTAAATTATTGGCTGTGGAGACCTTATTACTAGGCATGTGCTCCGCTCCGATTAGAAGCGTAGAAGCAGTAGCGAATTGGCCTGCTCCGCCTTGCCCAGAGGCGGAGTAGAAGCGGACCGCGGACCCCAAGAAGCAAGGCGAAGAGAAGCGCCCATTTTTCGGAGCTCCTCTTTCAGGCGGACCGCTCCGGTTGCCATCTTGAAACATTTCGCCCATAGGATTGCATTGCGGAAAACAATCGGGGATAACTGGGTTGTTTTTGAAGCTATCGTTCTGAAAATTCTTGTGCTCAGAGAGTCGTGGATGGGGGTCATTTTGAGACTACTCTCAACTTTCTGCGTCCTGTGGTTCACGTGCAATATTTTTTTAAAAAATCGGGTACATTTACAATACAAACGATAGGGTAAACTGGCTGCGGCGCGGCGGGGTTTATTTGAAGCGATGACAGGCACATTCAACTCCCAATCCTGATGAGAATTGATCTCCTCATGAAGCATCCTCCAATCCCAGCGTTCGAGGGGGGGGACTAAGGCAGAGTCATCCTGAGATCTTTGAGCTCTCAGCATCTTGTGGGTTTTTCGTTTGTTGGGAGAGGGTCTACTTAGCTAGCTGCTGCTGTGTACTTTGGAGATAGATTAGGATTTTAGCTTGGCGCGTGTGTTTGTTTGCTTCTTTCTGACTTTTTGCTTAGTTTGCTCTGTGTTTTTCCCTTACTTTGATTTAATATAAACTTTATTTTTAAATTTTGGAGTGTGTGTTTGTTTGGTTGGTTCGTTTTCCCCCTCCCCTCTCTTAAAGCCTGATTGTGTGCACTGCTTTTGTAAAGTGCAACAGCCACAGATTGAGCATTTTGGGGAAAGCATACACACACTTCTTGTCCCATTTCCCTACATTTAGTAATATTCTTAAACATATTATTATATTCTTATACATGGACACATGGATAAGCTATCATGGTGCCGAGTTTGAGGTTTCTAACGTGCAAATTGACGGAGCTATCGAAAGGGGTGTGAATTAGGGTTATGGGTGGTGCGTTAGAGGTTAGAGCCGCGCCAAAAATCAGGGGATGATGGGACTGCCTTGAGTCTGGGCGTCCATGTGGACACATGGATAAGCTGTCATGGTGCCGAGTTTGAGGTTTCTAACATGCAAATTGACGGAGCTATCCCAAGGGGTCTGAATGGGGTGCCCGATTTTCATAAATTCCCCAAAAATCAGGGGATGATGGGATTGCCTTGAAACTTGGCGTGCGCATGTATACATCCATGAGGTGTCATGGTGCCAAACATGAGGTTTCTAACTTGAACCGAAAAAAAGTTGTTTACTTTTTTAGCTTTCAATGCAACCCTATGGGGGAAAAAACGGAGCTCCGATCCGGATCCGGAGCTCCGAGCGGAGCGGAGCAGAAATGGGCGGAGCGGAGGTGGGGCGAAGCGGCCCAATCCAAAAATTGCGGATCTGGAAGTGAAGCGGAGCGGGGGGTCCGTGCACACCCCTACTTATTACTCCATAGGGTGGACATGTGGCTTTTATTTTTACAGAGGGCAGTCCTCTATTTGAAGGTCTGCCAGAGGACTGTCCTCTATTTTTAAGGCAGTCCTGTATTTGAAGGGCTGCCCAGTCCAAATCTAGTTTAATGATCAAGAATCATCAGAAGGAAGACCAAAGGGGCCTTGAAATTGCCCTTCAACAGCACCTGGGGCCCTTCCACACGCTGTACTGAAGGCGCATGCATGCGCCCCAAGTATGACCCCAAAACGATAGTGTGCACTACAGCCAGAAGAGACGGAGGAGGAGGAGGCTGGGGAATCCGGGCACGTCCTTGCTGCCGCCGCCGCCTCCCTGCCGGCCTCCTGCTGCCTGGGTAAGAGCGACCCGGGTCGGAGAGCTCGGCTTCCGCCTCCGGCGGCGGCAAGGATACGCCCAGATTCCCCAGCCGCCGCCTCCCCGCCGGCCTCCTGTTGCCTGGGTAAGAGTGACTGGAATCCGAGCTCTTCGACCCGGGTCGCTCTTACTCAGGCAGCAGGAGGCCGGCGGGGAGGCGGCGGTGGCAAGGACGTGCCCGGATTCCCCAGCCGCCTCCTCCTCCGTCTCTTCTGGCTGTATGCACACTATCGTTTTGGGGTCATACTTGGGGCGCATGCATGCGCCTTCAGTACGGCTTGTGGAAGGGCCCCCGGACAGCAGACAGAGCAAGGTAGAATGGTCACCTGGTCACAGTCTTCCAGATGTACTGTATTCTATATAAATTATAATAGTTATTTCTAAAATTGCATCTATATGTATACATTAGCATATGCTAATTTATGCAAAGTGGTGTCCTCTTTTTTGGTGATGCATTTCCTCTTTTCTTTCTTTTTTTGCAAATTGACCACCCTACCACCCTGATAGGGACAGAGAGCTTTTTCACTATTCCCACCCCATAGGAAGTCCTTTTTAAGCATGGCAATCACGTCCTCATATCAGGACCAGAAAATTAACGACACCTGGCCCATGCCTGCTTTTGGACTCCAACTCCCATCATTCCTGACCATTGGCCATCCAATGTGACAATATGCCTTTGTACATATGTCATTAAAAAGCATTGTCACATGAGAATTACCAGATACCATGGCACAGTAGCACCTTTCGCATAATTCCCTCAACATGTGATCTGGGTAGCCACATCCCAAACATTGGCACATCTCTCTGACCATGACCTCAATGTCCATATGTTCAGTCGAACATATGGAAGAGGTCCCTATGTGTGTATAGTTGAATGTGACAAGGACCTCTCTGCAATCTTGCATGAAGGGCCTGTCACACATTCAGCTGAATGTGACAGTGGGGACATGCTCCTGCTCTCCCACCCACATGCTCACGGTGAAGTGTTGGTTGCGAAAGGAACATTCACCACTTGAAACTAATCTGATGAAATCTCATTGGGTTGATCCAGAGAAAAGTGCCTATGATGGCCCTTTATGTGTGTACCAACCTATATGCATAGAGTTCCTCTGCACAGAAAGGGATCCGGATTGGTACAGGATCCCCCATTACACGGAGAAGTTCTACCCATGTGTATCTGTATGCATGCAATGCCCCTTCTTTGAATGTATGATGAGGGCAGATCATCGGAGTCCCACCCCCCATTTTAAACCCTTTCTTCACCAACAAATGTTCAGGCTACCAGCTTAGTTGCGAAGAACTATCCAGACTAAAATAATGACCATCAGTTGGTACCTCAACCCGTACTTATGAGGATGTCCATTCTGTTTCTCTTTCCTCTATAGCCTCTTAGGAGAACCCAAATTCTATGCTCACTGCATGGGCTGGCCCTCCATTCCATGGACAAGGCCTTCCCTATGACAACTGTTGCTTTTTGTCTAGCTGACATGATATTGAAACCAGATGTGACTTAATGGTCCAGTTGCAATGCGGTTGGAAGGAGTTGTTTTATTTATATTGTGGCATGTGTGAGAGAGTAAGGTGCATTTTTAAAAGTCTTCTGTACATGGCCTCCATAATCTGGACGGCTGTGGTCTCCAGGCACTCTCCTGCCCACAAAAGCTGCCCAGTCATTTAAAGGAACTAAACAGATCTGACCTCACGCTGCATTGAAATGGATGAAATAGCTCTAAGGCTGGGGAGTTCCAGTCACAAATGTGAATTTTTGCATCTGCTGAGGATGGCTAACTTGAGACTATCACATTTTACCCATTAGGGATAATTGCTGCATTTCATTTTGGGGAGGTGGAAATGTACCTCTAAATGTAGTATGACTAATTCCTTATAAAATGTGAATGTTCTGGTGGGGAGGTGACGTATGCGTGTGTGGATGCCTGCACTTATGTGTGTCTATGCATTACCTCTGTCATATCTCCAGGACAGGCGGGGATCCTGGTTTAGTAAGATTGATGTAGCTGAAACTGAGTAGTGAAGGAGCACCCAGGGCCAGATGTACATCCAAAGCATAACCACATGTCCTAGAAACTTCAGCTTGTGGCGTTCTTTCACCACCCTTCTTTTTACACGCTGCAGATTGTACACACTAGCAAGACTGACACTTTTGGCATGGAGAATCCGGCATCTGCTCCTTTTTTTTAGACACCTGCTTTCTCCACAGCTCAATCCAGCTTCTGACAAGTTGGGGGCACACAAGGTGAAGTCTGGCTGTCTCACAGGGGAGGAGGAAGAAGCCTACAGCTGTAGCTCTTCCTTGAGTGCATTGGCTGGAAAGCTTCCACAGTACTGAGGCAGCGTTAAGAGACTTCTTTCATGCTGGTGTCCCACTGCTTCAATCCTTCAACCAGACCGTGCTGGTGGCACACAGGTAGGGATGTATGAGAAATTCATTCCAGTTCATGTTTGATCAGGATTTTACCCGATTCGCACCTTCCAGACTGAACACAAACTCAGATGCAATGTGCGGTCAAAGTCCTTACATTTCTGAGCCTGCAGTGTGACTCAGGGACCAAAACAACAAATGTGTTTGATGGCATGCGTACCTTTCAAAAAGGTGTACATTTCAAAAAGGTGCATAAATACACTTTAATCGTGGAAGAAGAACGTGTATAGTGGCTAAAGTATTGGACTGGGAGTTGGGAGATCTGGGTTCTTGTCCCCAACTGGCCGTGGAAACCCACTGGGTGACTTTGGGCCAGTCACAGACTCTCAGCCCAACCTACCTCACAGGGTTGTTGTTATGACCCAATTGCTTGGGTCCTGGATACTTGAGCACTCGCCTTTCTCCTGTGTCTCACCACTGGCAGACTCACTCTCAGGAGCAGGGTGCCCTGATGGTCCCCCGCTACAAATTGGAATGTGCCGGGGCCAGGGCTTTTTCAGTGGCTGGCCCCCGGTTATGGAACAATGTGCCACTGGAGATTCGACAGGCTCCCACTTTCAATTGCTTCAAACGCCTTTGTAAGGCGTTTTTATTTTCACAAGAGTTTGGGGAGGGGGTGGTTTAAATTGGGGTTGAGGGCTTTTAATGATTTGAGGGTGAGGATTTTAATGGAATTGTTTTATGTGTTATTGTAAAGCGCCTCAATGCCAGAAATGGTGAGGCGGCGCTATAAAAATGCTTTAAATAAATAAATAAATCATAAATGAGGATAAAATGGAGAGCGGGAGGATCATGTACACCACCTTGGGTTCCTTGGAGGATATAAATGCAAAAATAAATAAATAAATAAATAAATAAATAAAATGGACAGAAATGTATTTTTATGTATGAAGAAAAACCAACCAACCTTGCAATCGGACATGGACTTGAGTTGGAACGAGCTTTGAGATGGATTTCCGAGAACGTTGGCAAGCTCAAGTTTTGCTGATTCGCAGATCCCTATGAATCCCTATCTCATGTATCCCAAGTTCAGGACCCACTTTGGGCCTGACAATCTCATTCCCTAAATTCAGTTTTGCACTAAAGTGCAATATCAACAGGGAGTCATTCTAGCCATTTTGAATTTTCGCATTGGCAGGGATAGGTGGTAAACCGTGAGTCTAGTTGTGCTATAAATGGTGGCACCAGCAATGGTCATAGCTCAGCCTTCCTTAGGTTCCATCCCATACGGTTGGAAAAAAATTGTCTACTCCATAAGAATATTCAGTGAAATAGCCCCCAATGTCATTGCCTGCAACTAGGAGAGTTTAGGGTGTTAACTGTAAATCCAGTCCAATATATTACATGTCATTGAAGGGAGCCTTGGTGCTACCCCCTACACCTGCTACTCCTTCCCTCTTAAGCCCATTGCTTCCTTCAGATTATTAGTATGAACTAACAAAATTGTTAAATTCAATAGTAACTCAATTTAAATGGAGTGAAATTGAAATTAATAATTGAATGTGGTGCAGTAGTTTGAGTGTTGGGCTAGGACCGGGGAGACCCTGCTTCAAATCTCCACTAAACCATGAAGCTTGCTAGATAACCTTGAGCCTGTCACTTTCTTTCATGCTAACCTACTTCATAAGGTTGTTGTGAAGATAAAGTGGGATATAAATGTAACATTTAAAATTAAATTAGAGAACAATTCTATGTCCCTTGGACTGCATCTGAGAGGCCATGGGGTAGTTCATATTCCTGGATTCGAGGTCGGACACCGTGCTCCAGCCTTGGACCCAGGAATCCAACCTTCTACTCTTTCCCCCTCACTGCCAACACAGAGAGAACCATGCCAGCTGCCTCAGAGAAGAGGGAAAGGGGGCAGTTCTGTGGGTGGTGAGGGGAGAGGACTTATGAAGTCTCCTCCAGCTTCCCTCACCTCCTTCTATTTCACTCTGCAGAGCCCCAGCTAGATGGGTGAAAAGCCTGTCTAGCGAAAAGGCAAAGCAGGAGGCACACAGAGGTGAAGATCACCTCTGTGCTCCTCCCACTCTGCATAAGATGACCATCAACCTTCAAGTTAGGAGGCTGACAGGCATTGCAATAGGATTGCACCCTAAATTAACTTTCTCAGAAGACAAATGTAACTGTTGGAAAAATGGCCTCTCCTACTTTTCTATTTTCAAATAGGGTGGAGAATTTTGGGAAGTCATTTCTGATCTGCTTTACCTGAAATGCAAATGCTCACTTTGAAGGGGAGGGATATATGATAGATGGATGAATGGATGGATAGATAGATAGATAGATAGATAGATAGATAGATAGATAGATAGATAGATAGATGTTGGTGTAAAACGGCACAGCAGCGACGCAACAAGAAGGCTGTCTGGATCCGCTGTGGATGAAGTCAGTCTTAAGGCAAAATCTATAAGAAAGACTGAAAGATTGACAACAGAATATTTGAAAAATGTTTGCTAAGCTAAACCTTTTGGCTTCTACCCTCATCAGTAGCTTTGCTGTTAAATGCACAACTACTGATGTGGGCAGAAGCCAAAAGGTTTAGCTTAACAAATATTTTTAAATACTCTGTTGTTAGTCTTTCTATCTTACACACACATGCACACACACACACCAGTGAAGTGGCCAATTGAAGTTATAAACCTCCATCACTTGGACAGTACTGTTAATGTTATTTCATCATAGTAACTGTGGCCCTGTTCAGAAGACACCTTAAGTCACTGCTTTAACCATGGTGAATAACGCTTTTTGCCTTGTTGGTTAAAGCCATATTTTAAGGTGTCTTTTGAATAGGGCCTGTGACTTATACTGGCCTGGGCCAAATAAAGTGTATTATGTATCAAAGGATTGAACCATGGCTGTGGATTCCCCCCTGCCTTCCACAAAGAAAAGAATGATTATTTGTAACATTCAGATACGAACTTTAAAAATTAACTGGTCTGCTATAACATTTTGACAACGTGACATGTTCCAATTGCAATAACATTTCATAGAGTGGAGTAAGAGAAAGCCGAGCATTGTCCAAATTCATTAGGCCCAGCAGCATTCGGAAATGCTCTCTGCACTGTAAAATTTAACAGATCAGCCAGTTACACTGTACAATACTAGCAGCTACGAGAGCTTAAAAAACAAAAACAAAAAAAAACCACACCAATCCAAACGTCATATAAATAAACAGTTTTAGAAATGAACCCTTTTACAGATCATTAAGAAATTAAAATCTCATGCCGGACTTGTAACTGGGAGGGTGTCTGGCCAGGCCTTAAAATGGTACAATATCCCAATTCGTCCCAGAAGCTGAAGTGGCAATGATTAATGATCAGTGAGCTTCATCCTCATATCGCTCCCCCTCCTGTTTCTGATCTTCTGCAGAATGTGGAAAGAAAGTTTAATCTAAAGCTCCATTCATTTACAGGTGGGAAAAGAAACAAATCATGTTTTCAGATGCACGCTTTTGACATCTTTGGGGGTTTGGCAGGCCCAGCTTGACTACTGGACTGCTTTGAAACCAATACAAAAGGTTGATTTATATGACAATTTAAGCCTGTTTGGGGCAATTTTCACTAGATGCCTAAGTAGCTGTTTAAAGATGCTCATCTGCAGTGGATAAGTGAGTCCAGTGTGCAGTTTGCTCTCTCTCTCTGTGTGTGTGTTTTAGTAGGCCAGGAGTGCCTATTATCAGCTTCAGCTGATATGCCAGCTGCGCCTCTTCCTAGAGTTGGAAGACCTAAAGACGGTAGACATGCGCTGGTAACTTTGAGGCTCGACTTCTGCCTTTGTGCCTAGTCCAGAAACTTCAACTAGTGCAAATTATGGCAGCCAGGCTGGTCACTGGTACACCTAGGGGTGACTATATTACACCAACTTTAAAATCACTTCACTGGCTGCCAACTAGTTTCCGGGCGAAGTGTAAAGTGTTGGTTATTACCTTTAAAGCCCTGCATGGTTTGGGTCCAGGTTACCTGTGGGATCAGCTTCTCTAGTACAAGACTGGGCTTGGGTTGCTTCCATTCATATGTTTTTTAGGCAGGCTTGAGCCTTGACTAATCAATCAAATAATCGAATGATTCAAAATATATTCAAAATATATTTTGAGTTCTACCTTGGCTTGGCTTCCTTTGCCTCAGACCGGGGGACTATAAATTTAGGCCAAAGCAAAGATCAACAAGAGAAAGTCAGATGCTAATGTCTCCGTAACTATAATGGAAATGAAGCAGTAATGCACGACAATATAGCACTTTGGAGGTTCTTAAAGGTTAACTGCTTACTTCCATGACTTTCCCATTGCCTGATACGAAACTATGTACACCGGACAGACAGCTACTTTGTGGCCACATGCCCACAAATCTGCAAATCCTTTACTATTTACTACTTCTCAGTATTGCACATTTGCTTTCTACTGATATTCCATTTCCCCCTCCTCCACCACCTCCCTAATTCCTAGGGGAAACTGGAAACTTCCATCACGGTGAAGAAAGGGAATTCAGTAACAGGCTGAGAAAGACAGTGGGTAGCCTCTTCATTGTAGGGATGCATGAGAAATTTGTGTCAGATTGTTTTTGATCAGGATTTACCCAGTTTGCACCTTCCAGACCAAACATGGACTCAGATACAATCTGTGGCTGGCATCTGTAAATTTCCAAGCTTGCAATGTGATTCACAACTCAAAAGGAAGAAGAAGAAGAAGAAGAAGAAGAAGAAGAAGAAGAAGAAGAAGAAGAAGAAGAAGAAGAAGCAGCAGCAGCAGCAGCAGCAGCAGCAGCATGTGTACATTGGGGGAAATGCATGTAAAAATGCATACTTCTGAAAAATGCAACAAATACATTTTAATGAATGAGAGAAGAATGCATACATTTCAAAGGTGGTGCACAATTGATGGATACATTTGGGAAAATATACACGTATTGTATTTCTTTATTTACAGTCAACAGACCAATATAAAACAAGAAGATACACCATTATATAAAACAGTACAAAGTAGGGATAAAAAAAGAAGAGGGAGTGTTACAAAACCACTAAAGATACTAGATTGTTATTTGTTGGTTTCTGAAATTTGTTGGTTATTTGTATTATTTCTGATATAATACAATACATGAAAAAACGTACAGATTTTCATGTGAAAAGTAATCACAAATCATGTGATCTGATATAGGGTAAGTTGGAACAAGCTTCGGGATGTAATTTGGAGAATGTCAGTGAGCTCAGGTTTTGCTGATTTCCACATTTATTTATTTATTACATTTATTCTCCAAGGAACTCACGGCAGCATATATAATCCTCCTCCCCTCCATTTTATCCTCACAACAACAACCCTGTGAGGTAGGTTGAGCTGAGAGTCTGTGAGTGGCCCAAAGTCACCCAGTGAGCTTCCATGGCCAAGTGGGGACTAGAACCTGGATCTCCCAAGTCCCAGTCCAACACTCTAGTCACTACACTGGCTTTCATGTGCCTACATGCATGTGATATCTATCCCCTCCAGTTTTCCATGCCTTTTGGTTTCGGAATCAAAATCAAGTTCTTCAGTAGGCTGAGCTTAATGACTTTTTCACGGTGAGTGTAACCTGTAGTCTGCCTCAGAGGCAAGGCAATAAAATCATCATTGGTTGAATGGAATCTAAAGGGATTACTACCTCAAAGCAGAACCACCCTGCCTTCCACATATTTACCTATAATTCAAGACCATAGATGCAGACTACATAATAGTTCAAGATGGTTCAGCTATGTAGTTAGCTCATGTTGCACAGGAATGACTACAACCATGACAGGAATAGCCATTGACCCTCTTCCGATGCTAAGTATTTTGAGCTAAACATTATGACTTAGAGTGTCATGTAAACCATGACTTAGTGTGTCATGTGAATCATTCCTAAACAGAGTGGCTATATAACCATGGTTTAAACACACTCACTAACCATTTGCTGCAAAAGGTTTAGCAACCTAACCATGGCTTAGTGTGTTGTCTGAACAGGCCCATAGTGAAAAGTAGTATCCACAGGTGTCAAGAATGTGAAAAAGCCCAGAAACCAACAAATGATCAGTGGTTGGAGAAAAGGGGTGGGGCCACAGGAATCCCAAAGGGCCAGATTGGGACTGCAGGTGGGCTAGATTTGGCTTGAAGCCTGAGGTTCAGCACACACACTCTAGGAGAAATGATGGAGTTGGGCGTGGCTGTGGTGGGCCCAGCTGGTCTCAAAACACTCATTTCCCAGAAGACAAACTGGTGATACTGAGAGGTTGCCTTCATGCCGCCACTTTGCCACTCCTTCCAAGAAAACCCTGCAGTTTCACTGCTTCAGGGTGGGGGTGGGAAATCCCCATGGCAGAAAGGAGCACAGGCTTTCCGGCAGCCATTCGGCTTGTCAGGACCATCCTCTGCTTGGTTTCTGGTGACCTATCTGTGGTCACCATCTACCCAGGAATGCCCCCAGCTCAATGTCAAAGCAAGGTCACATGGTGGAAGGCAGATGCAGGAGGAGAAGGGAAACCCCGTGAAGGAGTGAGAAAACAAACTGAAGGCAGGGGTGGAACCAAGGATAATCTTTTTTTAAAAAAAGAATTGTTTGAAAAAAAGATTTATTGAAGATAGTCTATGATTTCATTGTTTTTTGAGCAGACAACTGTAAAAACTATTTGAATTGCCCTGAGGAAGGACGTTTTTTGTCCTAAATGCATAGGCTATCTTCAATAAATCTTTTTTCAAACATTTTTTTTTAAAGATTATCCTTGGTTCCACCCCTGCCTTCAGCTTGTTTTCTCACTCCCACTTGGTGGAAGGACCACAGTGCACTCGCTTCAAGGGTAAAAGTCGGAGTAAGTCTCCAACTTCTGAAGTGCGGAGCTTCAGGGAAAAGCCCCACCATGGCTGAGAGTTGGTGGCTGAGTTGTATAACCAATGCAGCGCCACTGTGCAGCCACAGCGGGGCAAAGAAGACCCAAGAACCGAAGGCAGAGGTGGGGTTTCACCTGCAAAACCACAAAACCACTTTGCTTTGAAGCATGGCGACTTTTCAGTTTTAAAAAACAACTTTTAAGAAACCTTAAGAAATAAAATAAAAAAATCTGGAGGGGAGGGCATCCTGGTGGGTGCCGAGACTGGTGCCCATGGCCAGACTGGTACCCATGGCCAGACTGGTGCCCGTGGCCAGAGTGGTGCCCGTGGACACCACATTGGTGATCTCAGGCTTCTGCTTTTCCTTCCTTCTTTTTCTCTCCTTCTTGTCACTGGTGTCCAGTGGTTGTAGCCATCAAAATACAATTCTTAAAGAACAGGTTTTTCTAAGTAAGAAAATGCTCCCCTGGAGATGATCATGTTTGTGCTGAGGAGACGCTGCAGCCTGACATGTGGTATTTTGACCTGGCACGCAATCAGCCGAGTTGAAAGATTTGGATACTTTCTGAAAAGTGACTGTGGAGACACAGTGTTTTCTTTGAATGCCCTTTTCTCCAGTGAGTTATAGAAACTTATACAAAACCTGTCATATGCTCCTGGTCACAGGACTCTGCCTTAACTTAAGCTGTCAGCGTGAAACATATTTTCCATATCTTAATTCATGAAGGGAGTTGTAAAACATACCACAGCATAGTTTTGTATAACTTTGGATGTTTCTGCAGAGGCCGAAACCCATCAATGCTAAGGAACGCTCCATATTTACATATCTGGAACACTTTTTAAACATGCCAGAAACCCTATGTGCTGAGTGTTCAGTCCTTTTGGGTTTTGGAACACATTTGACTATTATTCAGTATATATCATCCTCAGTCTCTTATCTCAGAGGGTAAATAATATGTGGATGGATGAGATAACAACGGTGAAGCTCCCTATAGGTTAGAAGTTCAAGAGGAATGTAACAATGCTAATAGTATGCTACTCACATGCTCAAAGCATTATATAACTCAAGCCATGTAGAAACCTTTTCACTCTCACATTAATTTTTATACTTGGGCACATATACCTCATCTACACACAATCACATGAAACAGCAATTTGGGAATTGCACAATTCAAGAATTGTAGGCACGTTTCACTTGTGTAGGTTGAAAGCATATCTGAGGGAGGAGGACTGCACCCACTGGCCCCGTCCCAACCATACATTCTGCATAGCTAGTAGTGGAAACTATTCAGACATTCCATATACATGCCCTATTCAGACATTCCATATGTATGCCCTATTCAGACATTCTGTATGCATGCCCTATTCAGACATTCCGTACGCATGCCCTATTCAGACACTCCATATGTATGCCCTATTCAGACATTTAATACGCATGCCCTATTAAGACATTCAGTATCCATGTAAAGGGGCTACACATAGACCGGCACACACAGGCTAGCACAACCTGAGCAAGTGCCTTATCCAATATTAACTTGCCCGATCACTGAGATCTACAAATCAGGGCCTCCTGGTTGTCCTGTCAATGGGGATGAATGGACTCACTCACGTCTGGCTCTGTCAGGAGCCTGCCAAGCTGCCATTACTGCCCACCACCGCTCTCTGCGCCACGTAAGTATCTTTGCATCCCAGCAAGCAGCTGATTAAGCCACAGGGCCACTCACCCTGGAGCCTTCACTATGCACAACAATGGTGGCTCCAAAAATTGCATAAATGGCATCCATAAAGGCCCCATTTATGCAACATGAAAGGTATGAACACGCATCCCTTTAATGTTGCACGAATGAGATCTTTATGACCGTTATTAATGGAACTTTGGACATCTGCATTTCTAGAACCACCATTGTTGCACACTATGGAGGCTCTGGACGAGGTGGGCTCCTGGGCAGTCGCTGAGCCACGGTTGAAAAATTACCTGTACACCTGTACACCCAGCAATTACCTGTATTGCTGATTTTTAATACCTAGCTTGGTATATATTCTGTGTTCTTGTTTTTAGCTTTGCATTTTTGTTTTCATTGTTTTAATGCATTTTGTACACTGTCCTGTGATTTGATAATGAAGGGAAGCATATTGATATTTAAATAAATAACTAAATCTCCTACATGTCAATATGCATGCTGGCCAAAATCCCAGCTATTAGGTATCACTTGGTGGCACTCTGAAAGGGGGCCTATATGTGTGTACAAGTGTACACAGCCCCCTTCAGACTGATGCTGATCATGAATCCCTCCAGGTGGATCGCTGGCAGATGCATCATCATCCAGGAGTGAGGCTAGCCAGTACTTCCTTGATAGCCCTTCACACATTTGGTACCCACAGGTACAAAACCCTTGGAATAGGGCTTTTATGTATGCCAGCTCTGTCCACAAAAAGTGAGATATCCTGATTGTGTGAACAGAGCCAGCATACATACCATTTGCATGCATGTAGACCCTTTCACAACACTCATTGGCAGGGCAGTGGGCATGATCCCCGTCTTCCCATACATGCATTGAGGCTATAGCTAGACCTAAGGTTTATCCCAGGATTGTCCTGGGGTCAAACCTGTTCATCTAAGTGCCACACAGGGCATCCAGCGCTCAGGCAGGGACAAACCTGGGATGATCCTGGGATAAACCTTAGGTCTAGCTACGGCCTCAGTCTTCATATATTGAAGTCATGTGCAATCCTCATATTAGCTTTCCTTTCAGAGTAAAACAAGGTTAAGTACTAAGCAACTGGTAGTAGAACAAACAAACAATCCAATGAGCACTCCATTATTTGATGAGGACTTCCAGACAGGAGAGACATTATGTTTCCTTACTGTTGCTCTCTTCCAGGTTCTCTTCCACAAGAACAAGAACACAGAGAAGAGAGCAACATGTGGCCTGTACATTTCAATGGGACAGTGCCTTCTAGTGGACATTTTATAGTGCAACCATAGAAGAGTCGGGTTTTCTGAGGTTTGTTTTGTGACACTAAAACTAAGAAAAGGAGCGGGAGACATCCAGGAGGCTGACAGCAGCATCAAAAGGACCCGCGAATATCTATGAGTAGCCAGTAACAAGTGTGCTATAAATTGCTCATTTAAAGAAGCTCTCTGAAAGCTTCAATCAACCTATTTCTCACTCAGAAAGTTGCATGAATGGGTCCGAAGTCCATTCCTTCTCATAGAAGGTATTTCCAAACACATGTGCTTAGGATCACCATCATTTGGTACTAGTGTACAAAGCCCTAAATAACTTGGGACCAGGATACCTGAGAAAGCACCTTCTCCCTAACCATCCTGCCCAATTAATGAGATCGTTGGAGGGCATGCTCCTGGTGGTTCCACGTGGACCTGTGGCCAGATTGGAATTTACCAGGAGAAGAGCCTTTAGTGTGGTAGCCCCTTCTCTGTGGCACTCCCTGCCCCTGGAGGTCAGGCAGGCACCAACACTAGGCTGCTTCCGGCACCTCCTGAAAACAGCTCTGTTTTGAGAAGACTTCCTCAACTGACTAGCCACTGTTTTCCTGTTTCCTTTGTTTTTAAATTGAACAATTTTAATTTGCTTTTTTATCTTCTTTCTTTTACTGTTTCTATCTCTGTTCACTGCTCTGGAATCTGTGTTAGATAATTGTGTGGTATATAAATATTGATAATATAATAATAATAATAATAATAATAATAATAATAATAATAATAATAAGAAGAAGAAGAAGAAGAAGAAGAAGAAGAAGTTAAAAAGTATCAGAACAAGTGAAAAAGCACAGTTCCTTTTGGATTCCACTCTTTCCATCCATTCATTGGGTGGACTTCAATTTCTACTCTCCACTTTCTGTTCTTTAACAAGTTACCGATTCATAAGATCACCTGTCCTCTTCCTCCATGACTGCTAAGTTTGCTCAGGAGACGTTAATGGAGGACTCTGTGAAAAGTCTTTTGGAAGTCCAAGTAAACAACGTCTACTGGATGACTGCTGTGCATACACGTACTGGCACTCTCAATAATCTAAAAGGTTAGTGAGACAGGACTTTCCTTTGCGAAAGCCATGTTGATTCTTTTCCAGCAACAGCTACTCATAAATATGTATAAGACAATAGCATGACAGTTGGTGATTAGCAACTCCCATTGATTTCAACAGCTATTTACTTCTGTGTAAATAGGCTTAGGATTTATTTATTTTTAATGGTTTGGCAGATTGCTTAAAGTTGGTTTTAGATGCAGGGTATCTCTGTATATAATATCTGTTTTGTGTTTTCTGGTGTTTTTAAATTTTGCATATTGTTTTTAATCTTTGTAAACTGCCCAAAGAGCTTTGACTCTGGGGCAGTATAAAAATGTAAATAACAATGATGATGATGATGATGATGATGATGATGATGATGAAAATAATAATAATAATTCCACCAGAATCCTCATGCATCATGGCCCTCTTTTAGTCATATTGCAGAGTAGCGTTGCCTGCTCCAATCCCATTAAAATGCATGATAAATCAAGAAGTCTACCAGTATAAACAGCCTTCTTTCTATCAGGAGAAATATTATGTTCAGGATGTTGTGAAGAAATGGATCCACTTGAGGAACTGAGAGGAGTTACTTTAAATAAACCTTTCGAGGAAGGTTCTTTCATTTAAGCTTTTAGGTTCCCATCCTCCAGCTCAACTTTATGCTCTGCTTCTCTGTAAATTTTTAGGCTGAGGCCTCTCATTCCTCCCCTTCTAAACTTAGGGTGCCTAGTTGAATTTTAAGACGCCTTTTAATAATGTGCTGCTTTTAATAATATATTAGTTTTAAATGTTTTAGTTATATGTATTTTATGGCATTTGCATTTATGTTGTACCCTGCCTCAATCCGGAGGGAGAGGCAGGTAACAAATAAATAAATAAATAAATAAATAAATAATAATAATAATAATAATAATGCACTACCAGAAGAATGAAAATTCATTGCAAAGAAGAAGACAAAAGAGGACACCAATTTGCACAGTGTTTGCATAAGTTAATTTATATGTATAGATGCAAACTTAGAAACAATAACTAAAGTTTAAATAGAAATACAACGTCTCTCAGCATAGAAGGGAAGGCTGATGAGGTGATCCATGCACCTTCTCAGTCTACAGTCCAGCTATTATAAGCCCACTGTAGTATGCAATTTCTTTAAACTCTTGCTGCTTGTGAACAAGTGGGCGTGAGCTGCTGGCCAACTGCCCACCCCTGCTAAACTAAGCAATGTTCCGTCTCTGGGTGATATCCAAACTCGGAATTGTGGATGACTGGGGGAAGAACAACCCAAAGTTGTAACGCAAGAACAAACTGCTCCCCAACAACCCAGTATTCTGCATTTGGACATGTATTTATTTATTTATTAAAACATGTGTATCCCACCCTAGATCACAAGGAACTCAGGGGGGTGTACAGATAAAATCATAAAAACAATATAAAAAATAAATATACACAGCTAAAAACAAATTAAGCCATTAATAAGCTAAAATCAGCACAGAATTTAAAAACAGTAAAATCCATTTAAACAACTAAAACTATGTACAAGCTTGGTGAATTTAGCCATCAAAGGCTTTGTTAAAAATGTCTTAACTTGGTGCTGAAATTAAACTAGTGCCGGTGCCAGTCAGGCCTCGCATTCCACAGCTGGTGTGCCACAACAGAGAAAGCCCTCACATGTTCCACCGTAGTGTGTCTCATGTTGGTGGGATGCAGAGGCGGGCTCCTCCAACAGATCTCAAATCTTGGGCAGGCATATATGGGGAGAGGCGTTCCCTCAAGTATTGAGGTCCCAAGCTGTTTAGGGCTTTAAACATCATTACCAACACCTTGAATTCTGACTGGAAGTATATAGGCAGCCAGTGCAATTCCTTTAAGGCTGGTGTTAAGTGATCAGCAGTCTAGCTGCTGCATTTTGCACTAGCTGCAACTTCATAGATGTCTTCAAGGGCAGCCCCACGTAGAGTGCATTGCAGTAGTCTGGAAGTTGCCGGTGTGTTCACTACTGTGGCTAGGTTATCCCTGTCCAGGAAAGGCTGTAGCTAGCAGATCAATTGAATCTGACCCCAAGTACTCTGGGCCACGGCGTCCACCTGGGTCTCCAGTGGCAAGGATGGATCGAGGACATCACATTAAACAACACCTGGACTGAGTATCCCCAGGTTGTTTAGTTCAATAGAAGTGGGCATGTGGCCGGGAGCTAACACATTTGCTCATTCCCTCTTGTTCATGACTACCAGGGTTTAAACAAACCCTAGATAGCCCTGATGTGTGAAGCAGGTCATTGTAAGAGATCTATGCTTGTTTTCCCAACTGTATGCTTAACCAAGCCAACACACAACCTCTAGGCTTTTTAACTGGTGGAAAGCCAACTGTTACAGGGTGCTTGAGGCATAACAGAACTCTCTGCGATGGGTAAGTAAGTGTGTGTGTGTGGTTCTGGGTATGTGAATTGGGGTATTACAAACGTGTCCTGATTTGTGTGTGTGAAAAATCTCAGAGCATATGGTACTGGGTTGGGAAAATTCGATTCATTCTCTGCCTCAGGCAGAACGAGCGCTTGGCAGGCAGCTAGCAAGTTCTGCAGCATTTCTCCGCTTTACTTTTTATACTCCATTTATCTTTATTTTGGAGCTGAGCTCATTCCCCATGGCAAAATGATGCTCTATGCTATGGAGGCTAGGATCTCAGCAGATGCTGGAGAGAGCAGGGTCCTAGTGGCTGGTAGAGGAGCCCTGCCTTTTCTGGAAGGTTGTTTGAAGAAACGTTGTGTCAATAAGACACAGGAAAGGGGCTCCGGATAGAAACAGGCCAAAGCATCAGGGTGTGGAAGTGATGAACGGACGGTGTTGAAGTGCTGAAGTGCGGACTGGCTGCAGGAAAGGGAAGAAGTCAAATATGTGGAAGATATATTGTCCAGTTGATCTGAGAATAACCTGGGATCCGACTGACTTTAATATCATTCCTTGTGACTCTTTTCTAGTATGATTCTCTGTTACGGTGTAAGGCAATAGTTTTGCTATAGAATTGAAAACCCTCACCCCACCCTGATGTCATGGTCTGAGTTAAGGAGTCTGATTCAGAGTTAGATGTATCTGATTTAAGGCCTGGTCAAGTTTTGGATTGCCAAGGGAATTATCTCTGGGAATTATCTCTGCTTGGTTTTCGCAGTAGATTGCGATCAGGGAGAGGCCACTTTCCCTCCTCCCCTCCAACCAGAGCTATGCTGGGAAGGAGTGGCTGAATCATTATCACCTGAGAAAATTTCTTGATAAGGAGCAGGGAGAAGATACAGTCAGCTGAAGAAGGGGCATGCCCATGGCTGCCTCCTACGCAGTGCCAGTGGGTGAAAAGGGAGGAGGACAGACACAGGGGCCAAAATTGCAGCGATTGAACAGGGGAGAGCATGCCTTGCCCTAATCTACACCAAGCAGGATATAGGGGTATGAAAGTGGTATATGGTATGTGTCAATGATCCCAACAGTTGTCAGTGCACTTCAATACTGCTATAAAGCAGGAGTGAGGCTCCTGCCTTTTATATACCACTTTAATAGTGGAATATCCTGCTTGCTGTAGATTAGGCCCTCATTTCCAAGGAGAAGATGAGTGTGATAATGCTTGCAAACAAGGCTTGTGTTCATGTACACCTTGGCCAGATCCACACACAGGCTTCAGGACGCCCTGAAGGCGCTTTAGGGCGCCCCGAAATCGATGATGTACACCCAACCTTAACCGTTCCAAGAAGAGGCAGAGGAGGAGGAGGAGGCGGCCCCGCATCGCCCCTCGCGGGGACAGGATGAAGAGTTGCCGCACCCGGTGGCTTCGCCGGGGAATCAGCTGCTGCCCACCTACCCGCCGGCCTCCTTTTGCCAGTGAAAGAGCCACCCGGGCCCACCCGGGTCGGCGAGCTCTGCGGAAGAAGCCGGCGGCGGCTTCCACCCGGGTCATAGAGCTTCTTGGAATGATTAAGGTAGGGTGTACATTATCGATTTTGGGGTACCCTAAAGCACCTTGAGGGCGTCCTGAAGCCTGTGTGTGGATCTGCCCCTTGTTTTCTTGCAAGATCATCAGGATTTTTATCAGCAGGGCAATTTCAGTGGTGGCAGTAGGGCAACCACTTACATCCTCCTTGGCCATTTTTGTCATCCCTGCTCTCAGGGACGGCCCAAGGAGGATGTAAGTGGCCCCTGACCCGCATGTCGGCTAGCCTTCCTTTAAATCAATGTTATGCATAACCTTGAGGTGAAGACCTTGCCCTGATGGCATTACACCTGTTGAGATGTTCACAGAATTACTCTTGAATAAAACTAGTGCACCCTACTTGAACCTGGTGCTCCCTGGATTTGTTGGACTACAACTCCAGTCATCCTGAACCAGCATGGGAAAGGCTACTCAGGTGCATAACATCATATATTTCAAAGTGCAGTCTGTGATGCCCACCCTCCACTGGGTTTACTTCTGGATCACTTTACTTCTTTTGTGACTCCAAAGGACCCAGCTCAGGTGCGCTCATCAGGACTAAAGATGCCAACTCTGTCTCTGTGGCGCGCCTACTTCTGCTTAGGCTCCACAGCAGCACAGATCAGCACCCTTTACCCAATCTTCTCCCTTCCGCTCCCACCATATGATTACCTGTACCCTTCCCCAGGTACTCTAATGTCCACACCAGGTTTCAATGAATGTTATTTATTTAACAAATATGCAGGTTCAAAGCTTATTGGTTTCTCTCAGTGACACACATATGGTTTCAGAGCACACAGTGTAATAGTTTCATAGGTTATTTCACTTTAATGTTTCACAAAATACAACTTCAAGTACTTCTAACTACTCTACCCCTTTCTAAACTACACTATCCTCTTTCCCACACTCTAATCCACCAAAACAACAAACACGCAGACCCTTCCTATCTCTATCCTTCATAATATCCTCTCATCAACTACTCACTACATACTTGACAGAAGCAGCCTATATAATCTCTACAGTCTGCTGACTCCTCCCTTTCTCACAGCCAATCCAGATGCTCTACATAAACATCCAATCAGCACGCTCCTCCATCCAGCACTCATTCCCCTCTCTATGGCTCACACTTACCAATCTGCAACAACCATACAGTGAGTACTTACTTTAAACTCTATAAACCTTAATAAATTCTTATACTTTATACTTAATAACATAGGCATAAGTAGTAAAACATCACACAGTCACTTAAACACAGAATAACTAGAGGAAATGCCAGGGATATTGTTTATTTATTTATTTATTTTTTAAAAAACAATAGCCTAAACATCAGCTTCCTTTCTAAAAATCCAAGGTACCAATTCGCCTTTGACCTTGTCTCAGGGCGGGTAAGGTCATTTCCTTCCCGAAAACATCAAGAATAATGAGTCTTCTTGCCAGTTTTCCTCTCTGTGTGTATAGTTTATAGTTCCTCTACAACACTTGGCAACACAAGAATGTGTATACAAAGCCCTTCTGGGATCCTAAAGGTGTGTGGCATTTCCTGCTGTATCAATTAGCAGAGGGCAGAGTTTTTAGCCTTCCAGAGTACACATGAACTTTGAAGCAGGCCATATAGTTGTATGGTTATGGGCTGCAGGTGCAAGTCTTTCGCCAGTTATCTGGGAGTAAGTCCTACTAAGCCCAATGGGTTCTTGCTTCTAGGGGTCAATCTACTACATGTTACATCAATAGTGTAGTATGTAGCAGAGTCAAATCTTTTTTTCTTTTACTTTATAGTAAGCATGCTTGGTCCTGATTTTTTTTTTTGGGGGGGGGAGTAATATTTCAGAAAATAAATGGTGCATGTGTAGGGTGTATGGTTGGGGCCATGCACACTTACTCTAGTGTTAAAAAGAAAAAGCAAAGCCTCAACTACACTCTATGCAACTAATGTAATGTGTAGCTTCACCCTAAGTAAACATGTATAGCATCCTTCCCCAACTTGGTACCCAGCAAAAGTTTTGGACTTCAGTGTCCATCAGTCCTAGCTAGCGTGGCCAATGATCAGGAATTTTGGGAGTTGTAGTCCAAAAAACATCTGGAGGACATCAGGTTCGGGAAATGCAAAGTGTGCACTTCTGTGTGCATTTTCCTCCCATTGACTAGTGTGAAATGTTTTTTTAAAAAAGGCATTTTGAAGTGTGCATTTTCAAAAACTATGCGTTTTTCGAACGTGATTGCAGATTTGAGAGTTTGCAAACATTTCTGGAAGAGCAGCATTTGTGTTCACATTTGAGGTTGCGAACAGGATATGTTCACAGGATTTGCAAATGGAAATTTATTTTATTATTTATTTATTAATTACATTTCTATACCATCCAATAGCTGGAGCTCTCTGGGCGTTTCACAAAAATTAAAAACATTCAAAGTATAAAACAACAGTATAAGACCATAATATAAAATACAATATAAATGCTCAACCAGATAAAAACAGCAGCAATGCGAAATTACAAATTTAAAACACCAAGTTAAAATTTATTTATAGACTGTTAAAATGCTGGGAGAATAAAAAGGTCTTTTTATAATAAAAAGAAATGTTCTTGTTCATCCCTAGTATTTACATGCTCCTCTGCTACCATCACTGTTGGCTGTTGCTACCACTTTGTGGGTGGGTCTACAGTGGCCATAAAACAATACAATAAAAACCATGGCACCAGGAGTAAATATGAGGGGAAATGCAGGAAACTGTCAGAGTGAATTTAATTAGCACTTATGCTGTCGGTTATGGGATAGAAGTTCTGGGTTAGCAAGTTAGGTTAAAAAAAAGGAAGGTAGTAGTTGAATGATCTGATATATACAGAGTGCCCAAAGCACACAACTACAAGATATACATTCAGGGATGAACAGTGATAATTAACCTTGGGCCTTGCTAGACCTGCCGGCTTACGCCGGCAGGGAGGCGGGGCCAAGGCGCGCTACCGTTAGCGCACCTCCCCCAGGCTACCACACGGCAGACGCGTAGGGACGTCGCGTCCCTGCGGCGTCCGCCATTTTTTTTATTATTTTAAAGGGGCCGGGTGCGGCCCGAAGACGGCAGACAAGGTAAGTGGTTTTTTTATTTATTTTTTACGGGGGGGGGGCGAAGGATGACAGGGTGGGTGGCAGGGTGGGTGGCACGGGGGGAGGGCGGGTGCGATCGCGCCGCGCGCCGCCCGAGCCCGGGCAATGCCTGGCATGGGGTGGCAATGCCCGGGCAAGCGCCGCCCCATGCTAGGCATTGCCTGGGTGGCGCACGGTGCGATCGCACCCGCCCTCCCCCCGTGCCACCCACCCTGCCACCCACCCTGTCATCCTTCGCCCCCCCGCCGATGGGCACAGCGCTCCTATGAGCGCTGTGCCAGGCCCGCGGCTTTTCGTGGCTCCTTGCAAGTAAACGAGGAGCCGCGAAAAGCCGCGGAACTCTCCACACTTTCCCCAGCCCCGGCCTGAGGCCGGAGCTGGGGAAAAAGCGCGCCATAAGTGCATTGGCTTATGGCACGTTGGAGGAGGCCTCAGCGAGGCCTGTCTCCGGATTCCCCTGTGCGTCATCTGGACGCACAGCAGGGAAACCGGGTCAGAAGGCGCGCTAAGGCCTCGTCTAGGAAGGCCCCTTGTTTATTCACAGATATAACTACTGCTTGCCTAACAAAACTGTACATGAAGCTGATTGGTGGGAGATTCAGGACAAATAAAAGGAAGTACTTCTTCGCACAGCGCATAGTTAAATCATGGGACTCACTACCACAAGATGTGGTGATGGCCACCAGATTGAATGGCTTTAAAAGGGGGGTTGGATAAATTCTGGAGGAAAGGGCTATGAATGGCTACTAGCCCTGATAGTTGTGTGCTATCTCCAATATCCGAGGCAGTAAGCCTGTGTGCACCAGTTGCTGGGGAACATGGGTGGGAGGGTGCTGTTGCACCATGTCCTGCCTTGTTGGTTGCTGACGGCTGGTTGGCCACTGCGTGAACAGAGTGCTGGACTAGATGGACCCTTGGTCTGATCCAGCAGGGCTTTTCTTAAGTTCTTAATATATATCCACCATGACTAGTAATAATAGAGAGCATTATCCTCCATAACCAGAGCTACCATTGCTTCTGAAAAATTGTAGGATGTCTGAAAAACATGGGAAGGAGCTTTACTCCATGTTTCCCTCTTAAAAGGTACCCTTGCTTGCCATAGTATTTGACACGTTTGCACATACCACTTATTGTTCAGATAGACAATGAGTTTTCATTCTATCAGGAATATTTGTTTCAGAACCCAGAAGGATGCCAGTTGCCAAAAACATTCTTGAGTGCCTTTCCCCCCACCCCTTTGGTTATTATTTCTTACCACTTTTGACATCTGGTGCGTTAATTTGATGCTGCAACCTGACACCATACCATAAGGTCACGCCTTCGAAACCATTCCCCTTTTGTTTTAAACAGATGTGGGGTGTCAACCTCTCAGCATGCCAGGTGACTAGCTTCAAAACTTCAAACCATAGATCAGAAATGGACTTATCCAGATGCCAGAGTCCCCCCCAATTTTTTTGCTAACATGTCAAACAAATGTGGGAAGCACACAGCTTTTTTAAAGGGTTCCAATATTTGAGTGAAAACAGTGCCAGCAAAACTTTAAAAGGCGAAACAGCAAATAATATGGTGATGATTTTAAAAAAGGAGAGTACATTATCTCTGTGGGAAATGATGTGTGCCCATCTGCAGCTAGGGCTCAATTATTTATTTATTTATTTATTTATTTATTACCATCAATTTTCATGATGCTGTACAGAACAAAATAAAACAAAATATAAAACTAGCTCCCTTGTTAGGGCTCGACGGACTGCCTAGAAAGTGTCAACAGCATAAATCAATCTTCCTAACAGACCATTTAGCTTGCGCTTATCAGGTCATCAAAAAGGAGGCGGTACGTCCCCCTGGAGTTGCAAAGCTTTCAATAAGCAAAAGCATGAAACTGCATTTAATGATTTACTATTTTTGAAGAGGGTGGGGATCACAATAGTTTCGTTTGTCTTTATTGGCTGAAGTGTTTCAGTTGGGTGGAATTTAAAATAACAAAGCTGCTAAAAGAGGGGAGGGAAAACTCAACGGAAATGGGGAAAATGTGGACGAGTTATTAAATAACATGCAAACCCTGTATCTTTGATTTAACTGGTGCTATGAGTAGGGATAGGGTTCAAGTCCATGTCAATTTCACATCAACCCATTCTGATCAGTCTGGATTCGAGATCATGTCAATTTCACATTCGTAAATTTTCTTGCTGATTTAGCTCATGATTTAAATCACTTTGATTTAATCCACTCTGAATTTGCCATTTGTTTTTAAATGTATTCTCTCCTGTTGGTTTCATGGTGGTTTCCACAACAGCCGGAAAGGGTATGTGTGTGTCTGAGGTTGGATCTCCTTCTCCTTTGCAGAGGGAGATCCAACATATCCTTTGGCCCCTTAGATGACCTCAGATGGATCATAGAATTAATCATCTACTAAATGTATTTCCATCTATGTAAGCATTTTAAAATATATTTTGATATGTTTTTGAGCTGAGAACTGCACTGAAAAATTCAGGACATCGTAAATTCTGAAGGATAGCTATGCTCTGATTCACTTAGTTGTTTCGGAGGTGTGGATCAGGTTCTTATCAGAACTCACAAAGATTGGAATTCTTGAAGAATTCCTAGCAGTGAGACTGTAATATTATTTCCCATTCTGAACTAGATTCACCCATAGATCACAGAAAGTGCTTTGCTGTTCTGGGTTTCTGATATGGCTTTTAGCCATGTCTTTGGATCCTGTGAATGGATTTCTCCTTCTATTTTACAATAGCAGTGGGATCCCCAATCCGTAGAGAAACTATGGTGCAGGGATTGGGCTCTAACCCTTTCCCCACACACTGGGGTTGTTCACACAACATGCTAACCCACACTTCAGTGTTTGAGTGTGGGTTGTCGTTGAACTGTGGGTTGTCATTGAACCATGGGTTAGAGCATTGTCTGAACCCAGGACATTTTCTGCAGGGTGGTTTGAAGAACCCAGCAACAAACCGTGGGATCTCAAGTGGCTTGTTCAAGAAAAATAAGCCACACTGCATGGTCAAGAAGTCACCCTGTGGAAAAATTATCCTCGGTTCAACAAATAGCCCATGGTGCAACAGCAACCCATGCTCAACCACACAGTGTGGTTTAGCATGTTGTGTGCACCCAGATACTGTTTTCCTGTTCAAAATTGTCCCCTGATACAGTAGCACCTTTCCATGGTTGGGGGATGTTTCATTGGTGGTGCTGGGAAAGGGGTTAAAAACCTTTCCTGTGACACTATGGTCCCAATCCAGAGTAAATTTGCTTGTAATACCAGGGCTTAGCCTTGCATCATGTGGAATAGTAATACTGAGGATCAAACAACATGTTCTTCAAATCTCGCATAGCAGAGCTATGCATGATTGGCTTATTTAGCTGTGAGTAAGTGTGTGCATGGCCCTGATTCAGACTAGGGCTGTGGTGCTCTGGGAAGGAGGGAATTTAAGCCTCTCCCCTCCAATTTTCATCCTGAAATTCCATCTCCCTTTCATGTTTTTTTTTTAAAAAAACAAAAACTTGGGACCACTTGCACTTACATTGAAGTAAATAAGCCAATCACACATAGCACTGCCATGAGAGATTTGAAGAACATTTAGTCAGTGGAGGCTGGTGGATCCAGTGGGACAGTAAATCCACTCTGGGTTTCAGTCACAACCAGTCAGAACTCTAAAGGAGCTCTCCAAAAGAAATGACACCAAAATGGGTCTGGCATCTTAGGCCATAGCTAGACGGGGCTTTAACCCAGGGTGATCCCGGGATCATCCCTGTGCATTCATATGACACACAGGGGATCCCAGGATCAGGGAGGCATGATCCCTCCCTTGCCCCGGGATCTCGCCCTCCACTTTGGCCCTCATTTTTCCACGGTCCCTGGCTGAGCCCGAGATCACAGAACGTGTGGCTGGGTGCCACGGGTTGAACCAGCTCTGTGCGATTCCTCGTGAGGAGCCGGGAGCTGCACATGGGGTGCAGCGCTCCTCAGGAGCACTGTGCCCATCGGGGGTGGTGTGGGGGGAGCGGGAAGTAATTTAAATTTTTAAAAATCCTTATTTATTTATTTATTTTATTACATTTATATACCGCCCCACAGCTGAAGCCTTACCATTTGTGCACGAGTGTTCGTGCGCTGCTTCTTCTTTAAGTTTAAAAAAATGGCAGGCGCGACGCCTCTCCTTCTGAGGTCGTCATGTGTCACATGTAAACAAAGGAGGGATCTCACGATAAACACAAGACGAGATCTTCCCTCCTCTGTTGTGGGCTAATCGGTAGGTCTAGCTAAGGCCTAAGATAGCTCCTTTAGAGTTCTGACTTGTTCTGACTGAAACACAGAGCGGATGAACCGCCCCACAGACATCAGAGCCACCAGCCTCCCTGCATTTAGTTTGTCCCTGATTGTGCCACTGAGCATGTTCAGAATGCTCATCAGTCACCACCGTAACAATAAGAAAGTGTTTACTCAAACTCTTTAAAAGTAAGTGGTTTGTGGGGCTGGGGAACATGGATAGGAGGGTGCTGTTGCACCATGTCCTGCTTGTTCATCGCTGGCCGATGGCTGGTTGGCCACTGTGGGAACAGAGTGCTGGACTAGATGGACCCTTGGTCGGATCCAGCAGGGCAGTTTTGATGTCCTTCTTTCCTAACAGGATATTGCTGAGGAGAATCTGTTAAACGAAATACTACCTTGTCTGGAAAGTGAGAGGTGAAAATTTGTTTTGGTTCATCTTTTTGATATGAACTTACCAGAACCTTCACATTTCTTCATAAACAGAATGGAAAGAATGTGAAATTAAAACAATGCGAGTGTGGAAGAAAGTCAAACTGACAAGTTCATCCATCCAGGCAGATCTTTGAGTGCTTTGCTTTCAAAATTTGGGTTTGGATCCCTTTCATTGAGCTATGTTTGTGGTGCTGAAAGAACATAGCTGCCTTTCCTTCCTTCCTTCCTTCCTTCCTTCCTTCCTTCCTTCCTTCCTTCCTTTCTTTTCTTCTTTGACAAGCATAACAGCTGCATGGCAGGCAGGTACAACGTGGTCGTCCACATGCTAAGGGCAGCTGTTGAAATTGGCAGGCGCAGATGGATAAGAATTTCATTCCGTTTCTGCTCGTGTTTTGTAAGAATTTAGCAAAATTTGCAAATTTCTTAGTAAACGAGAGGGAAAGAACTTGAGATTAAAGCAAAACAAACAAAATGAATGTGGGAAGAAAGTGAAACGGACAGATTTGTCCATTCCTAGTCTGGAAGCCGCCGAAAGAAAAGCCAGGAGGCTGGGGGCCAGGAGGTATAAGCAGCTACAGTACGCTAAAACGACAATGCGTTTGTTCAAAGCTGTGTCCAATGGAGACCTTTTGGGATGTCTGATTCTGACTCAAGAGATCAGGAAAGAATTTCACAGCCTGCTCCACACATGTCTGGGATTCAGTACAGATTGTGCGACTTCCAGGTAGACATCAGCTCTATTGCCTCTCCTTTTTGGAAATGAAACATTGGCTCTATTTTTGCCTGGGCTTTAATTCAAGTGGCTTCCACACGCTACAGCTGTCTCTATTTACCTAGAATGGTCCTAAGAATGCTTGCATTGGCTGCGTCTATGCTTCCAAGCCCGCTTCAAGGTGCGGGATTTAACCTATAAAGCCTTACATGGCTTGTGACCGCAATACCTGATAGACCGCCTCTCCGGACCTCAACGTACCCGGACACTACGATCAACATCTGCCCCGCCTTCTGAGTGCCACCTCCAAGGGAGGCTTGGAGGGTGGCAACAAGGGAAAGGACCCTTTCAGTGGTGGTCCCCCAGCCAGAAAGGAGCTCCCACATCTCCCCACCTCGCGCCAACACTATCTTCTTTTCGACACAAGGTTAAGACTGTCCTCTACTTCCAAGCATTTAATGGCATATGATGGGGCATTTATGCCAGCAATCTAAACTGGTCTAGTATTCTATTGACACTGTTTTTAGCTCTCTAAATGGTTTTTAATTATGTATCTCTATCTCTCTCTCTCTTACCTCTCTATCTCTATCCATCCTGTATTTTATTATCTTATGAATTGTTGTAAACCACCCAGAGAGCTTCAGCTATTGGATGGTATAGAGATGATGATGATGATGATGGGAGGTCATCATTTCTAGGATCTTGCATTTCTGTGGGACAGCGTAGTATGCATGTTTTTAACTCCACACAGGGGAAGAATTTTGGGGGAAGTGGGGGCGGGATTAGTTTTGATCCTGATCCAAATCAAGGCCATATGTATTTACACTAGAGTAGATAAAAGGGCAACTTTCAGCTACATGATGGACAGTAATGGTAACTTGTATTTTTTTGGTCTAAATTTAGTTCCAACTCCATGTATATAGGTGGTGCTATATAAATTAGTAGTAGTATCATTACTATTATTATCATCGTCCACAATGACAATGTGAGATCCTTTCGGTGGCTCCTGTTACTTCTAATACAAAACCATTTTTAGTATCTTTGGGCTGATATTCTCTGTTTAATTGCTGCTGTATCGTGCTATAACAAAGCCAGGAAAAATCCTTCGCATTGTGTTAGTCGTATTGCTTGTAAACATCCACAGCTTTGGCTTAATTCACCAGAAAGAGCTAAAAATAAAGATGGGATGTTAAATCAAATTAACTGAAATGCTAAAATAACTCTCTCTCCCCCCCCCCCTTCTCTCTTTTATGACTACTGAGCAATTACAGTGAAAAAATAATATTGAAGGGCTACTAACGTCTGCAAGTGTTTTCAGAACTGGTATTTATTGCTGTCAAAATGAAATGCAGTGCATAAATTTGCCAAGGAATAGACATTGGGCTCAACTTGCCAACCATTTGTTTTATGAATGCCCTAAATCTGTTGAGTTTACAAGGACACTCCATTTTCCAAATATACTAATAGCCAATCCCAAGAATTACACAATTACACAATTAAAGCTTTAACACCACTGGACTCCCGCCCCCCCCCCCCCCCGCAGATGGAAAACTTCTTTTTCTCCCCTGGAAAATACAGTACATTATTTGTGTGAGGGCGGGGGATTATTTGTCATAAAAATATGGGTACTGATCCACAGGTTTCGGTCACCTGCTATGTAGAGATGGGCAGATCTTTCAAGCTTGTTTCCACAATTTCCCTCTTTTTCCTGTCTCCAAGTCCATACCATGCAAGTTCCATCTGAGGTATGCATTTGTTTTTTATTTTTATTTGTTTTTAAAAAAGCTTTTATTTTTGTGCACATTTTAATTCATTTACTATTTATAAATTACCTGTGATACATGTAATATTGAACACAATATGAACTGAATACAGCCAGTAAGAAAAGAATTAACATATAACTCACTTACTATAAAATTAAATAAATATACATAACTATCATATAAAATATTCCAATATTTTAACATACCATGCATCATTTTGTACACCTCTATCATGTCTCCCCTCAGCCTCCTCTTCTCCAAGCTAAACAATCCCAGCTGTCATAACCTTCCCTCACAGGGGAGATGCTCCGGTCCCTTGATCATTTTAGTTGCCCTTTTCTGCACTTTTTCCAGCTCTGTAATATCCTTTTTAGGTGTGGTGACCAGAACTGTACACAGTATTCTAAGTGTGGTCGCACCACAGATTTGTATAAAGGCAGTAAGATACTGGCCATTTTATTCTCAGTTCCTTTTCTTATCATGCCTAACATGGAGTTTGCCTTCTTTACAGCGGCTGCACAATGGGTGGACATTTTCATTGAGCTGTCTACCAGAATCATCAAACAGAGGATATGCATCACTAAAAAGAGGACACCTCCTTTTTTCCTTTTTTCTTTTTTGCATATTCTAATTTATATGTATAGGTGCATATTTAGAAATGAGTACTATAATTTTATTTATTTTATTTTAGTTATTTATGTATTGCATTTTTTATACCGCCCAATAGCCAAAGCTCTCTGGGTGGTTTACAAAAATTAAAACCATGGGAACCATTCAAAATATAAAACAAACACTATAAAAGCATAATTTAAAATACAATATAAAAACACAGCCAAGATAAAATTGAGCAACAATGCAGAATTTAATACAGATTTAAAATACAACGTTAAAACAGCAAAGTTAAAATTTAGTTAATAGACTGTTAAGATGCTGAGAGAGAAAAAGAGTGTAGAGCAGAGTGTATTTTGATAGAAATACACTCTGCTGTTCAGATTCTAATGATTGATAGGAAACTTCAAGATCCCTGTTTCTTCTTTCTTATGGTTCTTTATCTTTAATGTGGACTTGGACTGGACAGCTCATCAGACAGAATAGAAGACACCTTCACCTAGAAGACAGTAGGACTTATGACCACCTTTAAAGGCAAATAGCCACAAATACTGATATTGTTTACTTTAAAATTAAGCAATCTGCAATACTACTGTGAGTCTTCTTTTCTTTTTGAACTACCCAGAAGCCCATAAATTCCCCTTCCCACCCAGCCACCCCGCCCCATGGCATTGCTAATCATTGTTGTCAGAAATTACCCTAGGAGAACTTAATGGAAACATAATTTTCCTTCCTTCTCCTTGCTTTGTGGAAGATAATACCTAATTCCCAGTGGGAATGCATGCTGAGAGATGTCATTTGCATAGACGTATTTGGTATCTTGACACTTTTGAAAAATGGAGTATTTTCAGGCTGTGTTCTAAACTAATTTACACAAAAACAAATGGAATTATTCACATCACACATCCGTGGCTGCAATATAAAAAACACAGTATTCAGAGTTGCACACTTTATCTGTTCTTGCAAAGTAGGTAATATTAAGAATTGAACAAAGTACACATGAGACCGCCTGGGAAAATAAGTTTACTGCTCAAGCAACTGCCTTTGATCTGATTTCACTTGTATATTTTCTTGTGCTCTCTTAATATTAAATATTGGAAATAGGTGAATTTTAAATGTGGAGGCCTGAACATGTGTTTAAAAAATAATTTGGAGGTACTATATATACTGTTCAGTTGCTTGATGTTGAAAATGTATGTAGCCAAAGAAACAGAAAAGATAACCCACAACTTCCTTGAGTAAATTTGAGTGGTGAATAGTAAATATTCAAAAGAAGCTTTCTGGGAAATAGTGAAGCATTGAAAGCAAAGTGTTTTCAGGAAAATCTCAAAAAAACAAATGACGAAATAGTTTTCATGCTGCTGCCTGTTCACAAAGATGTATTCTGCAGAGAGGAAATGTATTTTTGTCTCTTT
Source organism: Elgaria multicarinata webbii (assembly GCF_023053635.1). NCBI lineage: Eukaryota > Metazoa > Chordata > Lepidosauria > Squamata > Anguidae > Elgaria > Elgaria multicarinata. Next base: position 29,014,943 of record NC_086174.1, read on the forward strand.
TTGTTACATTTTTCTTTTAGCATTTCTCCAAGGAGTCCAGGGCAGCGCTCACTGATTTTGTCCACACACAATGTTTTGTGGTTGTAGACCAGGGATGCAAAAAGCGTTATCTGGCAACCACCAGACTGCCCCCCCACCCCGAGCTTCTGCCACCACCAAAAAAAAAGCAGGGAAGGGGAAAAACGCTTAGCAACAGGTTCTCTGTCACATAAGCCTCATTCTCAGGGGCTGTCTAAATGCTCGGAAAACCCCAGGGTGGGTGCATGGTGGCATGGCATTGATTATACGACACAGCTGCAATCGCGCACCCACCCTGCTTTCCGCTGAAGCTGTGGACAAAAAAAGTCGGGGACTTAACATGACTTTTTTCTCTGGAGCAAGGTGAGGATGAGCAAGACAACATCAAGACAGCCCCTAAGCCTCACTCTGGAGTCATAGCGGAGGCATGGCCAAGCAGTGCCTGGTGGAAGGCGACCTGCGATTGGTCATCTTCCACCAGGAAGACGGCAGCGGTGGCTCTGATCCCCAGATGGCTGCCCAGAAACCCCACGCTCCTTCCTTGGCATCAGGATTACCCATTGCCACCCTTGGGGGAGGAAAAGCATGGAAGTTCTGAGGGACCTGGCACCAACCCAGCGCCATGGACACAACCCCTTAGGATGTCTCTGGAGCAGTGCTTGAATATTCCTGCCAGCTTTCCAGGATGCTCTGGTGATGCTCTAGAAATGAAGCTTCTCTGGCAGGAACCATAGAGCTCATTCCTAGAGCATTGTTTCTGTTTCTTTTTTCATGATTGGGTTGAAGTGGCTGGGCGGGGAGGGGGCTTTAACACATTGCTGGGTGTTCCCTCATTTGCTGGGGAAAATGAGCAGGAAGGTACTATTGCACTCATGTAGGCTTCCCACAGGCAGCTGGTTGGCCACTGTGTGAATTAAATGCTGGACTAGATAGGCCTTTGGTCTAATCCAGCAGTGCTCTTCTTACATTCTTCTTAGGTTCTTGTCAGCACTTAAAAGGGTCATGTAGCAGGTGATGGGGAAAACCTGAGGTGCTGGAAAGCCTCGGCCAATCAAAGCAGGCTATATTGGAATAGGTGGACTAATGAGCTGACTCGATATTATGGCAGCTATGTCCATAATGCCTTGCAGGCCAAGGGAGTCAAAGAAGTAGCGTTATTTCTTAACATTGTCATTCAGTGAGGTTACATGACCAAATTCCTCCTCCTCCTCCTCCTCCTATAGGTTGAGCACAACCATTTTATCCCGCCAATTCTCTTATCCCTTGCATTATAGCTGTTATCTCTTCTTCTTAAAAATATATTTTACAAGATTGAAGTGTGCTTGCCATGTACTTTGAAGCAGGATGAGAAAGGGGGAAGTGCGTGTGTGTGTGTGAGAGAGAGAGAGAGAGAGAAGGCGAGTGCTAACCCTGAAGTATTTTAGCACATGTTTCAAAATATGTGCTGACACAGTTTTTAAAAATGGGATACGAATTCTCACAAAACCTTCCAGCAAAAGAAGAAAAAAAAGAAAAGTAAGGGTGGGGGTGGAAAGTGACTTGTCTTGAAACTGTCATCATAAACTTTATACGAGATGATAAAACAGCACAAAGTGTTTCCCAACCCTTGGTCCAGCTTTGCTCTCAAAAGAGGATCTGCCATTTCAAATAATCTGATATCCTAGTAGATTCTGAGGGGATAATGCTTCTCAGAACAATGCAGGGGGGATCTACACTATTGCTTTTAAAGCACTTTGAAAACGTTTTGAAAACTGTATATGCAGTGTGTCCTGGGCCCCAACAGTTGTCAAAACTGTTATAAAGCGCTTTAAAGCTGTAGTGTAGATCCCCACCAGGACTGAACAGCCTCACCATTCTCAGGCTAAAGTACCTCTTAGGCCAAAATATTTGTGGACGGAACAAAGGGACGAAGTTAAGATTGTCCTGATCAGATAGTGCCATCTGCTGGGTGCTCTTTGAAAAGACAGGTTGTGTTGTAGAAATTCACTCAGCCTTTTGTGCTGTTGGACAACACAGCCCAATTTTTGAAAACATATTTCGTGACATGCTGGGAAGCTGCACTTCTGATTTGCTATCTGGATAAGGTGTCCTGTCATCCCACTATCTTGCTGCCACCTTAAGACTTGTATTTCCAGATTAAAAATGCCAAGAGGTCACAGTTGTTACATAACACCAGGCTAATAGTATGTTATCATATCCTATCTAGTAGGGGGTGTCAAACCACAGGCCAATGGCCCATCTTTGGCCTGCCTGGGGTACCAATCTGGTTTATTGGGCTTTCCTAGATGGTTATGACCCCTTCTCCTGGTACCATTTCTTTCCCTTGATTAGAGATCTTTTCCTGGCTTTTGTGCTGTTTCCCCCCATTTTAATGGGTTAAAATGCCACTATTAAGGCTTAGACCCAGGCAAAAAGAGCTTTAAGCTCAAATATGCTTGTGTGTGTTTGTGTGTTGCACAGCCCTTTTGCCTTTTGCCCCAGAATGCACCCCCCCCCCGAGAACATCTCCAAAATTGGATTTGATCCTCAGGTCAAAAGAGGTTCAATACCTCTGCAATATATACGGAAGTGAAGCCATTCTCTCAGTTATGATCCTTGTGTAGACAAAATGGCACCATTCACACAGAAGAGGGCAGTATCAGTATGTTTGGGGGAACCCCAAGGTTTGCAGAAGTACACCCCAAAAATCCTGAAAAAGGGAACACAAACAGTCGAAGGAGGACTGATCATGCCCAGTGAGGAGTGATTGCGGACTAACTGTTGGAGGTGAAAATTTAAAACCGGGGTGAGGGTGGGGATGGAATGGAGTACCCTGGAAAAGAACATGACTCTGAACTGGAACACTCCACATTTTAAGTAGGGATGGGTGAACACTCCCCTTCCCCAGTCACTGGTCCAGGGGGTGGGGAATTCTGGGTTGCTTGGGTCTCACTGGATTTCTCCAGAACACTGGCATGTTCTCCAAATTTCACAGGGTAGTTTTACAGCTTTAAGAAAGTCATGATATGCTAATGGTTGCTGCCATCTTGTGAAAATTATAGGCGTAATTTGTGTTTTTTATACCATTGGTAGCGATAAAATACTTCTATGTCAATTGTGACCATAAAGTGCTTTCTTCTACATAAACTGTGACCATAAACCACCCAGAGAGCTTCAGCTATTGGGCGGTATAGAAATGCAATAAATAAATAAATAAATAAAGCACTCATGAACATGATTTACATAGAAGTAAGTGCTTTACAACAGCAAATGAAATAAAATTCCCAGTTTACGGCTATAATTTCCCCAAGATATGCTAATAGCAGTTGCCATTAGCGTATTGTGGCTTTTTAAAAGTTTGAAAAATGTCCCACAGATAAGGTGAGCAGTCTACTGTGGACTTCGGGAATCTGACCTCACTGGAGTCTGCAGCGGAGTTCTCCTACATCCCTAATTGCAACCTGTTCTTGGAGATGCCACTTTGTCCATCTCTACAATTGAATGATCTTTTAATGCTACAATAAGTACGGATCCATAGATTCCTTCTTCTTCCTCCACTTCTCCATCCTCATATGACATACGTCATGCAATACAACTTTAAGCTGTCCTAAATCTTACCACAGATGTTACAAGTCCTCAGCATGCACCCCGAATCTCCCCTGCCTCTTTCTTAGGGTATCTACTTATAGGGCAGCCCAAAAAGAGGAAATGCATTCCCCGAAAAAGAGGACAAAAGGGCGATCTGATTTGTGTAACATTTACGTATGCTAATTTATAGGCTTAGATGCAAATTTAGAAATAATTATCAGAATTTAAGTAGAGAGGCAGCACATTTCACCCTAGTTTGGAAGACTGTGACCAGGTGTATCTGCCTGTTCCATCTGCTCCTCATGTGTTCCCTGTTGATGGGCAACATCAGCTATATTCTGGGTTCCACTAACGTAATACGGTCCCAATCAATGAAGACTAACCAAAATCCTTATATATAGTAGCTGGACACATTTTTCCTCTATATAATAGCATCAAACAAAATAATAAACATTCCCAACGTCCCTCTTTTAGTTATTAAAAACCATCTCCTTTCAGTTCTTTGTCCACTTTCAAGTACTTTGACTCTTCTGGTGGGAGAGTTGAATAACACCTTCACGTTTCTGAGTTAATCGGTTTCATTTGCCTGAACTCTTCCTGTAGTATGTTGACGATCCAGCTTGCTCTTCAGAGTTAATCCTGAGGGGCAACACGATTTATGGTTCTTTATCTTTAAACTAGAATTGAATAGGACAGCCCTTTAAATGGAGGACTTCAAATAGGGAACGATTCTCTGATGGCCCTTCAAATAGAAGACCATCCTCTATCAAGGAGGATTCATGGCCATCCTGCTCTATCTCCTATTGCCCATCATGTAGACTGTCAATACCATCATTCTTCATCTTGAGCTGTCACTGAAAGAGTGAAGAAGTGCTCTCCCCAACCCCTGAGTGTTTATTAATGCCAAAATTAATATTTGCTCCATTGCATCCATGATAGTTGGGCTGGTGCTTACTTGCTTCAACCTCACTGCTTTGTATTTAAAGTACATGTTGTTGTTTTTAATGGAGCTTTTGCCACGCAGGAGAACAATGAGTGCTCCTAACTGTTTCCAGATTGCAGATTCCTTCCATGCTGCCTTTCCTTGTGATCCCATGAAATCCAAAACTCCATATAAAGCATTCAGAAATACAAGTGCAGTTAATTTCAGCACGAAGCGACTGGTACACTACACTCTTTTGTCTGAATGCTGAAAAGTTGAAAAGGAGACAGCAGAAGACATTAAAAGTAAGGTTGAGCTGAAATGGGTCCCAACTTTGCCTCCCTGTGCAATTTCCAGGATGTGAAAAAGGTTGCCCCTTTTTGGCATTTGTTTCAAGATGGGGGGGAGGCTGAGAACAGGAGCAAAGTGTTCTCCCCATTTACCAGCGGCACTATTGATATTCCCCATTATGGATGGATGCCGATAATATCTGCGGCTGAAGCTGAAGGGAGCCAGTGTTGCATGTAACCCTGTGACTGCACAGTTTGCAAGGGACCTACCAGCGGGAGTTATACTGTCACGACACGTACCTGCTGCAGATTCAGCAGTAATTGACTGTGATTTCCAGAGGAATCTTTCCCCAGGACTTCCTTTCCCCACACCAATATCTCTGTGACTGAACGTTGCTATTTCTGTCTTCCTGAGTGGGGAACAATAATAGGTCATGTTGTTTTACAAAGGCATTATCCTCCATACCTCTTGACTCAATGCAGGGGAAAATGTGGGTAGCCATGACTGTTCTGAGAGTGGAGGCAAAGCAAAGAAAGAGGCTTAGCTTAATCCCCCTGAAGGAGTAGGAGTAGGACATTCATGCCTTAGTTATCTTCAGACTGGACTAATGTAATATACTTTAAGTGGTGTCATTCTTCTGGGTTCATCTCCCTTATCAGAGTCGATTAAATCTTAGAGTGAGAACAGGTTCACTGTCACCACATGGCAGCTACCAGGGCGCCACTCTGGTCTACCACTAATGCCTGGTTCCCCACCTCTCCTTTAAAAATTAGTTATTTTAACTTCCCACAGTTTCCTTCCTGGATGCAGTCATGGGCTGGAAGTGGGAGAATAAACGCAAACTGAACTCTGAATTCATTTGCTAAAATTTGGGGTAGGATCTTCGTAGGACCAGGCTGCATATACTCAGTGGGGCTGATCTCCATGTTTAAGACTGGGTTGCACATGTGATTGGGCTGACGATTATTAATTACACACGTCATGAATCAGACATGCAAGAATTCTTAGGACTATGTGACCTATGTGAGTAGGGTTGATAAGCATTTGTATTATAATATAGAGATGGGTAAGTGATGGTTGCCGCCAGTGTTAATCAATCCAAATATCCTTGCCCATGTCAGTTTGACAAAATGGCCTTTTGGGGATGGAGGAGAAATGAATGCAAACTTACCTGATTCCACACTATTGAACCACTACATAAAACAAAACTCAGTTATCCTTTGAAATTTGCACTTTTCCGAATTTTGCAATGGAGTTCTCCAGTCATAAAATGTGTATAAAAATGCACATATTGTGGGAAAGGATATTTAAAATGCATTATATTAGGAAAACCGCTTGCAACCCCCCTACACACACACATATATAAGGCAAAACTGCATACAAAGATGTATGCATTAGGAGAAATATTAATAAAATGCTTATGTTTTTTTCACGTAAATATTAAAAACAAATTCTCAAAGTTTTGGAGAATTGAAAAATGAGGAACCAAGATTCAATGCTTGCTGGGGAATGGAAGATACTTATCGTAGACTCATAGCATAGTAGAGTTGCAAGGGTTCTATAAGGCCATCAAGTCCAACCCCCTGCTCAATGCAGGAATCCTCAATAAAGCATACCTGACAGATAGCTGTCCAGCTGCCTTTTGAAGGCCTCTAGTGTGGGAGAGCCCATGACCTCCCTGGGTCATTGGTTCCATTGTCATACTGCTTTAACAGACTGGAAGTTTTTCCTGATATCCAGTTGGAATCTGGCTTTCTGTTATTCCATGTCTTGTGCTCTGAGATAATTGAGAAGAGATCCTGGCCCTCCTCTGTGTGACAACCTTTCAAGTACTTGAAGAGTGCTCTCACATCTCCCCTAAGTCTTCTCTTCTCAAGGCTAAACATGCCCAGTTCTTTCAGTCTCTCCTCATAGGGCTTTGATTCCAGACCCCTGATCATATAAGTCAATCCTGCATTCAAGAATAAAACATGTCTCTCTCTCTCTCTCTCTCTCTCTCTCTCTCTCTCTCTCTCTCTCTCTCTCTCTCTGTGTGTGTGTGTGTGTGTGTGTGTGTGTGCGTGCGCGCGCGTGTGTGTGGTATTACTCCTGTTCCAGCTCCTTTAACAACCCATGGAGGCTTTCTTTGCTGTAGCTTTAGGCATTTTGCCATTTAACCTTTTGCAGCGTGGGATCATATTTAACTATTCTAACACAGGAAAAAAATGTTGCTGGAAGATGCTTCATGACAAGGTTATTTCCTCCATCCCATCCCCACCCCCCAACTAATGTCAACCTGCTCAGTGTTTTGAGCTGATAAATTGGCGTGTGGCCGACAGCTTATGTTGATTGCATAAATTGAACTGATAAATTGGCAGGCTCCGTTTCCCTCTGTGGGGTCTGGCAAACAAATGCATTCATTTGGGATGGTAGAAGGAAAAGCTATTGTGTTTGGAAATATCGCCAAACGGTTGCTTTTCTTCCCTTGAAAGATGCCTTGATTCACTTCCACTCACAATTCTAATTCAGAAAGAAAGAAATAAAAATTGGAGGAGCCCGTTATAAAAACATCAGTTCTGTAAATCAGTTCAAGAAGCCCTTGCTATTATGTATGTTTAAATAGGGCTCCTAGAGTAAGGAAGTGATCCTAAGCACACATTCTTTGGGGAAAGGTCCAGGGAACACAGCTGGGTTCTTACTCCCAAGTAAATACAATGCTTAGACAAGGGTGGGATGGGGTGGAATACCACCTCACTTCTTTTCAGGTGGAAATCAATAGGGTGGCCATATGGAAAGGAGGACGGGACTCCTGTATCTTTAACAGTTGTATAGAAAAGGGAATTTCAGTGGGTGTCATTTGTATGCATGCTGCACGTGGGAAAATTCTTTCTTCATCACAAAGCTGCAGGAGCCCTCCCCTCTTTTGTACCTGGTCACTCTGCTATAGCTCCTGCAGCTTTAACGGTTGTGATGAAGAGGGAATTTCACCAGCTGCTGCATGCATACTGAAATTCCCTTTTCTCTACAGCTGTTAAAGATAAAAGAGCCCGGTCTTCCTTTTCATATGGTCATCCTATCACTGAGAAAAATGAAGGGAATCAGAACCACAAGTATTTTAGGGTTTAGGGTAAGGATAGGCAATGTGATGACTGTGGGCACCAATGTGCCCCTGACACCTCTCCTGGCACCCACCAAGGTGTCTTACCCATCCCACTTTAAAACACATTTTCTTACTGGTAGCTAGGATTGCTTGAAATAGATTTCTATAGATGCTGGAAACTGTAGGTTCAAAGGAGATGTTTAATGTGTTGGGGCTCAGCTGCCACCTCTGAATTGTACTCAATTTTGGGGGCACGTTTTTTGCTTGTCCTTTGCCTCACCTTTCAGAGCAGCCATTTGCTGGTGGTGCCCAGGACAGTTTCTCAAATTTCCAAATGGAGCAAAAAGGTTGCCCACCCTTGATTTAGGGCATGGGGTTGTTGTTTTTTAACAGGGAGAGCTACCTGCATGGGTCCTATGGGGCTTAGTTGAAACAAAACTGGCAACAATTTGAATTAAACACATTTTCCTTAGTTAGAACTCCAGTTATATATAAAGCAATATAGTTGGCTACATAGAGCTAAACATGTAAGTAGTCCCTGAAGACATGGATAGTGAAAACAGTAGTCCCTCTTAGTCCAAAAAGAAATAGGTTAAAACCTGCTTGCAAAACTTTGTAGTTAGCCACTCCAGTATTCTTCAGGTTTACTGAGGTGCAGTTACGCCTCTTCAGATAGCTTTAGTCCCAAAGCATCCACACAGCAATTGTTTATTCGTTCAGTCGTTTCCGACTCTTCGTGACTTCATGGACCAGCTCACGCCAGAGCTTTCTGTCGGCTGTCGCCACCCCTAGCTCCCCCAAGGTCAAGTCTGTCACCTCCAGAATATCATCCATCCATCTTGCCCTTGGTTGGCCCCTCTTCCTTTTGCCTTCCACTTTCCCTAGCATCAACCTCTTCTCCAGGGTATCCTGTCTTCTCATTATGTGGCCAAAGTACTTCAGTTTTGCCTTTAATACCATTCCTTCAAGTGAGAAGTCTGGCTTTATTTCCTGGAGTATGGACTGATTTGATCTTCTTGCAGTCCAAGGCACTCTCAGAATTTTCCTCCAACACCACAGTTCAAAAGCATCTATCTTCCTTCGCTCAGCTTTCCTTATGGTTCAGCTCTCGCAGGCAAATGGCAACTTATAAGCTGCAGCATGAAGGCTGGAGGCCTGCAATAAAAATAGAAACATAACAAACACCTGAGGTACAACAATTGATTCCTTATGGGCCAAACCAACCAGTTCATGGGGATTACATTGGCAAGCCAGCCATGCAAAAATTCTAGGGCACCATTTAGGGAAGGCAGTAAAGAGGCATAGGATTATACTCAAATGCTACATATTTAGCTGTATAGAACTGCACTGGTCTGCATGCTAACTTTGGAGTAAGTCCCACTGTCCTGAATGGGACTTCCTTCTGAGTAAACATACATAGGGGCAGCTCTATGTGTCTTATGGACCACACCTGCTTTGAGCTAAGGGAGATAATGAACTCTTTGGCCGTTTCTACACCTGCCTTTTCCCCCAGGATCGTCCCAGGATCATCCTTGTGTATCCAAATGACATACGGGATCCTGAGAGAAGGCAGGAACGATCCCTCCATTTTCCTGGTAAAATCCTTAGTTGTAGGGCCTTTGTGTAATCTTCTCCAAGTTTTCAGAAATGTGGGAAGCCTTTTAAAAGTGTTTACCTGGAACACAAGTAGGGATTTTTGATCAGGATTTCCCCAGTTTGTTTTTGATCAGGATTTCTCCAGCTCGCACCACCCTGACTGAACACAGACTAGGACGCAATCCGTAGTCAAAGTCCATCAATTTACAAGCTTGCAGTGTGATTTGCAGACCCAAAGAAATGTGTTTGACAGCTTGTGTACATTTCAAAAATGTGCATTAAAAATGCGTACTTTTGAAAAATGTGCACAAATTGGAGAAGAATCACATATTTCAATGATGCGTGCAATTGATGTGTATATTTGGGGAAATGCCCACAGAATTTCATGGCAGGAAAAACCCAGTGCTCTCCATCTGATGTGGACTAGGGCTGTGCTTTGCCTCAATCCCAAAACCCGAATCCGAGCCATGGCGGGCTGATTCGGCCTACCTCATTCCGAATCAGCTTCAGGACCCAATTGGGTTGCCTCAGCCCAAACCAGCTGAACCGCTTTGGGCTGATTCAGCCCAATAGTCAGCCGCTGCTCCCCACCCACTTGCAGGACTTACCTACAGGCTCCATGCACCAGTGAGCCACCCAGCCTCTTCCTGGACCTCTTCCTGGGCCACCGTAGATCTTGTGTTGAAAACTACGATGGCTGGAAATAGCCATTTCCAGCTGCCGTAGTGTTCAACACTAGATTTATGGCAGCCCAAGAAGAGATTGGGCGGTTCACTGGTGAATGGAGGCTGCAGGTAGTCAGAAGGTGGGCAGGCATCAGTAGCAGGGTGTGGAGCAAAGCAAGTAGTGGCTGGGAAGGTGTGCTGTTTTGACCACTAGTGGCCAGCTAGGAAGTCAAAACAAGGTTCTTTTTAGATCTCTGAGACAATAGCCAGACCAGGGACCAGGGGGTTAGCAGCAAGGAGAGGGAGTCCAATGGATTACCATTTGGACTCATTTGTGGCCTTACCAGGCGCCCACAGAACCAAAGCCAGAGTGAAGCAGCCTGGGGCTGGGGTGCCCCAAGTCAAATCAGGCCTGATTTGATAACATTGAATTGGCCTCCGAGTCAAATCATATGTGTGTGTGTTGCGCAACCTTAATACGGACTCGAGTCAGAACGAGCTTTGAGATGGAATATGGACAACTTCGACAAGCTCATGTTTTGCACATCACTGAACCCAAGTAGGTCTAAGTAGGGATGGGACATGTGCAAGCATGTGACCCTGCTCCCAACCCTGGCTGTATCATAGACCTTTGCATATTCAGTGCAAATATCTGAAGATGAGCTTGTACGTGCACTCAGGTGAATACACTTTCAGAGCTCCCATGAAGAGCCATATTAGGTGTTTTGAGCGAAAAGACATAACAGGAACTGCCGTTCGAGTCAGAGACTAAGCCCATCACAGAAAAAGCTGAGTTTGGCTTCTGTAGCAAACAGCATTTTCATATGCTGACTGCCTCTCTTTGGAGATCTGATGTGGGGCAATGGATTTGGTTGTATTGTGCAGCATTTAAACTGCCTCCACCTATGCTCCACAGATGCAAATATTACAAAATGTCAATAAGCCTCTACTGACCTTCTTCCCAGGGCCGGCCCTACCATTAGGGAGAGCGAAGCGGCCATCTCAGGCCATCACTTTGAAGTGTTGCGAAAGGGCAGCAAGTTGCCAGCTATTTAATTTGCTACTATAGTCTTTTTACTGCCAGGGATGGGGAGAGATGTTTGTGGGATTTTCTGCTTTCTGTGCCCAAACAACCCACCTGACTTTCGGTAGTATACCGCAGGGACATTGGGTATGTGGGTGGGTGGGGAGATGTCATCTACTGCTCCACCTCAGGCAGGAAAATATCTTGGACTGGCTCAAGAAACCAAACCTGGGTAAGTGCTGTACAACTGGAACATCTGCCCACTCAAGAGAATTGGGAAGAGTGGCATATATATTTTACCAGGAGGGTAGGAAGTAGGAACCCCCCCTCCCAAACTGCTGTAATGTCTGGAGACGTTACCAAAAGTAATGGAGGGATAAATGCTTTCTACGGGAACACAGTTTAGGAACATTTAACAATAAATATGCAATCAATTTAAATTAGATGTGGAATTCCTGAATGACATTGGTGTATTTTGGCATGGCAGTAGAGTTTAAACTCCGCTATTCACAGAGTAATAATAACATAGCATTATACCATCAAGGGGCTTTAAAGTGTATAAGCGCAAAGCAGCTTGCCAAACCCTGGGGTTCTGCAATTTCAGTAAAAAGCTTGTCAAGAAAGTAACTGAGAATATTGGAAGTGTTTGTGGCAGGGGAAGGTTGCAAACCACAAGGACAGGAGAGGGGGTGTAGCTTTTATTTTGACCTCCCTTTATTTTCTGCCTGCAGCCCAAAATGGACACCGTCTTTGTAAGTGAAAATGATGTGATGCCCAAAAAATCCACCAAAAAATCCAGCTATGTCACCTAATAAGTGAAAGATGAACGCCCTGTTGCATTCCAATCGATATATGTAGGGGTGTAAGCAATGGAGGCTGGTGTCTCCGATCTAGATGGGGCTGTGAATCCCTCTGGCTTTAAGTCAGAACTCTAAAGACCCTATCCAAGGTGTTGAACCTTGTCCACAAAATAGGTTCAGCACCCTGTGCAGCTCCTTTACAGTTCTGATTGGTTCTGCCTGAAACCCAGAGCAGATTCACATGCCCACTAACATCGGAGCCAACAGTCTCCCCTGATGTAAGTTGGGGATGATTAGGGTCAGAGACAAAAAAAGAAGACAGGTCTACAAGTGAATATGCTTTCCAGCAGAATATGGGTTTGCTCAGGTGTGTCGTCGCAGAAAACGCCTGCCACGTTTGTTTGTTTTTATTAAGAAGCATTAGAAATTTTCCTTTGACAAAGAGCTTCCTTGAAATTAAGGCTGTGTACTCATCCCCCCCCCCCCGATCTGCCACGGAGGCCGATCCGGAACCCCTGAAGCAGCCCCAATCTGCCTTGGGCCTGCCTCGAGGGTTGCCCGACCTGCTTTGGTGCTGAAGCCGAGGCAAGATTTGGGCCCTCTGAGGCGGCTCGGACTTTTCTGGGTGCCGGCTGCAGAGCCGGCACCCAGAAAAGTCTCCCCTTCCCTACTAACCTGGTGCCTCCGCTATCCACCGCCGCCGCCATCCTTGCAAGGATGGCAGTGGTGGCAGGCAGCGGCGGCAGGTAAGCCCCACCCCACTTATTTGCTGCTGCCGCTGTCCGCTGCTGCCGCTGCACTTGCATCCAGCGGCTTCCACTGCCGCCAATACATAAGCCCAGAAGTAGGCCGTGCAGCCTTCTTCCGAGCTTATGAGTCGGCAGCAGTGGAAGCCACTGGATGCAAGGGCAGCGGCTGTGGTAGACGGCAGTGGCAAGTATGCCTCCCCTTCCCCACTTACCTGCTGCCGCAATTAACCTGTAAAACAATCAATTAACCTGTTGATTGTTTTACTATGATTTTAATTTTTGTGAACCGCCCAGAGAGCTTCGGCTATTGGGCGGTATAGAAATGTAATAAATAATAATAATAATAATAATAATAATAATAATAATAATAATAATGTAAGGGACCCACCAAGGGCCGGCTCCAAAGCTCCAAGGTGGCCTAAAGCTTTGCCCGAACCACCCCAGATCCATGATTCAGAGGTCCGAATCACCCCAATCCGCTTTGGATTCAGGGTTCAGATCTGAGGCAGTGCACAGCCCAACTTGAAATACACTGGGAGCCATATTAATCTGTGCAGCTGTGGGGTTTTGCCTCTGCTTGTTTTTTCTCCCCTAAGGCTGTAATTGATCCTCTGTATTTGTGTGACTTGCTATTCCTTGTGGAAGCAGACATTGGAGTTAGTGTACCGCTAAGTGATGTGCATTGGAGTGGGAGAAAAGTCCTAATTGCTCATATACAACAATGGAGGTCTAAATTAGTGGTGATCATTGGGCGGGGAGTCATGCTGTAAAGCAACCCATAAAAGCGGGGTCATCTATTCAGTGGGACTTGCATCTCTACTCTGATCTCACCCCAATAGGGATCTGGGATACAAAGAGGACCGGGTTGCTGTATCATCAATAGTTACGTAGAAGATGTAATTTCATCAGGTTCAGCTTTTGATGCACTGTAAGACAAACTGCACTCATCAACATTCCCTCTTCTACAGAGATATAAAATTCTTATGGATTGGCTCAGTGAAGGCTGGTGACTCCAATGTCAGTGGGGTGACTCCAGTGTCAGCCTCCCTCCACTGGATTGGTTTGGAACACAGGTCTTCTCTCTAATCTGCTTGTCATAGTGCCCACCGTTTTGCTGGTCATTATTGCCTTTATTTCTGATATTCTGGCTCTAAGTGCTGCTGTTAATGTAGCCAAACAACATCACCTGTTCACAAGAAAAAAGGCATCAACATCCTTGGGGAAACCCCAAGATTTTCAGCTGTAGCAAAAAGTCATCATCATCATCATCATCCCTAAATGGTGGTGGAGACTCCAAAAATAGTCAATGAGAACTAAACATATTCAGTGCCCACAGAATACTGACTGCTAGCAGGGGACCCAAAAAGTTTGGGGAAGGAGGAATGGGATGGAGTGCTTGGAATCCTGAGCAGCAGCACTTCACGCTGCGACATCTTGTTGCAGGACCAACTGCAGGTTCCTCATATGCCTTTCATGGGTGCCTTTCACTAACGTGGCCTATGGGTGCGTGGGTGGGGTTTTTCTATGACTTGAGTTGCTTGCGAAACCCACACTGAACCAGGTCCTCAGATTATAAAGTGTTCTGGTATCCTTCATGATTCAGGTTCAGTGACAGGCCACAAAATTGCATAGCAACGGTAACCAGGACTTAGTCACCCCTGAAACATTCTCACCATAGTTCTGAAACTTTCCAGACTTGGTTGCTGTCAAAGGGGTGTGGAATGTCCGTGTTTGCACGTGTGTCTCTGACGAGCTGCCTTGCTGCTTCCAGGTTCCTCCTTTGCAGGCTCACCTGAGCTTAGGGAGATGAAAATCTTCCCTGCTTGTAGGCGAGTTACGCTGGAATACTTGGTTTTAAGACAGTTCAGTCCAGCTCATTTCTATCGGAAATCGGTATGGAGTCCTATGCAGATTTACTACTGAAATCAGTGGTAGTGACACTTCAGAATAAGCATGCATGGGATCAGACTCCCCGTTAGGATAAGCCCCAAACTGCAAAGAGACTTGTGCCACCTTAAAGCTAACAACACTGTTGTGATCGCAGCCTATCTTACCTGACGCAGAAGCAGACAACCAAAATGCTGAATATCTGTCTGTCTGCATGTCTAGACTTCCTGGTTTACAACCTGATGACTTTCAAGACTACAGTTCCCAGAATCCTTCAACATTGCCCATGCTGGACGGGGCTTATGGGTGTTGTAGTTCAAAACATACGCAAGTCTAGGAGCCAAAGGGCAGGAGGTATATTGAGCAAGGTGAGATTTAAAAATGAAACAGTGTGGATTGCATTGCCACTGCAGCAAATTCAGTGTCGGGGGCCGCATTTAAAGGCCAGGGCGGGCACATACAGTCCATTGGCCGGGTGTTATCATCCGCTTGTCAGTGTCCTCCTTGGCGTGGGGATTACGCAGCGCAATCCCGCAGGAGGGAATCCGGGGGTTTAGAGGGAATCGGTGCCAATGGGAAATAGATCCAAAGGCATAGGAACAGCCTTATCCAAAGCCCTGCCAAACCCACACTGGCATGATGGATGGGAAGGAGAATCAATGCGTTTTTCTTTTCTTTTCTCCCCCCTTTACTTTTATGATTCCCCTCCCATTTGTTCCAATGAGAGGAAAATTATGTATGACCACTCCAGAACTGGTGGTCATTCCCCCCAATTCTGGGGCCGTGCTGCGGGAATGGGAAGGCAATGGACCCTGCGCGCATCCTAGCCTTCCTGTGATCCACCCTTATCACACTCTGGGATGTCCCCTTTTGCCTCTAATAATGTCAGAGCTCTGAAATCAGGCAATCCAAGACTATAGTGACTGGGACAGGATTTGTGAGGTTGGATGCCCCACTCTACGGTTGGCCTTTTCTCTGCCTTTGGAGGGGGAGACCAGAAACAGTCGATGGGCCTGGGATACTCTGCAACAGCCCATAGGAGTTCAGCCTTCCAGGATTTACAGCTGTCCTATCCAGAAACCATAGACACACATACACGCACACACGCACACACACACACACACACACACACACACAGAGAGAGAGAGAGAGAGAGAGAGAGAGAGAGAGAGAGAGAGAGAGAGACTATGAGAGAAATTTTAGATGTAAACAGCACTCTGGAATTGGGATCCATTTTTAATCTGCTTAGTGGTGGGCTGCTTAAAACACCTGGTTAACATCTGGGAAATCTGAAACCAAGGAGAAATTCAGGAACTCCCTCTCTCATACCTCTCTCTCTCTCTCTCTCTCTCTCTCTCTCTCTCTCTCTCTCTCGTTTTTGCCTCTTTCCATTTCCCCTGAAATTGTTTCCTGTTCTCCAGAACATAAGACACCCCAGCAAGGAAATGTCTACAGTATTGGACAAATAAGAACCAGCTGTTCTTTGTCAGGGTTAATGACTGAAAACCATGATGGAAAAACTGTGAGACAATATTTTAGAGATAAGCAGAGTGGGCTTGGGTGGAAATTGCATAGGGGTGAATTTACACAGTGCGCTGATCATGTTAACAATCAGGCCGTGTGAAACTGCTTTCATCAGCTGTCACTGGCTCAGTCCTCATGTATTGGGAGTGAGGCCTATATTGCACATCATAGTAGAGCTAAAATTGATTTGCAAGGATCGAGCTTTTAGAACTAATATAGATTCACAGAATTCACAGTCCTGTTTTGGGGACCAACAATCCTGTGCAAACCATGACTCAGATACTGCACATAACACATCTGTACTAGAGTATGCATGAGGGGAACAAGCTTCTTTTCTTCCTCTTCTTCTTATTTTATTTATTTATTTATTTATTTATTTATATCCCACCTTTTCCCCAATACTAGGCCTCAAGGTAGCTTTACAAAATTAAAACAGATACAATTGAAACATATAAATAGAAATACACAGAAGTTATATTATTATTATTATTATTATTATTATTATTATTATTATTTATATTTATATACCACCTCATAGCTGAAGCTCTCTGGACGGTTTACAAAGATTAAAAAGATTGAACATTTAAAACAGAGTATTAAACAGAAAGTATCTGACAACCTGAAAAGTGTTCACAGGAAAATGTGGCCTTACATTCCTGGGAAATTCTGTCTTATGTGTTGTTGTTTTGTTTGTTAGATTCTCTGTGGATTAATGGGGTGGTGGTGCTAATGATGCCAGCAAAAATTATTCCAAAGCAGCATCCAGTAACTTGGTAAGAAGTTGATATTATTTACATCTTACAAAAAAAAACCCACATTTATTGTAAAAGAGAATGTATTTCCTATAGGACCTTAGGGGGTACCATTATTTTACAGCATTTTTCCACTCATTTAATTAGATGTTTCCCATCCACTTCAGGAATGGCTAATTCCTGAACAGATACAAGATGTTCTTCGAAAGCCACAGGCACACTTGTTTCGACACACTAATGATTGCCTTTCATAATGAGCTATATAACCCAATGCCTTTCATCACAACAACAGTGTCCTCGAGGGAGTTACACATTCCCAACTGAGGAAGGGCATGGAGGCAAGCCTGTCTGTAAAATGAACGGCACCGTTCTAGTTCCAAGATAATCATGTTCTGCCATTGCCAATCTCCCGAGACATGTTTTATTTTTTTAAAAAAATGCTTTGCTAAAATGCTTAGGGATCTATCATTCGTGCAGCCTAATAAATCAAGGCAGGCATGAGCAACATGAAAGGAAATTCATTAGAGCTTCCCAAGAAACATGTCTTCTTCTCAGCAAAATGGGGCATGTACAGCGTTGACTTTTAACAATTATTATAAGCTGGGACAGCCCAAGACATTTTGCTTCCTGCGGTGAAGGACAAGATGGCACCCCTCCAATTCAATGTACAAAAGCCAACTGCATGAGCCGTTGAATTTTCCTTCAACATTTGTGATGGAACAGCATCCTCCGCTTCACCTGAAGGCAGCAGGCTAACTTAGGATGCACATGGCAAGCTTCATGGCACACAAGTCTTTCCTCCAAGCATCTTCAGCCACAGGCAACTGCTTCACTGTGCCTAATGGTAGGGCCAGTTATATGAGGTGGTTTTGCTATAGATCAGGGGTGAGGAACATTAAGCCTTGGGTGCCATATCCGGCCCTCTGAGGGTTCCCCAGAGGGCCTCTGCCCTTTCCCCTGGCCCCATACCTTTCCCCTGACCAGCAGTTGTTTCATTTCCCCCAGCTTTTGTGCATTTTCTCTCCCCCCCCCCATTCTCTCCTAAGCCTTAGATACTAGCAGTAAGAGCTTTAAGCTAACATAGTCCAGTTATATATTTTGCATTTTTGGCCCTGCCCTGTTTGCCTTTAGCCCTGCCCCCTCTCTCTTTGGCCCCGCCAGTCACTGGAATGTGCCCCCCCCCGAAAGCTTCTACAGAATGGAATTTGGCCTTGGGCTGAAAGGGGTTCTGCACCACTGCCCTAGATTTCAGAATAACTATCTGTGAATAACACAGAAGTCAGAAGGTGATTGGTCTTTTGCTTCTCACTGTAATTTACAGCTGGATCCTATGTTTGCTTCCACCAAAGCAGTGGCACATAGGATCCCAGTGAACATCTCTGCATCACCCATCATGGATGCTACCTTGTCCCCTCAGCTCCAGTCCCCACTTTATGACTCAATGGCATTGAGCCACTGCATTGCACAGCACACTGCGCATGGCACTAATGTTGAGCTTCACATTTATGAAAGCACTTCAGATGTTTTGCATGTTTGAATATTCGGCTGTTGCATACAAGGCAATACAACATATTCCACCCTTGGAGGAGTAAGTGGCAGGACAGTCTCTTCCATGCTCATACTGCTTTCAAAGCAGGGCCCACCTTTAGGTGGAGGGCTTTCTCAGGTAGTGTGTGTAGTGGTAGGTCCCTCTGGACAGTCCCCTCTGTGCCACACAGCCTGCCCTGAGTCCCCAAAGCTAGTCTGTTTCCCTTAATTTTATTTTATTATTACATTTATATCCTGCTTCTTTTCCTCCTTAAGGAACAAGGCAGCATACATAATCCTCCTCCACTCCATTTTATCCTCACAACAACAACCCTGTGAGGTAGGCTAGGCTGAGAGTCTATGACTGGCCCAAAGTCACCCAGTGAGCTTCCATGGCCAAATGAGGATTAGAACCTGTATCTCCCGACTCCTACTCCAACACTCTAGCCACTGCACCACACTGCCCTTAGTCTTGTCACCAGCGTTAAATAGGATTCAACTATGAAGAGAGACTGAAAGAACTGGGCATGTTTAGCCTGGAGAAGAGAAGATTGAGGGGAGACATGATAGCACTCTTCAAATACTTAAAAGGTTGTCACACAGAGGAGGGCCAGGATCTCTTCTCGATCCTCCCAGAGTGCAGGACACGTAATAATGGGTTCAAGTTAAAGGAAGCCAGATTCCAGCTGGACATCAGGAAAAACTTCCTGACTGTTAGAGCAGTACAACAATGGAATCAGTTACCTAGGGAGGTGGTGGGCTCTCCCACACTAGAGGCATTCAAGAGGCAGCTGGACAACCGTCTATCAGGGATGCTTTAGGGTAGATTCCTACATTGAGCAGGGGGTTGGACTCAATGGCCTTGTAGGCCCCTTCCAACTCTGCTATTCTATGATTCTATGATTCTATCACTGTGGCCAGTTTATGTACATGGAACGAAGGTGGCAAGTGCTATCTTGTCCTACACCTCAGGTGAGAGAATGTCTTGGGCAAGCTCTAGTGATGTTCGAATCAGTAAAACCTGAGCCCGCTATCTTGAAACTCATTTCGATTTGACTCCATATCAGATGGTGAGCTTTGTTTATTTCTTCTCGTATGAAATTCCATGCGTAGTTCTGTGCATATATTTCCAAGCTCATGCATCAGTGGGCCCATTTTCAAATGTACACTTTTTGGAATATATCTACTTCTGAAATGTGTGGATTCTTCTCCCATGATGAAAGCCTATTTCTGTTTAAAAAAAATGGCTATGTATTCATTTGGAAATGTCTGCATTTCTGAAATGTACACATGTTGTCAAATATGCTTTTCTTCGTGTCTGCAAAGGACATTGCAGAAATGTACAGAAATATACAGACTTCAACTGCAGGTTGCATCTGAGCCTGGATGGTGCAAACTGGGTAAAATCCTGGTCAAAAATGAACTGAAATGAATTTGTCATACATCCCTAGCTAGCCCTAATTAATGGCAGCAGAGTCAAACAGAGGCATGGAGCCCAATCTAGCAGGCCTTTTCCCTGCAGAATCCCCACTGAAATGAGCAGAAGTTCCTAGCGGATTATGCTCCAAATTAATTAGTGATGGATGATGCTATTTGGATTTTCCAAATCAAATGCTATGCGTTGTTCTATAATTCTTTGTTTAGAGTTCTTACTTTGCAACGCAGCCACTGAGTCCTGCTTATCTTCTTACGGAGTTGCTTTTTAAAAAGTGCCTTTGTGTTCTGCCATAATGACTTTCAGAATCACAGGGTTGCTTTCTTCTTTCAAGAGAACATCTTACTTGCTTTGTTTCTGCTTTTCTAAACAAGAAGTGAATTAATCATTCTAAGTGCGAGCTTAGAATCTTTTTTTGGCCTGGTGTGTTTGAAAGCTGACAAGCTTACAAAGGAAATTTGGACAATTTCAACGTTTCTTTCAGCTGGAAAGGAGCAGGCCATGACATGATCAGTTTTGCCATGTTCAAGCGAAAAGATATATCATGAAAGTCACTAAGTTACAGCCAAACACCCTTTATCTTGACAGGGTTTTTTTTCCTAAAAGAAAAGAAAAGAAAAGAAATTTTTGGCCATGAAAAACAAAATGATTCTTTGCAGAAGAACTGTTCCTGGAGTGTACACCCTTCAATTGTGTGTGCAGTGTTTAATGACCTCCAAAGTGGTTGGATATGAAACATAGCTTTGGGAAATGGTTCAGTCTCCGTTGCCAAAGAACGGCCTTTCACTAGAGACCCTCGAAAGAATTGGAATTCATCTTAAGTTAATAGTTGTTTCTCTCTTCCTCTTTTAGTCTGAAGAATGAATGGACTTCAGAATGCCTTAATTTTTTTTACAAGAACTGCTGATAACTTTTTTATTATTATTTCTTGGCAGAATTGGATGAAATTTACAGGGATAGTTTCCCCTTCTGCAAGTCTGCCAAGTTTCAGAAGAACAGATTCAGGATTTTGTGTGTGCAAGAACAGCCTTTACAGTTTGGGAGTTTCAAAAAAGGAGAAGAAAAATAATGTGCTTACCCCCTGCGTGTTTTGTGGCCAATTGTTATGAAAGTGACCATCAGCATAGAGGTGGCCCTAGTTATGAAACCTGCAAAATTTCAGAAGGATAGGTGCAGGTGTGTGTGTGTGTGTAAGTAAGGGGAGTCTTCAGATTTCATTAACAAGTGATTCATTTACCCTTACCTAGAGTGACCATATTTTGGATACCAAAAAGGGGGATAACATGGCTGGCCCCCAAGGAGGCATGCCTATCAACATAGCCAGCCCCCAGGGAGCATCTCCAGTCCCAAGGGGGCATGCACACCAGAACATACCCATAGGCCACAGCTAGACCTAAGGTTTATCCTGGGATCATCCAGGCTTTGCCCCTGCCTGAGCACTGGATCCCCTGTGTGTCACCTAGATGTATAGGTTTGATCCCTGGATGATCCAGGGATAAACCTTAGGTCTAGTTATGGCCTTGGTCACATGTCTGTTTTTACAGCACACAATTAAGACAAACCTGTTCTACATAACATCTTAATGTTAAAATCAAGTGAGACATTCAATGTATCTGAAATTAACTTCACTCACTTCTACTTTTGTAGCTTTTGCTGGACTTTGAAGCTTTTGCTATACACTGTGTGATACAGTCTCCTTTTCCCTCAAATATCTTTACTGGCTGCAAATCCTTCACTGGATGACCATAGTCTTACTTTTCCTAACATTTAGCTCTCTTTTCTCATCACCTTTCTCATATCCACACTCACAGATTCAGTATACTGCTACCACAGAACAATTGAAGAAGTTGACAAGTGCAGAAAAAATCCAGTACAACAATCTAGTAACCTAGCATTCAGAAATATTATAAAATACTATTACTGTGCAAACATTAGCCACAGAACAAAATGGACTAAAGGCGTGTTGTAGTCACTTCTCACTAGCACCTCTTAGTTTGTTTCAACTTCTGGTTTATCAATGAGAAACTAATCTAAAAAATTGTCCTTATACCTCTGGTTCATTAGCCATGTAAATAAGACCATGGTCAGTAGCAATACAAAAAATGGCCATAATGGATGCCCGTTATCACAATGCTAGATGAGGATCTTTCCCTCCTTTTATCCAAATATCTCCTGAATTTACACTGCCTCAGTGTGCAGAGAACAGAAATCCCAATAAGGGACTCAAGGAAAAACTGCCCAAAGAAACCTCAGAAATAAGTCCCATTGACTTCAATAAAGCTTGCTCCCAGACAAATGAATACAGGATTGCAGCCTCTTCACATCTGATCACCTTAATCTAGCAAGTGCAAACCTCTCCTGTCAAGAACTATGCACTCACCAGAAGCTGGCCTTTTGGATCATGCAACCAGCAGGTGCTCTCCAAAAGATACTTTCAGATCCTAGGAGATCCAGACACACTCAAACAAGTAAAGCTAAGCCACGCTATGCACTCACATATTATCTTGTTGGGACAAAGCAATTCTGGGACAAGACAACACTTTCATAGAATCATACAATAGTAGAGTTAGAAGGGGCCTATAAGGCCATCTATAAGGTCCAGCTCCAGCTGAGAGCCCCCTCCCTCCTGCTACCAACTGTCACTGCAGAGGCCACCAGTGAGGGAGGAAGCAGCAGCCAGGCACCTCTCCACCGTGCCTGGGTCCAGCTCCCGCTGAGAGCCCCCTCCCTCCTGCTACCAACTGTCTCTGCAGAGGCCACCAGTGAGGGAGGAAGCAGCAGCCAGGCACCTCTCCACCGTGCCTGGGTCCAGCTCCAGCTGAGAGCCCCCTCCCTCCTGCTACCAACTGTCTCTGGAGAGGCCACCAGTGAGGGAGGAAGCAGCAGCCAGGCACCTCTCCACCGTGCCTGGGTCCAGCTCCAGCTGAGAGCCCCCTCCCTCCTGCTACCAACTGTAACTGCAGAGGCCACCAGAGAGGGAGGAAGCAGCAGCCAGGCACCTCTCCACCGTGCCTGGGTCCAGCTCCAGCTGAGAGCCCCCTCCCTCCTGCTGTCACCTGTAACTGCTGAACTTTCCAACTAAGATTGTAGTGCCTGAGTTTGCTTTCCTTTTCCCCCTCCTCCTCCTCCCTCCCAATCCCCTTTCCTTTTGTGTCATGTCTTTTAGATTGTAAGCCTGTGGGCAGGGACTGTCAAGAAATACTTTTGTAAGCCGCCATGAGAGCCTTTTTTGGCTGAATGGCGGCATAAAAATCCTTAAATAAATAAAAATAAATAAATATAAATCGAGTCCAACCCCCTGCTCAATGCAGGAATCCACCCTAAAGCATCCCTGACAGATGGTTGTCCAGCTGCCTCTTGAATGGCCAATACAATCGACCAGACATAACAGTCATAAACAAAAAGAAAAACACTTCCTCATTGACATAATAATACCTAGCAACAAAAATGTTGCAGAAAAGGAAGAGGAAATAGGAAAATGTACACACCACTGGCTATGGAAGTTAAAGAACTACGGCAACAGGAAAAAGTTATCTGTCTGGAATCTCCCACCAATCAGCTTCATAGGATGAACCTGGGTTCTAGTATTATAGGAGAGGGAGAAAAATGTCTCCCTAACATCATTCCAGGAAATTCAGAGGAAATTCTGCAAACTAGGGCTTCTTTTTCTGTGGTGGGGGATGAGAAAAAGAGCAATGTCTTCTGGGAAGATTCAGCTTAACTCTACTGGCAGGCAGGGCCCAAGGCAGCTTCAGCTATTCCTGCCACTGCCATGCCTGGTCTACCCTCTTGCCTCATCTGCTGGGCTAATCAAGGGTTCAGATGAGCCATGCAGCAGTGATCCAAGCCAAGGCAGATTGTACAGACCAGGGAAGGAATAGATGGGAGGTGGCATGACTTCCTTGTCTTTTTGCTACATTGGGGTATTGCAAAGTGTGTCAAATGCCACATTGCACTCAATGGTTCAGTAGTAAAGCCCATGCTTTTTCTGAAGAAGGTCCCTGGTTCAATCCCAGCATCTCCAGGTAGAGCTGGAAAAACTCATGCCTAAAACCCAGAGAGCCACTGCCAGTCAGTGTCGACAATACTGGATTAGCAGGACCAATGGTCTGATTCAGTAGAAGGCAGGTCCTTCAGTAGGCGTTAGTTTTGAGTAGGACTGCACTCTTAAAACAGGTCCTGCTGGCTGAATGGGTACAGGAGCCGGTTCCTCCAGCTTGGAAAGAGGAGGAAAGCTGCAATTGCCTGACAAGGGGCCCTTCTTCAGCCAACGTTGCCTGCCTTGGATTAGTGGGGCACCCTGGCAGGGGGCATCCTCCCAATTTTCTATAGTCTGGGAATAACACGCTTTCCCCTTTAAGGCCCCAAGTGGAGCAGTGAGGAAAGGGAATAATGTGCCTGGTTTAGAAATAGCAGACCTTCTTCAGTTTGGACAAATCCCAAATCTTTCCCAATCAGCCTGATTCATAAGTAGACATTCCAATTATGAACGGCAGGTAAAGAGGTCAAGATTTCATTTTTCTTTATGATCTCAGTATGTATTCATTAATTTTCTTGGCAAGATCTCACAAAATCCAGTAAACCCAAGCGGTAAAGAAGGTACAATTCAAAATAATAATAATAATAATAATAATAATAATAATAATAATAATAATATTTCTTACCCACCTCTCCATTTGGATCAAGACGGGGAGCAACAATAAGTATAAATACATAAAATTGATTAAAAACATAGTAGATATTATTAAAACAACCTAAAAACATCCTAAAATTCCACTGGGTAGGCCTGCCGGAAGAGATCAGTCTTAATAGCTTCCTTAAATTCTGGAAGACTATTAAGTTGACAAATCTCTCCCGGCAAGCCATTCCACAAACTGGGAGCGGCAGAAGAAAAGGTCCTCTGGGTAATAGTTGTCAGCCTTGTTTTTGTTGACTAGAGTAAATTCTTCCCAGAGGACCTGAGTGTGTGGGGCGGATGGTAAGGGAGAATGCGATCCCGCAGGTAGCCTGGACCCAAACCATGTAGGGCTTTAAAGGTGATAACCAACACTTTATACTTCGCCTGGAAACTAATTGGCAGCTAATATTATTGGAAATTAATATTATTAGAAACTAATATTCACTGCTGTTTTCAAAAGTAGAGATTTTCTGTAAAGATGTTTGGGGATAAAAAAGTTGTAGAACTTGCATATAATGTAGAACTGGATTAAATTATGAGGCTGCTTTCAGAGTGAAAATATAAAGTTGCAAGGCAGAAGGGCTCTTTTTATTTTTGTTTCATAAGATCAAAGTGCTACACAGGTAGACAAATTCATCTCCTCAACTGCCTTATGAAAGCAAATGATATGGAGAGAATTATTCGCTTTCATTCTGTTCTATCATGGTCTCTTGAACTAGTCCCAGATTGAGATGAAAGGCAGTTTTATACAGAAGACGTTGGAACAGCAGGTGATGGATTGCAGAAGGAGTCGAGTAATTTTAGATCCTTTAAAAATATATATATTCACTGCTGTTTTCAAAAGCAATTTGGGAGACAGTGTGGCTTTATTGTATGCTTGACAGGCATTGCAGCTGAAAGGCAGGAAATTGTACAATGCTGTTTGTCTTCCACCACTTAAGATGCAAGGTAATCCCAAGGTCCACATGATTCTTCTATATGAAGAAGTTGACTTTTACTGATTCAGACCATGGCTTCACCTTTAATGGGCCTCCATGAGTGTTTCCCATCCTTTCAGGCTGATGTCATTTTAGCTGGAGAGTTTGGAAACTGAACATCTCCAAACGTCTTGCAAAACAAATGCTCTATGGGTCCGGCTCCAGAGGGGTCCCTGGGCAAAGTGGGTGCCCTCTGTCAGTGGGTCCTGGTGGGCTTAGCTGGCTGGGGTGGCAGTGCTCCAAGCAGCCCAGCCACCCTTGGAATTTCCCACAATGCCCCAGAATTAGGCTAGGTTGGATGCATTATACAATACTAAAAGGGTGGCTAGATCCAGCCACCTGGAAATGTTTGCAGTGCTAGGCCAATGATGATGATGATGAAGATGATGGGTAGGCATCCACAGTGGACCCTGGGGCCCTAGCAGCTGCCCAAGGATGTCAGGTGCTGACTCTAGTTTGGGGCCTTTCCAATAAGTTGCCATAATGGTCCTGATCCAGCATCCTATGTGCATTCTATTTTACATAGATGCCAAATCAGGCAGCCTTCCTCTTCCCCTTCCATGCAAAGGGAACATCTCAGAGATGTAGAGGGAGGGAGGGGGAGGATCTTGTGATATCCTGATCGTGAGAACCTCTCTTCAGTCCACATGCGGGCACAACATCCTGGGAGGAAGGAGGGTATTGCGCCTGCCTTTTTTAAAAAAGAAGAAGAGCTGAGCACACATGCGCTTCAATGAAACGTGAGTGTGGTTTGTTTGTTTTTTAAAAAAGCCCTGACCCCCCACTCCCCCCTACCCCGATTCCTCCTGGCCCAGTTCCTTTCCTCTACTGATCCCTGCTACTCATGGGGAGGAGGGAAGAAGCCAGGATGGGCAGCCACACCACCCGTGGTCTTGGGACGATCCCAAGACCACGGGAAGAATTGGATTTTCCCAGGGAGTACTTAACCCTGGAAAAACCCATTCTTGTCCCTCCTTCCTCCTATGCATCCCTGTGCATCATTCGGATGCACAGGGACTTGGCCGTGACCAGCCTGCATTTTCGGGCTGGTGTAGCAATGGCCTGAGTGTGCATTCTTTAAAGCTGAGTAGTGATGTCCTGATCACATTTCGGATCTCCTCTACCTGCAAGTCACAGCAGGGTTGAGGCATATGTGGTCCGTCAGTCAGATTTATTTGCGCAAAAAGAACATTAGTCATCACAAACATATAACATAGTCTAATTAAAAGATATATTTTAGGATAGATCATTCCACTACATTGAACCCCCTTTTTGAATAATAAAGTTGTATCTAATCCATTGGACTCCAAGGGCAAACATGGAGAGCTTATAAATGAGACTTTTATTCCTACCATCCAATAGACCAGGGAGAGGCAGAACCTCTCCCCACACGAGACCTCAGAGCAAAACTGGTGGAGTGCACTTGCAGTCTCTGTAACATCATGCATGCTACCAAATGTTGTGTGTGCTAGCAGATTTGGGAGGCATCTTCCACAATACAGTTAGGGAATTGTTTCTAGTAGAAGCATCACAGTTGCCTTCAGACTAAATTGGAAACAAACCAAGCTACAGACCCAGCTAGAAATAGAGGAATTTGTTTCAGGTATTTGTTTATTTTTCTTATATCACACTCTTCCATGAACAAGTTCCACAGAGTTTCCAGTGGTCTCCTGTAGTGGACCGCATGCATTTAGGACCCAACAGAGGTAAGGTTTGACTGATTCTGAAACAGTGGTTCTGAGTGTTGTGGCCAAGTGAGGGTTTGAATCCCAGTCTCTTGGATCCCCAGTGGAGGCTGGTGGCTTCAGTTTCAAGGGACTGTGAATCTATTCTGGGTTTTGGTCAGAACCAGCCAGAACTCTAAAGGTGTTGAACCCCAAACCCCCCCCTCAAAAATAGGTACAGCACCTTGGAGAGCTCCTGTAGAGGTCTGGCTGGTTCTGACTGAAAGCTACAGCGGCTTCACGGTCCCACTGAAATCGGAACCACCAGCCCTCTAACCACAGCAGCACACTGGTTGTTATGTTATGCTTGCAGGGCGGGAGATGCTACAGCATATCTCCTACCAATGTTCTTTGGATCGTAGGTGAATGTTAGGCCCTCTGAAGAGTTGCTGGGGATGGACTCAGAGGAGGAGGAAACAGAACCTTTACAGGCAGAGGCTAGTGTCACGGCTGCTGAACGGGTGCCAGCTGGGAGTGGGGCCAACTCAGAGAATGAAGGGGAAGCAGAGCCAAGTACCGGTGTGCCGGTGATTAAACCAGCAGGGAGCTTGGCCAATTCAGAAGACACCGAGGGAGAAACAACTAACTTACATGCACAGTTGTTTAGACAGCATAGGGTGGAAAAGGAAGCACGGCGCAGATCTCTGCGTATTTATACTAGACGCCAACTCAATAGGGAACACCTGTAGCTGCCAGGGAGGGGTATTTAGAGAGCTGGGAAGCAACAGGAACTTGCCAGAGATTAACTGAGCATCCTGGCGAAAGCTCTTGATTCCTGTTTCGGATTGTGTTGACCTTGTATCCTGATTGAACTTTGGACCGGCTTGGAATTTGTGACCTGCTCCTATCCCTGGACCTCTGGACTGCTTTTTGGACTCTCTCTACCTCTCGTAAGCCCTTGACTTTTGGAACTGAACTGGACTTTGCTTATGTTTAAAACGTCTTGTACTCTGACATTAAAGAGTTAACTGTGTTATTTCATAGCACAGATAAAAGACAAACTCCACCGTGTGTTGCTGAGTTTGTGGCCGAATTCTTGGAGTTTGTCTGGGCACGCTGCCCACGTCTGTATCTCCATCCAATTAGCTGGTCTATTGGCAGCTTTCCCGGACAGTGAATTCCCAGGCCACAGGTGAGGAACCCGCATTGTGCCAAACCATTGTTCCCCCAGTTCCTAGGTGAAGAAACACTGGCTTGGGAGGAGCTTCAGCAAAAACTCTTCCCACATGGCTCGTGGTTTCTCATGCGCCCCAAGCAGCATGGAAAGAAGCTGTGCTGTGGCCGCTGCCAAGTCAACTGGGCACCACAGGGGAAAAACAACAACCCTGAGCTTTGAAAATTCTACACCACTCCAACACAACCAGCAGCACAATTGTGGATACAATTGGTCTTAGTCCCTCTCCTTAGGGCAGAGCTATATTTTACAGTTGCTATGGCAACCTTTCCCATAAAGTATAGAAGTGACATACACATGCACAGATATCTTCTGGATGGGATTGCGCTCTCTCTGAAGGAGCAGGTGTGTAGCTTGGGGGTACTCCTGGATCCATCACCATCTATGGAGGCACAAGTGGCTTCCACAGTGAGGAGAGCCTCTTCCCAGCTTTGATCGGTATGCCTGCTACAGCTGTTCCTGCACAGGGATAGCCTGGCCAGATTGATCCATGCACACAGCAGATCGCATAGTTAAACTATGGCATTTGCTACTATGAGCTACTTTGGATGGCTTTAAAAGGGGGCTGGAGAAATTTCTGGTGGAGAAGGCTATCAATGGCTCCTAGTCCTGATGGCTATGTGCTACTTCCAGTATCAGAGGCAGTAAGCCTATGTACACCAGTTGCTGGGGAACATGGGCAGTAGGGTGCTGTTGCACTTGTCTCCTGCTTGTGGGTTTTCACTTGAGAGCTGGTTAGCCACTGGACTAGATGGACCTTGGTTTCATCCGGCATGGTTCTTCTTATGTTCAATGGATTGTGGGAGTTGTAGTTCAAGACATCCAGGAGAGTGTCATGGTTGGAGAAGGCTGACACTGAGAATGAAAACCCTCCATCAATCAGTCATTCTGCAGTTGTACCACACCCTGTGATCCAGAAGAAGAAAAAATGCACCCCTCAATTCAGGTTTTAGGTTTTATTTGCGCTTCTCCTGTAATGACCTTTCCCCCACATCCTCTGTCCAGAGTTTGGTTGTATATTACCTGTCTGACAGCTCAGCACCTATAAAATATTATGAATCAGCATTAAAATCGACACTTGTTTGTGTCAGTGTTTACGAGGCTTCCCAGAAGCACTGTATCCTTCAATTAAACCTGACTGTGTCTCACTCGCCCACTCCCCAGGAATAATAATAATAATAAAAAATAGGCTGTATTTCACCCGTTCTCCTTGTTAGTTTTAACTTACTGCAGGCAGCTAGGATAGCTACTGCTTCCTGAGCCAGTTGGTTTTAAAGATTTTCTGCCTGGTAAGGTCATTCGTGGCCTAAATCAATCCAGGAAAGTTTTCTGAGGAGTTCCTTGGTCTCTGGCAGCTGAATCAGAATGGACAGAGCAATTCTTGACAGGATTTCAGGCTGGAGAGCACCAAGGTTGGAAGCACTAACAAATCCAAAGCCCTTCCAGGCTTGTGCCAGCAGGGCTGAAGAATGCGGGTGAAGGGGGCACATTTTTCCTTTTCTTCCCCCCTCCTTTTTGTATCTTGAACTGTTTCTCTGAGGTCATCAATAGAGGCCCTTCTCACTTGCCTGCCACCAAAGGCTGAGGAGTACAAGGGAAAGGGCCTTCTCAGTGGTGGCCCACATCTCTGGAATCAGCTTCCATTGGGGGTTCATCAGGACCTTGTTTGCAGATCTTCAGGAAAGTTCTGAAGACCCACTTTTTCCCACAGTTTTTCTGTAGTGTTTAGGGCTCCTGGTTTTATCAGTAGTATTTTTTTTAAAAAAAATATTATTCATATTTGTTGGTAACTTATGCATAATCCAAAATGGAGGACAAAAGAGGACACATATTTGCATATAATGCAGCACCTGATGAAACTGACCAGATACAAAAGAGGGCAGGGCTCCTGCAGCTTTAACTGTTGTGATGAAGACGGAATGTTACCTGGTGCTGCATGCATACAAATGTCACCTGCTGAGATTCCCTTTTCTATGCAACTGTTAAAGATCCAGGAGCCCTGTCCTCCTTTCCATGTGGTCACCCTACATTTGATCCAGCTTTGCTCCAGGATTTACAACCAGACATAAATTAGAACTACGGCAAACAGGCACGTCCCTTGTAGAGATCCTGTAAAACAGCTCCTAGCCAGAAGCCATACAGTTTGATTGATTTGTTTTCTGGAGAGAGAGAAAATGAACAGTGTGTTTTGTCTTTAACATTCTTGAAAAAACTACCAAACCCACTCACCCCCCAAAAAACTTTGCTGAACTGTGGTCATAAGGGTTCATCTGCAGGAACAGATCAGAGCATGTCTGCACAGCTTTAACGGAATTTTGAATATTTGACTATATTACAGCAATAAAACTCCTTGCTAGCTAAGGATATTGTTACACTCTCTTTGACAAATTCAATAGACGGTGCTTTCCATAGCTTGCATCTCTTGTGCGCTGCTAACCTATGAAGACACTGAGCAGATTTAACCCGTCTTCAGCTGCTTCTGAGGCAGCAATCCTGTACCAACTTACCTAAAGAAGAAGCCCGATTGAACTCAAAGGGACTTAAGTCCGAGTAGAGATGTGTAGGGTTGCATTTTACTTCTCTTTTTTAAAGTTGTTCATAGTTCAACCACTGTCTCTAGCACGGCCATGTCACGTTCAGATTTTGTTTCAACCAAATTAAATCAATTTCCTTCCTTTAAATTATTTGACAAGGTTTGCTTTCTAACAATGCATTTCTTCTTCCTTTAGTACCTTCCTGATGAGGTGGTGATGCAATTCAACATTCTTAAAGGTGAAATGGATGAACATGTGGTCCTAGCAGAACACTTCCTAGCTAAGGCTATTTCTTAGTCATTGCAATGGCAAGGGTGCCCCCTGGTGGTTTTCGTTTTGTTTAGCAGCTTTGGATGCTTGTTCTTGCTCATTTTTTAATACATACATCGATATGCACGGTGCTTTACAGAGTACAAGGAGCTTACAGTCTAACATTTGACCCAGGAGAAAATAAATAAAGGACATAGGGGGAAGTGGAAGTCGGGATAAACAGGGATGCAATATGAAGTTATTTCAGTCACATGTGTGATTTTAAAGTTTCTCCTATTATTGTGCTACTTGAGAAAGTAATATGAGCTCTAAAATAAGGAACCATAAGAGGGGATCATTAATATTATTTGATAATGGGTGCTATGTGGGTACCATTAAAGAGATAGATAGATAGATAGATAGATAGATAGATAGATAGATAGATAGATAATGGGAATCTTGCCCACTTGCATTGGCTGCCTATATGTTTCCGAGCCCGATTCAAAATGCTGCTTTTAACCGATAAAGTCTTACACGGCTTGAGACCACAATACCTGATGGAATGCCTTTTCTAACATGAACCTACCTGTACGCTATGCTCAACATCTAAGGTCCTCCTCCGGGTGCCTACGTTGAGTGAAGCTCAGAGGATGGCAACAAGGGAGAGGGCTTCCTCTGTGGTGGCTCCCCAATTATAGAATGATCTCCCTGACAAGGCCCGCCTGGCACCAACATTGCTATCTTTTCAGAGCCAGGTCAAGACTTTTCTCTTCTCTCAGGCATTTAACAGCATATGTTGAGTTTGTAATTGACTCCGGATCTGCTGAGAGTTTATAATTGTTTTAAGTGTGTGTATTCCATTTTTTTTAAAAAAAATGTGCTTTTATGGTTTTAAATTTTGCATATTGATTTTTAATGTTCAGTGTTTTTAATCTTTGTAAACTTCCCAGAGAGCTTCGGCTATGGAGTGGTATATAAATGTAAATAATAATAATAATAATAATAATAATAATAATAATAATGATGATGGATCAGATTGAGGGCCCATCTAGTCCAGCATTCTGTTCACACAGTGGCCAAACAGCTGTCGACTAGAGACCCACATGCAGGACACAGTGCAACAGCACCCTCCCACCCATGTTCCCCAGCAACTGGTGCATATAGGCTTACTGCCTTGGATACTGGAGTTAGCATGTAGCCATCAGAGCTAGTAGCCATTGATAGCCTTTTCCTCCAAGAATTTATCTAACCCCCTTTTAAGGCCATCCAAATTGGTGGCCATCACTACATCTTGTGGTAGTGAATTCCATAGTTTAACTGTGTGCTGTGTGAAGCGCATAGTTGTCACGAATCTCCCACCAATCAGATTCATGGGATGACCCCGGGTTCTAGTATTATGGGAGAAAGAGAAAAATGTCTCCTTATCCACATTCTCCACACCATGCATAATTTTGTATACCTCTACCATATCTCTTTTAAGCTTCCTTTTTTCCCAAGCTAAACAATCTCAGCTGTTGCAACCTTCCCTCATAGGGGAGATGCTCCAGCCCCTTAATCATTTTAGTTGCCCGATCCCTGATAGACAATCTTGTGTAGTATTCCAGTTGTGAAGCTCACAGCTAACATTTCTCTCCCCCCCCCCAAACTGCCATTCCATTCTTTACAACTGCTGCTTCTTTCCTTATATTTTGGAATGTTTGTCAATCCCCTTATATGTATTTGTTGTTTATTCGTTCAGTCGCTTCCGACTCTTTGTGACTTCATGGACCAGCCAACGCCAGAGCTTTCTGTCGGCCGTCGCCACCCCTAGCTCCCCCAAGGTCGAGTCCATCACCTCCAGAATATCATCCATCCATCTTGCCCTCTTCCTTTTGCCTTCCAATTTCCCGAGCATCAGCCTCTTCTCCAGGGTATCCTGTCTTCTCATTATGTGGCCAAAGTACTTTAGTTTTGCTTTTAATATCATTCCCTCAGGTGAGCAGTCTGGCTTTATTTCCTGGAGTATGGACTGGCTTGATCTTCTTGCAGTCCAAGGCACTCTCAGAATTTTCCTCCAACACCACAGTTCAAAAGCATCTATCTTCCTTCGCTCAGCCTTCCTTATGGTCCAGCTCTCGCAGCCATAGGTTACTACGGGGAATACCATTGCTTTAACTATGCGGACCTTTGTTGTCAGTGTGGTTTTCTCCCTCTATTTGCCAGTTATCAATCAAGCTGGTTGCCATAATCTTGGTTTTTTTGAGGTTTAACTGCAACCCAGCTGCTGCCTTGTTATTAGCAATGCTTCTTAAAGCCCATTCAACCTCACTCTTCAGGATGTCTGGCTCTAACTCACTGACCACAACGTCTGAGCTATCCCCGATATTATTATCCTTCCTATACAGATCTTCCGTATATTCTTGCCACCTTTTCTTGATGACTTCGGTTTCTGTTAGGTCCTTGCCATCTTTGTTTTTGATTATACCCATTTTTGCCTGGAATTTATCTCCGATGTTTCTAATTTTCTGGAAGAGGTCTCTTGTCCTTCCTATTGTATTGTTGTCTTCCACTTCCATGCATTGGTTGTTTAAAAATAATTCCTTATCTCTTCTGGCTAACCTCTGGAATTTTGCATTTAATTGAGCATATCTCCCCCTATCACTGCTGCCTTTTGCTTTCCTTCTTTCTTGGGCTACTTCCAGTGTCTCAGCAGACAGCCATCTTGCCTTCTTGGTTTTCTTTTTCTTTGGGATGTTTTTTGTTGCCACGTCTTGGACAATGTTGCGAACTTCTGTCCATAGTTCTTCCGGGACCCTATCTACTAAATCTAGTCCCTTAAATCTATTCTTCACTTCCACTGCATATTCATTAGGAATATTAGTGAGCTCATATCTAACTGATCTGTGGGTCTTCCCTATTCTCTTTAGTTTGATTCTAAATTGTGCAATAATGCATAGAAATATAATAATAATAATAATAATAATAATAATAATAATAATAATCTGAGCATCTACAGTTTT
The DNA here is from genome assembly GCF_023053635.1 of Elgaria multicarinata webbii. Lineage (NCBI taxonomy): Eukaryota > Metazoa > Chordata > Lepidosauria > Squamata > Anguidae > Elgaria > Elgaria multicarinata. The sequence continues at coordinate 29,049,114 of NC_086174.1, forward strand.
GCATTTTATATTCACTTAACTCATAGCACCATTATGAATACAGGAATAAAATGGAGTTTTCTTCTGCTGCCTTCTGTTGCTCTCTGGATGTTAATTTGGGGTGGGGGGATCCTGCTGCCCATCATCTTTGGTGGCTCAGCAAACATCCGGCAAGCTGCCTGACTCCATCTGGAGTTTCCATTGTGCACCACAATCAAGGCTCAAGAAATCACATTATTCCCCCATTGCATAAATGGCATCCATAAAGGCCCCATTTATATAAGAGTAAAGGCGCAAATGCTCCATTTGCGCCTTTACATTTGCGTAAATAGGGCTTTACAGCCCCCATTTACACAAGGGGGGAAATGCTTGACAGCTGGTGGGAGCAGCACTGGACTCCTACCCTTGCATGCACTGAAGCCGTCATGGACTCTCCTTCCTTGCAGGAGTCACCGCCGCTGTGCCCCAAATGCTTGTCCTTTCATGCTGGGCTCAAGGTGGTGGGGAGGATGTGACTAGGCAGGACATCAACAGGTGTAGCTTTCTTGAACACTAATAGTGAGAATACTGTTTGAATAAGCCCTCTCCTACACCTAGTAATGCTGCCACCAGGAACTTTATCTCAGGCTGAGCGAAGGATGTCGAAGGGATCAGCTTTTGGGGTAGAGCTCCATGAGCTTTGGTCAGCCTGCCCCCCACCCCACCCCAGCCCGCCCCATCCCACCAGCTCACAGATCTTTGGGGTGATTCAATACGGCATGCCGAATGAGGCAAGCTTGCAGTTTCCCACCTTTTTTAAATTGGCGGAAATCCTTGGAATATTTTTAACCACCCTTTATGCCTGCGATCTTATCCAGAGTGTGCCATTTATGGGCACGATTTTGTGCAAATTATGATTTCTGTAAAGTTTCCCAGCCATGAGTTTGTGCAAAAATAATAATAATAATAATAATAATAATAATAATAATAATAATAAAATGCAAGCTTTCACCTACCAGGGTTGGGTAACTGGTGGAGTCCAGCAAGCAGAGTGAGAACAGGATGTGGGCGGGGGGGGGGGGGGTTCCATCCCCAGGCTCAACCCTTTAATTTTGTGAGAAGTGAGGAGACACTGGCTTTTATTCTGACCTATATTATTCCCTTCATTATTTTACCCTTTCGTAGCCATGAGCAGTAGGTGCAGGATTTTATAAAACAAAGAAATATTTATTAATTATAGAATTAAGATTTTAAACAGAAAATAATTCTAAAAGCATCTGTCTGTCTGTCTGGTATCACTCACAGAGCCTAAATTTCCACTTTAGTCTATACACACAAATTATAGGCAGTAAGCCTGTGTGCACCAGTTGCTGGGGAACATAGGTGGAAGGGTGACGTTGCACCATGTCCTGCTTGTTCATCCCTGGCCAATGGCTGGTTGGCCATTGTGTGGACAGAGTGCTGGACTAGATGGACCCTTGGTCTGATCCAGCCTGGCTCTTCTTACATTCTTATGTTCTTATAATCATAATTGATCTCTTCGCAATCTACTCCTTCCAGACCCTATCCAAACCCCATATCACTCTATCTATTTCCCTAATCCCCATCCATTCCCTGTCTGCCCCTCCTCCCAAGTCCTATCTCGGTCTAAACATTTTCCTATATGGACTATGCAGGCACAGGTCCCTGTCGACATAGCACACAACATGCCACACCCACCCACTCACTCAGCCAATCATCCCGTGTAAGCAAATACCTTCCATCACTCATCCCACTTTCACTCTGCATCTACTTACCATCAAAGCATAGATTTATAATATCAACACGCATTTATGACATAGCGTAGGTGTGGCTGAATTCGGTGAATGCTCATCCCGTAAGTGCTTGCTCCAAACCCACAAACCTTTGCCCTTGTGTTAGGAGGGCTTTTAAGGGCCCCATTGGAGCAGGGGCAAAGTGTGCTTTCTGGAGCCTCTGAAAAGAGCGCATTTCTACCTGAGCAGGGGAAAGGGTGTGTTCCTACACACTAGGGCAGACCTGACCCTAAGCACTTGGGGGGCTTGTGAATGCTCGAGCATGGCTCTGCCTTTGCACTGGGCACATCTGGTCGGGTCCATGAGGGCCGGACATAGCGGGGGTCTGCTGCCCTCATGGACCCAGTTGGCAGCACTACATCACCTAGGCGTTTCTGCCTGATGCATCCATAAAATGCATAAAATGCACTGTGCTCCTGTCGCTTCATGGATGTCCAGACAGCAACCTCCCCAGTCATTTGCAGGGATTGGGCACATGCTCTTGAGGTTTGTGGATCCCACCAGACCCTCTGCCTCTGCAGCCTGACCAGCACTGCTATTAGACTGCTCGATTGCCCGTGATCCCGCTTCCCAGCAGAATCACACCCTTTCCCCCAGCCTGCCCATCAGCTGCTTCAAGTTGTTGTAGTGGCTGCGGTGGAGGAGGGGTTTGGTCCACGGAGAGTTCTGGGCAGGGAGTTCAATGCATCCCCCCAAACTTCAGCAGTTGCTCACCCCGCAGTAGATACACCAGATGCAAGTGAACCCACCCACCCACCCTTTTAAGACCATAAGAACATCAGAAGCACCCTGCTGGATCAGACCAAAGATCCACACAGTGGCCAACCAGCCATCAGCCAGGGATGAACAAGCAAGACATGGTGCAACAGCATCCTCCCACCCATGTTCCCCAGCAACTGGTGCACACAGGCTTACTGCCTCGAATACTGGAGATAGCACATCTTCTAGCATGATAAAGAGGAAACAATGACCCCCTTCGTCTCATCACCATGCCTGTCCTCCCCACCCACTACAGTTTAGATAGCAAGCAGCTTCTCTTTGGGGAGGCTCCTGGCATCACTTAGAACCCTGAATGTCCAGGGTTCTAAATCACAGGGGAAGACTCCGCTAGGACTGAAGGTCCCCCACAGCAGACGTTTGCTTTCCCAAGATGTGGAAGGTGGTGAAGCCAACAATGGGGAGATGACAGAGGCCATAGCTAGAACTAAGGTTTATCCCTGGATCGTCCAGGGGTCAAACCTGTTCATCTAGGTGACACACAGGGAATCCAGTGCTCAGGCAGGGGTGAACCCTGGATGATCCCAGGATAAACCTTAGGTCTAGCTGTGGCCAGAGAGAATCGGATCAATTGGATCACCCATGGTCTCCCCCTCATGCAAAGAGCTCCTGTTTCCCCCTGAAGCTGTTACTGTGTTGTGTGTGTGTGTGGAGGGGAAGCATAGTGCAGGTGTCTGCCTTTTTTGCCCAATGGGGCTAATAGTAGCTCTGGGAAGGGGTGCAAAGGAATGGAAAGAGATGTGCTTTTACAAAACTCCTTCCTAAACCAATATGGGGCTTGAAACACAGCTACCCTTCACTATTCTTTTAATAATTTTTTTAAAAAAGAGATATGTGTGTGTGTGTGTATATATATATATATATATATATATATATATATATATATATATATTCCAGATGTCAGCTCCAATGGGACCTCCAGTGCCATGCCCCAGCAATTGCCCAACCATGCCAGATGCTGGTGTTGGGCCTGCCAGGTGGGGTCAATTTGGATTCTTCTCAATATGAATGCCATGGGGAACGAACCTACTTGCTGGTGGCTGCAGGAGCAAGCTTGGCACTGGCAGGCATAGGCATTGTTTTTCCCAGAAGGCCTTAGTGCAGCATTGTTCTGAGACATTTTACAAAAGTATGTGTGTATATGTGTGTGTGTGTGTGTGTGTGTGTGTGTGTGTGTGTGATTAAAGTGTCATTGACCACAAAAATCGATCCCCTACACTAGTAACCGTCAGCATTTTTGTTTCCCAGATGCCTCAGAACAACACAACATGAGGGCATTCTGGAGAAAAACAAAATGGAAGCCACCAGGAGAGGCTGCTGATGTTTGCTCCCTTACCACCGCTGCCACAAATGGTGGCAAAAAATGTTTTAAAGAAGAGAAGAGTGGGGAAATGAAAGACCAAACAGAGCACTGAAATGAAAGAAAATGTGAACAAAATTAAGCATGAAACAAATGAGTTTTTAATGCACAAAACATGAAATGAAGAATCCGTTTAATAACAAAATCTGAAACCAAAAATAAAGAACGAAAGAAATTTTAAAAAATAATCTTGTATGACCCTACTACACATACCTCCTCTCCTGAATCCTTAAAACAACATGTACAGTAGGGCAGTGTTTTCACCTCCATGTTGCAAATCCAGGTCTGTGGCTGAGTGAATAGTGGGCTCCCTAGGCTGCCCCCTAGTGGAGTTTTTAGTTGAGGTGAGATTTGATTTACCAACTTCCAGTGGTAGCTGGTGGCTCCGATGTTCATAAGGCTGTGAATTTGCTCTGGATTTCAATCAGAAACAGTCAGAACTCTAAAGGAACTATCTAAGCTGCTGACCCCTATCCCCAAAATGGGTTCAATATTGTGGGTAGTTTCCGGGAATGCTGTTGTGGCAGGGGTGATGGGAGTTGCAATGAAACCAGTGCAGGCTGGTGGTTCTGATGTCAGTGGAGCAGTGAATCCACTCCAGGTTTCAGTCAGAACTACAGTCAAGAATTCTGACTGGAACCCAGATTCACAGCCTCACTGATATTGGAGCCACCAGCCTGCACTGCCACCTTCTCAGCTCACACTCTTAGCTGTATCGCTCCACCGGCTTTCTTCTGGTATTTAAATGCCACTGATCTTACAAATGTAGGATGACATGGGAGAGCCCCAGTGAACTCAGAAGAAGGTTGTGCTGTAACAGGGTTGAGGGGAGAGGAACATGGGGTCATGGACGTGTTTGCCCCTGCAACATGCCCTTTCTTTTTGGCAGTTGTTCACATCTCTTTATGAAAGGTTGTGACACTGTTTTTAGGGATGGATGGACTTATCCACACAAGCTTCTTTTGAGGCTTGATGAGCATCTACCAACATTGTGAGCCCATCCGCCCTTGTCTGGAGTTCCCATGGTGCTCAGCAATGGAGGCTCTAGAAATGACATATTTCCCCCATTGTTTAAATGGCAGTCGTAAAGGCCCCTATTATTATTATTATTATTATTATTATTATTAATAATAATAATAATAATAATAATAATAATAATATCATCCCACCTTTCCCTCAAAACTGGGACTCAAGGCAGCTTTACAAATTAAAACATGTACAGTTAAAACAAATAGAGATATACAAAAATTAAAACAATAATTAAACAAGCTACAATATTAAAACATTTAAAATATGAATAATTTTAAAAATCCAATATATAAACAATGGATGAACAGAGGTCCAGGCTACTCCCCAAAAGCCAGCCGGAACAAATAAGTTTTTATGGAAGAGTAAAGGCATGAACGGAACATAACTAAATTTGACTGGCTTCATACACTATGATGCTCTCATGCAAGGCTGGCCCTACCATTAGTCAGGGTGAGGCTGCTGATGCTGGGGACAGGGTGACAACTCCCTACTAATTCCCTTGAGTCCCCTTAGCTAGTGTGCTGTGCTTCATCTAAACTAGCCTATTGCCACCAGGTGTGATGGTGGAACCTTTCCTATTACCAGTGTTGAAGTAAGATTTAGCGGCCAGTCCAGTTGGATTCCATATGTGGATTGGGAAGGGGGCGCCATCTTGCCCTTTGCCTCAAGCAGCAAAATGTCTTGGGTCAGCCCTGCTGTCATGTACACTATTTGGTCCCTGATTGGTTGGGATCACGCAGTGAAAAAAGTCTTTAAAGTACACCTGGAGAAACAGGAAACTATAGGAATAATGGCTATGAACAGGTGTGAAAAAATGCACAAAAAAGTAGCAGGTCGGGTTTTCACTGAATCCTCCACCCTGCATGAGAATGGCAATTTTAGCATTGAAAATTGAGCCTTGTAGTATTTTGCAACTGTCTTCATTCACCAATACAGAAGATTTTATGGAAGCTCCCTACGAAGCTGTGTTTAATTACCACAAGCCTTGGCTACATCTATGTATTCCGAAGGAGGAAACACAAGCAAAACTTGGCACGGTGAAATCTTTTTTTGTAATCTAACAATCCTAATAGGGTATAGTATATTTTTAGAATGGGGGGTGGATTATTTGTAATGTTCTTCAATCTGATTCGTATTATAAGGAACAGTTATTTTGGCTTGCAGCTCGTATTTGTAACATCTTGCATAGAGGTTTGTTTGGATGCAGTTCAGCAGCATGTAAATTCAGAAAATGGAGAGTTGCCAACAGCAGAGATGAAAACATCTTGACGGAGGGAGCTCATTCTCAGTAGCTGCTGCAAAATCCCGTGCCCATCTGAAACATTCTGGAAGCTAGGCTGCAGATGATCAGAGAAGCTTCCATTCTAATTAAGATGCTCTTAATGAATCAACCCGTGCAGTTATTTATCTGTTCTTCTAAGTGTGCATGCCTAAGGGATTGGCAAGCTATAGCAGTGGAGGCCGGAGGCTCTGATGCCACTGCGGTGGTGAATCTGCTCAGTCAGAACTCTAAGGGAGCTGTCCAAGGTGCTGAATGCTCTCCCCAAAAATGGTTCAGCACCTTGGCTAGCTTCCAAGAATACTACTGTGGTGCTTTCTGCAGCAGCTGGGAAGAGTGGGGTGGCGAAATCCTCACCTCGATTTCCCTCCCAAGGTGATAGCTGTGCCTACCACCATAGGAGAGGAAGTCCTCTATATCCTATGGTCCCTGGGATGCTCTCCCAGGTACGATGGGATTGCTGTGTTAGGGCGCAATAAGAACATTAGAAGAGCCATGCTGGATCAGATCAAGGGTCCATCTAGTCCACACTCTGTTCACACAATGGCCAACCAGCCATTGGCCAGGGACCAACAAGGCAGGACATGATGCAACAGCACCTTCCCACCCATGTTCCCCAGCAACTGGTGCACACAGGCTTACTACCTCGAATACTGGAGACAGCACAATCCTATACTGAAGCTTGTAAGCCTCCAAACCTGGTGCCTTATGGGCATCCAATGCAGAATGGGAGGAGCAGCAGAAGTGATAGTCTCCTCCCACAACTCCTGCTCTGCATTTTCACTAGATGGGCTTTTTCACCATCTAGCTAGGGTGCTGTGGAGGGGGAGGGAAGGAGGCTGGAGAGGCCTGGGGATACTTCATAAGCCAGCTTCTCCAGTCCCCTCACCTCCCACAGAAACACTGCCCTTACATTTGTGCAGGGAGGGGGAGGGGAGTGCAGATTACTGGATCCGTGGTCAGCGCACAGTCTCTGAACTCAGATCTAGGAATGCAAAACATCCCATGGCCCCCCATACCCTGTCTGGGGCCTGTAGGATGGTCCCCTCCCTCGTAATTTTTAATTATACAACAAACAAAAGAGTAATTGGTAATTATCATTTGTGACTTCTTACAGATCAGGTAGTAGTAGAACAATTTAAATCTATTTACCGGCCATACGCCCTGCATTAAAATTTACAATAGTAAGGAACAACTCTAGCCAGAAACAGTTGAACAAAGAAAGGAGACATGCTTCTTTGCAAAAAAAAAATCAATTTCCAACCACAAAAAAGTACCAGTTAATATAAAAATAAGGCTCTGTATTGCTGAGGTCTAGGATTTTCAGTATGATATAACCAGGGGAGCCGTAATTCAAGAACAGCTTTCTTTCTTGCTTGCTTGCTTGCTTGCTTGCTTGCTTGCTTTCTGTTAGCCATTGATGCTTGATGGATTAACTTCTACATTTGGGGAATATCCCAAATTTGGGTGTGCCACTGATTCTTCATTGGGGGGAGGGGATTCCCTTGTTTCCTGTGTGACTAGCTGTAGATCTTTGCAGTTGCTGACACATACATAATCAGGTGTTTGCAGAAATAACATAGAAGGCAGGCATCCCTTTCTGTTGCAGAACCTCAGGTCATAAAACTGGAAAACATATCCACATGTAAACTCCAAGCTTGGGGTCAGTGGCATACTTTACCTAAGCCCAGAGATGTCAAGTCTACAATACCTTTACCAGTGTGGGGGGATGAGGCACCACTACAGCACCTGTTGTTTGAGAGACAGAAAGATTTGTGCTTCCTTGTGTGAGATGATCTTTTAAGATTTTCAGGCTTGGTGGGCACCCATACCAACCAGATGGAGTTGAGTCCATCCACCCATATGCTCAACATCTAAGGTCCTCCTCCATGTGCCTCATCTGAGGGAAGCTTGGAGGGCAACAACAAGAGAGAGGGCTTTTTCGGTAGTGGCCTCCCAATTATGGAATAGTCTCCTTGACGAGGCCTGCTCTTGACATAGGCAGAAGCAAGAGACAGCTGGTGGAAGGGACTAAATTCAGGGTGGCCACTTATGAAGGGAGACTGAAATAAATGGACATGTTTAGCCTGGAGAAGAGAAGATTGAGGAGAGACATGATAGCACTCTTCAAATACTTGAAAGGTTGCCACACAGAAGAGGGCCAGGATCTCTTCTCGATCCTCCCAGAGTGCAGGACACGGAATAACGGGCTCAAGTTACAGGAAGCCAGATTCCAGCTGGACATCAGGAAATACTCTCTGACTCTTAGAGCAATACGACATTGGAACCAGTTACCTAGGGAGGTGATGGGCTCTCCCATACTAGAAGCCTTCAAGATGCAGCTGGACAGCCATCAGTCAGGGATGCTTTAAGGTGGATTCCTGCATTGAGCAGGGGGTTGAACTCGATGGCCTTATAGGCCCCTTCCAACTCTACTATTTTAAGATTCTGGGGGGAGGGAGAGAAAAGAGGAGGCTGATTTATGTATGTTAATTTATAACTACAGATGCAAATTTAGAAATAATTATTATAATTTAAATAGAAGTACAGTACATCTCACCATAGTATGAGTGGGATTGGGTGACCTGTGTGCCCTGCCTATTCCATCTGTGTTCAGGAGCTAACATAATGCACATTAGTATTAATGCATAGTTAGCACAAATCCCTCTGAAAAGTTTTAAAAGTCTACATGTATGCAGTTCTGCATGTACACAGGTCTCCATGTACGCAAAATCTGCATGACTTCGGAAAAGCGTGTCCGCTGCAGAATCCTCACACTGGATTCATAGGAATCAGAACTCATTTGAATTCCCAATGCATGAGCAGGAAATGGATTCATGCCATGTAGCTACCTCCCTGATGAACTGGCAGCCTTTGGTGTTTGGGGTATACAACCTTGAGTTTGAGAAAGGAAAGTGGGATACAAATGTGATAAATAAATGTGTCCAATATTATAAGCCCAGAATAATTTTCTCAAATCTGTAGACACAAAGTGAGATGAAATAAAATCTGCCTCTCAGCCTCAGCCTGAGCAAATTTTCTTAAAATTAAACCTAGTGAGTTTGTCTGACTGGTTCCCTGGTGTTCACAATTGCTGCCTTAGCCTCACTCTTAGTCTCCACCACTGGATGGCAGTATGTTACCAGCTAAATCCAGGGCCCTGCTGTGACAGCTGAAACACTTATGAAATGCTGAATTTTCTTTCCTGTTCTTAAACACCTTCCAAACCCCAGGCCCAGATACTGTTTCTAATTTGTGAATAGGGAACTGGCAAGTCCTTGCCAATTCTCAGTGCTGTATCTTGGCCCTGTTTCCCATTTCCTGGTCTCTTTGAGTTAAGAAAAGGAGACAGACACAGTTCCAGCGCACTACAAAACACAGAAGAATCTCAACAGCCAGATCCTTCAGCATGAATTAAGCAAGAGATGTATTATCTGTCGTGCTGCTACTTTGAGAAAAGATCTCAAGCGGCAATAAAGGGAGAAGGGAGGGATCTCTGCTGCCAACCAAGCGGGAAACACACACACCATTTTTTTATTATTATTATTTTAAGCACAGCTTTTGTTTGACTTGTGCAACTGTAAGTTATGGGGTTGACAACAGATTCAAAGCAGGTTTTCAGCACATGGAAGCCAAAAGCACAGCCGCCGCCTTGTGATGCAATCTACGTTTCATTAGCGCAGTAATGGGGCTAGTTAAGTATTGCATGCAAAGCTCTTCTTCAAGCTGGCCGGATGCAGAGTTCTTCACAGATGTTTTCATCTGTGTGTGATGTAATTGCCTTCATGGGTGTTTCCCCCCCCCAAAAAAAAAGTGTGTGTGTTTGTATGTGGTGGTGGTGGTTCGAATGTTGGACAGGGAGTCATAAGATCCAGGTTCTAGTCCCCATTTGGCCATAAGAACATAAGAACTTTGGAAGAGCCCTGCTGGATCAGACCAAGGGTCCATCTAGTCCAGCACTCTGTTCACACAAGGGCCAACCAGCTGTCAACTAAGGACCCACAGCAGGCCATGAAACTAACTGGATGTCTTCGGGCCAGTCACTGACTCTCAGGCCACAGCTAGACCTAAGGTTTATCCTGGGATCATCCAGGGTTCACCCCTGCCAGAGCACTGGATCCCCTGTGTGTCACCTAGATGAACAGGTTTGACCCCTGGACAATCCAGGGATAAACCTTAGGTCTAGCTATGGCCTCAGTCTAACCTACCTCACAGGGTTGTTGTGAAGATAAAATGGAGAGGAGGAGGAGGAGGAAGAGGAGGAGGAGGACAACGACCATGTAAGCCTTACAAGGGGGAGGGGGAAAGGCAGGACATAAATGTAACAATAACAAAAATAAATACTCACACGCCTCAACTTAACATTTCAAGTTCATTCAAGTTGAAATAAGTTTTGAGTTCACACCTAAAAAGTTCTTCATCTGAGAAGGGAGAGAAATGCTAACTCAAGATGTGCATGTATGGCTGGTTCAGGCCCCTATTGGCTAGTTCCCATAACAGCACCATGTACATTGATGGCGCTATATAAATAAATAAATAAATAAATAAATAAATAAATAAATAATAATAATAATAATAATAATAATAATAGTATAAATGTAATAATAAATAAAATAAATATCCCAAAGCCTAAAGAGTGTGGAGGCTGTGCAACTTTAAGAGATATCGCCGCCGCTGTTTATGGCCTGTTATCTATTTCCAACGCAATAGACTCTCTGGAGTGTTCCATTCGTGAAACAGCTCCAGACAAACTGGGAACCTGGAGAGGTGTTTGTGGCAGCCTGGGGCAAATTTAGTCATAGGCAATCTAGGCTCGGATTGGAGAAAGGGCCTGTCATGGTCCATCTGCTCAACTACCCATCAACAACTGACACGAACAGTACAAGCAGTTCGGGTGACACAAGCAAATATAAGAGCAACAGGTCAGAAGGAACGTTGAGAGAAGTGAGAGGGGTTTTGATAGGATTAGCAGAATTGCTCAGAGATATTTTGCCTGGGCCTGCTCACCTAACCATAGGCTGAGAACGAGGATTCCACAGTTCAGTTGGCATTGAATCACTATGGCATTGCTTCCATGCTTAGCCAGGACCAGCAACAGTCCTCCTTGGCATCCCTGGGCAGCTGCCAGGGCCTCAAAATCCCACTTGGGGTGTCTATGTGCCCTACTTTACAGAGGGAAGTCCTCTGTTTTTGATAATATATATATATATATATATATATATATATATATATATATATTTCCTGTAAGTGTTATGTTTTTATTGTATTGTAATGTATTGTTTTAATCAGGCTTAATGGTTTCTGTAAGCTGCCTTGAGGTCCGTGTTTTGGCAGGAAGTTGGGGCACAAATAAAATGACTAAAATAAAAAATAAATATATATTTGAAGGCATCCTCTGTCTGAAGAGTGGTCCAGTCCAAGTCCCATTAAAAGTTGAAGAACTATCTGTCCAGAGGCCCTGGGGCTGCCCATCAACAGTTTTTGTAAGCCGCCCAGAGAGCTTCGGCTATGGGGCGGTATATAAATTTAATAAATAAATAAACAGTAAACCTCTGGACAGCAGACTGAGCAAAGCACACAGGGCATCGTCTAATATATATATATATATATATATATATATATATATATATATATATATTATGTGTGTGTGTGTGTGTGTGTGAGAGAGAGAGAGAGAGAGAGAGAGAGAACCTATACATACAGATTAGCACCTGCACATTTCCTTTCTTCAAATTAGTGTCTTTTGTCCTCTTCCTTTGTGATGCATTTCCTCTTTTGGGCTGATGTGCAAGTGGTCACCCTACTTCCTACAGGGTTCATTGTTGATGCTGACCTTGGGCCACCCATGCTTGGGGCAAGGTCACTGGTTCTGTGAACCGTACGCCATTTTGATTACTCATGACCACCCCTGCCAGTTACATACCTCATGCCAACCTCTTCGTCAGGTTGCAGGCATTCCGTGTTTTTCACAAACGTCGTGCATGGAATATCCTCCCTAGCAAGGCTCACCTGGGCCCAACAATCTCATCTCGTTGGCTACAGGTTAAGACGTTCCTCTATCCCTGAGCATTTCATAGCATATGATGGGCTGTTCAATGCATCGGTCGAATTGTTTGCAGTTGTTAGTGATGTTTATATTATTTGTTATTTATTTGATGTGCACCCTGCCTTTTTACCAAAAATGACACCCAGGGCAGCTTACCATCAATAATAAAGTTGATGAAAGCAATATATCAAATGCATTAAACATAATTTAAACCATTTGAAAAGTTTTAGTTCTTTTACGGGCAGCTGTATTTTGTTTTTATGGGATAGTTGGATTTTAATGGATTATTATTGCATCTGCTTTAAATTGTGTATGTTTCAATTCTATTGTAAGTCGTCTTGAGTCTTTTTATGTATGCACATATGCACATATTTCATCTCTGTACTACCCAGTAGCCAAAGCTCTCTGGGTGGTTCATAAAAAATATTTTTGAGAAAATTTAATAAACTCATCATCATTATCATCAATAATGGTGAGAGTCCTGGTTGAAGGAAGAGGGGAGAGGAAGAATTTCATGTAGGAGGAAGGACACATGGATTTAAAGTGGGCAGGTGCCCTACTTTACAGAAGACAGTCCTCTCTTTTTTTAGAAAGCTGGCAGTCTTCTGTTTGAAGGTGTCCTCTCTGTTTGATGGGCTGTCCAGACCAAGTCCAGTATAAAGATAAATAATGAACAAAAGGAAGAGCTGAGCTTTGAAGCTGCCCAACAGGCACACAGGTCACCTGATCAGTCAGTCTTCCAGTCTATGTTGAGATGCATTGTATTTCTATTTAAATTACAGTTATTGTTTATAAATTTGCATATACATTTGCATATGCAAATATACAAATTGGTGCCTTCTTTATTGGTGATGACATTCCTCTTTTTTTGGAAGTGCCTAATTGACCACCCAACATGGATACCTTGTGCTTTAGGACCCACAAGTGCCTGCAACCAGCCCTGTTCAATATCCATTTCCTGTTCTCCACAGATGGTCACATCCAGCAACCCCTCTGCACAGAAATCTTCACCGCAGACTCATTCATGCTTATACACAATGGTTGGGGTTGACTTTGAGTTGGGGAATCCCAGTTGGTAAGTTAGATTTAAAAGCCCCTAGCACAGCCCCTCAAGATTGAGATGGAGTGGTCTAGAGGAATCTTGCAAGTAGGGAGGAAGGAAAGGTAAAACCATGGTATTACATAATGCCAGGCTCGGCACTATGTCATAAGGCAGGGTGAAGCAGCTGCCTCAGGCAGCAGATTTTTGGTGTCCTGACAAGGCAGCAAATTGTTAGTTAATATAATAATGCATTATTATTGCATTTTTGCTGTCAGGGAGGGAGGAGGGAGCCCTTGTATGTTTTCTGCCTCAGGTGCCAAAATAACTTGGCTGGCCTCAAGTACTATGTACCATGGCTTGGGGGTGGGTGGCGGGATGGGGTGTCATTTGCTTCCTTGCTTCAGGCAGAAAAATGTCCTGGGCTGGCCCTGATCATGCTTATGGTACTCTTTGAGTGCTGAGGATAACAGAGGCAGCCTGGGAAGCAAGGGTGGGGTGGAGATTATCTTAATGTCTCTCTTATCACTACAGGGATGGGGAAAGAGTTACAACCTTTCTATTAGCTCTTAGGAATTCCTGCCAAAAGTACATGGCTGCCAAAGGCCTCTGTCAGCCCTTCATCTCAGGAGTTAAAAGCCTAACTACCAATTTAATCAAAGGGTCGGCTGTTTTCTTGCAGCACCTTCTTTTCCTCACCACTCATCGATTGGCAGAAAAGAAAAATGACCGCCAGCTCCTGATAATGAACCGTGGCCCAATATTTCATTCCCAGGTGTGAGAATAAATGCCCCTTTGTACAAGAGGAGATCTCCTCGGCATTAGCGAGGGCCCATAAATCACCGTTACCCTGAAGGACGGCATTCCTCGCTCGACTGTCTAGGCCAGAAGTTGCGTCCGTCTGGAATTGTTCAACCTGCCTGCCTCTTCCCAGAGACGCAATAAGCAATGTGTCACCATTCCTGCTAAATCATTGCAAGTCTCTTCACAGATCTGTCGAGAGAGAAGTTACAGGCCATGCCGTTTGAAACAACTGAAATGAATTGAAAATGGCCAGGTTTGTGCTCAGGCAATTGCAAGATCTGAATCTGTTGAGAAAGGAAAGTAAAAAGCAACGTTTATCTAAATAGACTATGAGGCTTCCAAAAGAAGAGTGGAAGGTGCAGGCCGGAAGGCAGGCACCATATTTTCAGAATGATTTCTCCCCAAACCACTTTGGTGGCCACTGCCCCAATGTGACTTTGAAAGCTGGATATCCAGACCTCATCTACACCAAGTAGGATATAGCACTATGAAAGTGGTATGAAAGTGGTATGAAAGGCAGGAGCCACACCAAGGAGGATATTGCGGTATGAAAGCGGTATACGGTATGTGTCAATGGGCCCCAACAGTTGTCAGTGCACTTCAATACTGCTATAAAGCTGTAGTGTGGCTCCTGCCTCTTATATATAGCTTTCATAGTGCAATATCCTGCTTGGTATAGATTAGACGAGAGAGAGAGAGAGAGAGAGAGAGAGAGAGAGAGAGAGAGAGAGAGAGAGAGAGAGACTGCCCATATCCAAAAATGTTTAAGAAATGTTGCCAAGCTGATTTAGGGTTGGAGAAGAGAAGTTTTTTATTTTTTCACATTGATGTAATGGGAACTAGCCAATTGGGGCCTCAACTAGACATGGGTACTCATCTAGGTTTGGGATTTGTCTCCTGTTTCAGAGGAGGAATCTTATTAGGGGTGAAATGAAAGTTATTTCAACTCTAATAAACTTGAAAAGCTAACTCAAAAGGTGTGAGAATTTGTTATTACATGTATATCTCACTCTTCTTTCCCTCACACAATGAACCCAAGGCAGCTTACGTGGGCCTCCTCTCCATTTTATCCTCACAAAAGCCATGTTAGGCTGAGTCATGACTGGCCCAAAGTCATCCAGTGAGCTTCATGACCATGTGGGGTCTAGAACCCAGATCTCCTGAGTCTCAATCCAACACTCTAACCACTATACCACACTGGCTCTTCAGTATGTCTGCTACAGGCAAATGCCACCTGCAGTACCACACCCAGGCTTATGCTGCTGACAAAAGGCAAGGCAGCTCATATTTTGCTCAATCTACCAATACTCTTCTTATTCTTCTGGGCATTCTGATGCCCTCCTTCCTTGCGAAAAGGTTAGACGCCCTTCACTGTGGGAACCCGTTTTAGGGGACAGCAAACTCAATTTCCCCCCCCCATATTTCTTTAGCCACTTTGGAGCAAAATCTGGCTTTGAAGCAGCACGTTGAAAATGGATTTCTTCTTCCCACTGGACTGCGTTATATCGTATCTTGGTGTATGTAATTTATTTATCATGGAAAGCGCACAGCTCTTATGCAGCATCTGTTTCCCAGAGAGATCCCGTTCTCTTAACAAACTCTATAGCCAAGGCAGAGTACAGCATCACGAGGTCAAGAGATTTACTCAAGGTCAGGCCATAAGTCACTGGTGGAGGCTCCACTGGGACTCTCAAAACTCAAGGTCTTTTGTTTGGACTAGGAGATACTTTAATCCTTCCTGCACAGTTTATGGAGAAGGAGAGAGAGAGAAGAGAGAGAGAGAAAGAGAGAGAGAGAGAGAGAGAGAGAGAGAGAGAGAGAGAGAGAGAGAGAGAGAGAGAAACAGCTGCAGCCTTACAATGCAAATGCTGACAATCCAGAGATTGCTGAATCGTGTATATTTTATTTATTCAGCACCATTGAATCCCAGCCCTCTTTGAAGGAGGTCAAAGACAGGCTATAATTGATTATCCCATTTTAACCACTAGGGGTATACAAATTGTGTAAAATCCATTCTGTACATGTTTTGTGGATTGTCTGGCACCTTTCCTTCCATTGTCCAACCACTGACAGAATTGGAGTATTTTAGTTGTGAATTTGTGCAAATTTTCACATGTGAACATTGTGCATTTGGGGGAGCAATTTTGTGCAAAGTCACCCAATGCATAAATTCTCCCTAAGTGCACAAATCCACCCACACCTACCCACCCACCTGTACACAAAAATGCACATTTCCACTCTTTGGCCCATGGGGCAAATGCACATTTTTGGCTGGGACTTTTCTGTGATAAAATTTGCACAAAATTCCCAAAGGTTGGAAAAACAGTCCACAAGTCTGCAGAATCTGCCCAACAGAGGAAAAGCCAGTCTGCGGCAGAATCCTTGGGTCAGATTCATAAAAATCTGAACTCATTTGGTTCCATTGCAGATTTCTCCAACATTGCTAACAAAATCAAGCTGAGAGACACTGGCTTCCTCCAGCAAGCCTCATGGCTCAGTTTAATCTACCCAGTCTAGGAAACGGTGAGAATTTGGTCTCAGTTTGGTTTTGAGAAGAATTGACCAATGTTTGCAAGGTTCTGAACATTTGAGGTAGACCAACCACCACCACCACCAAATAGGGGAGAAGCCAAAACTGAGCAATTCCCCCATCTAGGCCTGGGGCTTTGAGTGCTTAGCTTGTGTTCAAATCCCTGAGTGTGGAACTGTTGCTGAATTAGGATTGCCACCTCTCTTTTTTCTGTCAGGCTCCACATCTTTAACTGCTACATGGCAGGTAAATACGACAAGGTCCTCTCCATGCTGGGAATAGCTGGACCTATTGAATTAAGCTGCTGCAAATGGGTGAGAAGACTTCTTGAGAAGAATTTGGCACAATTTTCCAATTTCTTCATATTTGGGACCCAAAGTACTTGAAGTTAAGAAGCTAACAAGAGACAGCTGGACAGCCATCTGTCAGGTATGCTTTAAGGTGGATTCCTGTATTGAACAGGGGTTGGACTCAATGGCCTTATAGGCCTCTTCCACATTACTATTCTATGATTCTATGATCTGGACTTCCTGGACTAATACCCAGATCAGAATACAATTATCCTTTGATTTTTGCACATCTCTGAAAAATTGACCCAAACGTGTATTAAAATTAATATTTTAGGTTAAAAATGCATACAAAATGCGCATTTTATTAACAAATGCATTAAAGATAATGTGAATTTTCATGCATTTTTAAAACCAGATAAATCACAAATGGATGTGGAACTGGGATGGAATGGACTCATGAATGAACCCATGTGAAGCTGACTCAGGGCTGGAAATAGATGGATCCATCCATCCCTATTGGACAACCACTTTTATTTCTGGCCCTCCTTCCAAAATTACAAAGGAATGCTTTTTTTTTTTTTTTTGGCCTTTTTTCATAACCCAAGAAAGCTCTGAAGATGGGAAACAGAGCCATGAAATACTTATGCATTTATTTCCCATGAAACGCTTGCCCCTTATTTTGAGCCAGGGTGGAGATTCTAAATGTTAACGCCTCTCTGCACTTCATACAGCTGAGTGATTCCTTTTAACGAAAAGCTGTTACAAGCTAATCTCTAACTACAACACAGCAAATGTTTGGGAATGTGCAGACCTTCTAATAAAGGTCGTAAGCGGGACCCATCCATCTTGTTGGACGCTCGTGACCCACATGCAGCGTCGCGTCTGTCAGCTCCGCCTTGAAAGATGCTAGCTCTTTAATTTTGGGATTATAATATGGAATTTTCTACAAACATCAGTCACAAAATGATTTGGGGCATTCAGCGCTAATCTACAGTGTCAGCAAAACCATTTGCCAGACATCATTGTTTTGACACTGCGAGTAATAGGAATGATTAAGCCAGGAAGAGAGCAGTGCTTATTTGACTGCCGTCAGCTACCGAACCACAATAGCCCAACACACAGACACCATTGAGCCGATGAAACACGAAACTCAAAAACGCGGCTGCAGGACGTTAGCAACCACAACACCACACTTCAGTCCCTCGCTTGTAGTTGAGAAATGTTTAGTCTTGATCAGGTAGGAGGAATTAACTTCACTCGAAAGCACTTCCTCTCTCTCTCTCTCTCTCAACTGAAAGACTGAGAAACCAAATTTAGAGCTCCTCATTTAGTTCACTGCATTCTCAAACACGTTCATAGACCTCAGTTTGTTCTTGCCACACCACTCATCCAAAGGAATGAGGCATTCAGATGTGGGGGTGGAATTGTAGAGGATGGTTTTCTTGTAAGGAGTAAGACTCAAATAATGTCTCTTCTGTCTATGGTTCTTTGCTATGGTTCCTCTGTACAAAGAGAAGTCAGGTATAACTCAAAAGGAAACGTCACCAGGTCTTCCTCAGTCATGGGGTGAACGCAATTACCCTTCACCTTCACAGTTCAATTGAGCTTTCTTCTATGCCTCAAGGAAATTGCATTTTTTTAATTTGTCATTATTCATTCAAAGAAATAGACCCCCCTCCAAAAAAAAATGCCCACTAAACTTTTAAAGTGCAAACTGTTCTGGGGGTGATGGTGGTGATGTCTTGGTGACAGCATAGCCAACAGCCAATTAGTGCTGAACACAGGATATTGAGGGTACACTTAGGCTGTAGCTAGACCTAAGGTTTATCCCTGGATCGTCCAGGGGGCAAACCTGTTCATCTAGGTGACACACAGAGGATCCAGTGCTCAAGCAGGGGCGAACCCTGGATGATCCCAGGATAAACCTTAGGTCTAGCTGTGGCCTTAGACACATGGAGGTGTCAAATGCTTGTTTCAAAACACATATATAATACAGAGAGAGAGCAATCCTCTGAGGGCCCATAGGATAGCTTGGATTCCTGGATCCAGCACTCCAGCCTTGGACCCAGGAGCCCAAGCTCCCCACTCCATCCCTCTCTGGCAACCAGGGCAGAGAGAACCGTACTGGCTGCCTCTTCAAGATCCCAAAAGAAGAGGGAAAGGGGGCATTCCCAGGGACGGGGAGGGGAGGAGCTTCAGAAAACCAGCCTATGAGTGATCCTCCAGCTTCTCCAGCCTCCTTCCCTCCCCCTCCTTGATGCCTCAGCTAGATAGGTGAAAAAGCTGAAATGCAGAGTGGAAGGAACACCTCCACTGTGCCTCTTTCTCTGCATTGGACGGCTTCAAGTATTTGAAGAGTGCTATCACGTCTCCCCTCAATCTTCTCTTCTCCAAACTAAACATGCCCAGTTCTTTCAGTCTCTCCTCATAGGGCTTTGTTTCCAGACCCCTGATCATCCTCGTTGCCCTTCTCTGAAACCCCTCCAGCTTATCCGCATCCTTTCTCTCCATCTAGGAAACGCTTTGTTGCCTATGTTTTGGCATGTTGAGCTGTTGACAAAAGCACAAGGAGAAGGCCATTAAAAAACTGGCAAAATTCATTTTAAATAGTGGCTGGGGTTTATAGTTATCACCACTAGAGCAGGCAGGGAGGGGGAGCTTAACCCTTACCTCCCCTGCTGCAATCCTGATGAAAACAGCTGCTATTTCCTGCTATTTGGCACCAATGAGGATATCCTTCCAATGCAAATAGCAGCTTCAGAGGGGTTATTTTCATCAAGACGCCATTAAATGCAAAGATACATTGTCCCTGTTCCAATGACATGCTAAGCCACGATGGTTAATATTTTGAGCTAAACATGGCTCAGTGGGTCATGTGAACCATTCCTAACCATGGTGGCTACATCACAGTTTAAACATGCCCACTAACCACTTGCTGCAAAAGGGTTAGGGGCCTAAGGATTGTTTAGAGTATTGTCTGAACAGGCCCATTAGATGATAGCAAACCCCTCAAGAACTTTTGTGATGTTCTTTCTTCCTTCCTTCCTTCCTTCCTTCCTTCCTTTCTTTCTTCTTTCTGTCTGTCTGTCTGTCTGTCTGTCTTTGTTTCTTTCCTTCTTCTGTTAAACACCATAAGAATGCAGGCCACCAATAAACTCTGAGAACCATTCTCCTTCAGACTTCATTCCTCTCTAACTGAGGTCTCCAAAATTATTTATGAGCCCCTTCATATGGGCTGGCCTCAGCTACATTTATATATAGCAGCTTTAAAAGAATATTGAGTGTTTTGTGGCCAAAGCAAAATCTGTTAAGTGAGTTACATGATAAGTAAAAATAAAACTTAGTGAGTCTTGAAATAATATTATTTAAAAGGTGGGAGGGGGAGTTTGTACAAACAGATTTGCATGTGGTTTTCCAAACGTCCGTTCTCTTTCCATCTGACCCCACCCCACCCTCCGTGCTCCATGCCCCACAGTTATTTCATAAGCTGTGGAGATTCAAGAACTATGGGGACAAAAAAGAAATCCAGAAATGGCAATACCAGACAGACTCTCCCTGCCTCTTAATACTAAAGGGGATTATTATTTACACTGATGCAGTGCCATGGAGTTCCTGTGAGCCTCTCCTTTCCATGAGCACAGCAGAAAAACCACTGCTTTGCGGGGGACTGGCAGTAAGTCATTTTTTAAAATGGAATACATTTAGTTTCTAAAGTTATTTGCCCTTCAGAGAAGAGAACCATATTAATCTTCTGAGACAGTTTCATTCAGGGCTGCCATTATAGGAGCAGAGCGGTACCCTCCCTTTCCCCATGGTTCAGAACACATGTTTTTTCCTGCACAACTCAGGGCCTCCCTAGACGAGAGTTTAGCCTGGTGTGAGGCCCGGGCTCCCTGCTGTGCATGCAGATGACACACAGGGGATCCCGGGATCAGGCCGGGCTAAACCCTCCCTTGACCTGGGATAACCGGATCCACTTCTGGCCCGGTTCTTCCACAGACTGCGGAAAGTCTAGCTGGTTCTGCGGCTTTTCCCGGTTGCTCGCTTACTCGCGAGTAGCTGGGAGAAGCCGCGCATAGGGGCGCTGTGCCCATCGGGCCTGGGGCGAGGGAATTGCGGGGGGAGTGATGGGGGCCAGGGGGGGAAGAGCGAACCTGGCAGGAGAGATGGGGGGAAGAACAGAGCCAGGGGTCAGGAGATCGCGGCCGGGGTGGTGGTGGAGGGGGCATTGGACATGGCGAGTGGAGGTGGCGAGCAGACGGGCGAGCAGGCGAGCGAGGGAGTGGGTGAGCGAGCAAGGGGGCGGGTGAGCGAGCGAGGGGCGAGCAGGGGGTTTGAGCAGGGGGAAGTGGGGGGCATCAGACATTGTGGGGGGGAATTGGGGGCAGGGGGCAGCAGGGAACCCTTTATTTTTTAAAAAAGCCACTTACCTTTTCATTGGTGCGCTCCTGCGCACATGGCCCCTTTAACTGTTTTTAAAAAATGCAGGACGCAACAGGGCTTTCCTTTCCCCATCGCGTCTGACATCTGGATAGGCGCGACGGCCCATGCTAATTGTAGCACGGGCTCGCTGCGCCTGAAGGCTGGGTTTAAAGGTAGGTCTAGCAAAGCCCTTAGTCTCAGGATCCCAACTGTGATGCTTGCTGTTAAGCCACAATGCAGGAATGACACTGGCATAATGGCATCATGGAGCAACAGACACCCAGAACAAGCAATAAGCCTATCTCACCATTGGGTTGGATCCAGGATCCGTCTTCTGTAAGAGGAAGGGACCTTCTCTTCCCCCACACCATAGCTCACCCATTCACTTTCTGGGTATCGTTTTCAGGGGGCTAAAAGGAGGGTGCAGATAAAGGAGGGTGCAGAGAAATCCACTCCTATCAGTGCAGTCGAACCAGTGTAAATCTAGATACAACCCAATGGTAGACATACTTAGAGAAGGCCTGTTGAAATGAATGGTGCACAATTAGCACCTAATGGTACTTACATTTTGTGAACTGCCCAGAGAGCTTCGTCTCTTGGGCAGTATAGAAATGTAATAAATAAATAAGTAAATAACTTAAGCCCTAATTGTTTCCATGATTCTACATTAGGTAGGACTAACATTAGATACATAGAACCAACCCATAAGGGGGAAGAGTGTGACCTATGTTCATCCTCAATCTGCTGTCCAAGGTGTTGTTGATGGACAACTTCAAGGCCCAGCTCTTCATTCTGATGGTGCTTCATCTTTAAACCAGACTTGGTCTGGACAGACCTTCTAATAGAGGATGCACCCTAAGAGCTTTGGTACTGATCCACTTCAGCCTTGGGGTGCCTCAGGCCAACCCAGTACTGCCTAACATTTGGGCCAAGGCAAGCTGAATCAGCCCGCCTCAAGTTGGATTTGGCCCGAGGTGGTGCACAGCCCTACTGAACTTTACAAATTCATCTATCCCTAGGATGGAGCAGTAAACTCCATTCCTCCACCACCAAGTTATCTAAATGTTGGTCCCTCAGGTATTCAATAGGCCCATATACAGTAACTGTACGTAGCAACTGGGGAGGTATGGAACTTGAAAAATCCATTCTGTCTATCTTTTGCAAATTTTCAGGTTCCTTTCATTCCATGGTCCACTCATTGCTGGAATCGAATTGCATTTGTGCAAATTCACAGTTGCGAAAAAGTGCAAAACTTCCCCAAAATGCACAAATCCCCCCCCCAACGCACATTTTCATGGTTTTTCCTGTGGTGAAAATGTGGGGGTTTGGCCACATTTTTAAAAAATTTACATATTTTTCTATGACTGAATTTGCATAAAGTTCCAGAAAGTTTTTTTTAAAAAAAAATAGTCCACAAGACTGCAGAATCTGTGCAACTGTGGAATCCATGGGTCAGAGTCATAGAAATCTGAATTTGTTCGATTCCATTGTGGATTCCTCCACCATCCCTAGTTGAACTGTCCCCATTTGTATACAAGCCCCATCTTGTTTAATAAAGTGTCCAACACAGTTAAGATCTCACTTTTTCCAAACACAACACTGTATAATGAAGTTGCCTCTCACATCTTACTGTCCTTTTAGCCACACAACTGATTAAATAGCTAGAAGAATAAGTTGTTAAAACTAAAACCTTCTAAAACACTTCTGAAAAACTGTCTTCAAGACAATTTCAGATGCCGCTGGTCAGACAATTTCAGATGTCGCTGGTCAGACAAGTCTGCCAGAACCAAGTCTGGCTCTGCTGTCCCTGCCAAATGTTTTAAACCCGTCCCTCATCCATAAAGAACTTGCAACTATCTTGCTAATGGCAGCGTGTCTAGAAATTGCTGAGCATTGGAAAGATTTGAAGGGACCCACGTTACATTTATTTTTATTTATTTATTACATTTTTATACCGCCCAATAGCCGAAGCTCTCTGGGCGGTTCGCAAAAATTAAAACCATGAAAAGCATAAAAACAACCAACAAATTTAAAACACAAATACAAAATACAATATAAAAAGCACAACCAGAATAAAACCACACAGCAAAAATTAATATAGGTTAAAATATGAGATTAAAACAGCAAAGTTTAAATTTAAGTTAAATTAGGTGTTAAAATACTGAGAAAATAAAAAGGTCTTCAGGTGGCGATGGAAAGAAAACAATGTAGGTGCCAAGCGGACCTCTCTGGGGAGCTCGTTCCACAGCTGGGGTGCCACAGCAGAGAAAGCCCTCCTCCTAGGAGCCACCTGCCTCACTTCCTTCAGTGAAATGGCTGGAAGAGGAAAGTATGGGGCATAGCTTGTTCTGAAAAGTTAACCTACTGCTGTAGGGTTTCATCAGGGCAACTGAGACATGATCCTTTTGAAACAGTATCGCCCCCTTTTGTAAACTATGTTAAAGATTCTACATAACTAATTTCTCCTTTACCATTGTTACTATCCAATGAGGTTGAAACTGGATTGGGAAAAATAGATATGTAAAATGGATAAGAAATGCTTTATTGTTAAAATCTTTTAGTATTTTTAAAGACTGTAATCATGCTTTGTAGAAATTATTATTATTATTATTATTATTATTATTATTATTATTATTATTATTAATTTATATAGCACCATCAATGTACATGGTGCTGTACAGAGTAAAACAGTAAATAGCAAGACCCTGCCGCATAGGCTTACATTCTAATAAAATCATAATAAAACAATAAGGAGGGGAAGAGAATGCAAACAGGCACAGGGTAGGGTAAACAGGCACAGGGTAGGGTAAAATTAACAGTATAAAGTCAGAACAAAATCAAGATTTAAAAGCTTTAGGAAAAAGAAACGTTTTTAGCTGAGCTTTAAAAGCTGCGGTTGAACTTGTAGTTCTCAAATGTTCTGGAAGAGCGTTCCAGGCGTAAGGGGCAGCCGAAGAAAATGGACGAAGCCGAGCAAGGGAAGTAGAGGCCCTTGGGCAGGCGAGAAACATGGCATCAGAGAAGCGAAGAGCACGAGCGGGGCAATAGTGTGAGAGGAGAGAGGAGAGATAGGAAGGAGCTAGACCGTGAAAAGCTTTGAAGGTCAACAGGAGAAGTTTATATTGGATTCTGAAGTGAATTGGAAGCCAATGAAGAGATTTCAGAAGTGGAGTTACATGGTCAGAGCGGCGAGCCAAGAAGATGATCTTCATGTAAATATATTTTTATCTTGTAATAAAATATTTTTTAAAAAAACTAAAAATGCAAAAGTATAGTGTGGGGGTGGAGTGAATAGAGAGAAAAAGTTTGAGAAATATTTTAATTATCTCTCAAGTGGGTTTAGATGATAAAATAACAAAAATTATATAGCACCTTTCTGGTTAGCATATATTAATGATTTAATAGGAGTAACGGAGATAAAATAAAGAAAGGACAAAGAATTGTAAATATCATTTGAAAAATTAATGGGCTGACAAGTAAACATAGAGCAATTAGAAGGTTACCAGACAGCATTCCAATAGTAGCTGCCAAAACTCCCCCTCTCATTCCTTGAAAGTTGGTACGCAAAGAATTTAAGAACCAGTCTGAGATATTAACAAAGGTTGGAGAAATTTATTTGAAAACTCTGTCTTTAGATGACCAATACGACAATATGCTCATTACACCTTAGCTGAGTGTGGAATCTCAATCTCAAGATTCTTTGAGAACACTGCCCCACTCCAGGCACTAGCCACTGAAAGTAAAATAAGCTTAAAAAGCAGATTAACAATAGGGAACAGCCACTCAAGAAATCTAATTGACCTTGACTCTTCAAATGAAACATCTAACCACAGTCAACATGATGAAGCAAGGGACTGAGAACCAAGGAAACTTCACCAAAATGAGAAGACACCTCTTGAGAAGGAAGAAAAACATGCTAATGAACTCTTTCTGTGCATTGGCTCCTGAGGCACAAGATGAAATAATGCTAAGACTAGACCTATTAAAATCACATTTGGCAAGCATTCAAACTGGGAGAAATAAGGGTCCAACTAAAGCAAAAGAACAATATGAATTAGATGTTTCCACCCCATCCAAACACACAGAATGTCCAAAATGAGAAAGGCAAGATGCCTTTGAGACACCTATGGAGCATAAATGTGGCATAAATGCAACAGCTATTGCAGAACTCAATCGACCACCAAATGACAGTTGTACTAGGAGCATCATAACCTATCCGACAACAACTGATAACCCTACAGAAATGGACCCCATCTCTTGGCTTGGCATGAGATTTCTAGAGGAGAATGAATTAGGTTCACCAGTGAAATAAGCCATCCCTGTTGACAGCCAAATAAAGCAATCAACCTGGGTAATCTCAAATGTCAGCAGACCAAGCCCTGATGCCAAAAAAATAAATAAATAAAAAAATCAAATATCTGGAAGAACCAGTGGGAACCACTGACAAGGCCCTCCAACAATACACCAAATAGTAGAGGGGTTTGGACCACCTATCAATATGCTCATTGGACAGGTAACTCCTATGGGATTATTATTGTTTTAGCACATATGACTGAGCATCATATGTAGCTCGGGGCCTGAGGAAATGAGGAGAAGGCAAGTATGAGATCAATTAAGTAAAGAGAAGGGACAAGAGAGAACCAAAGCATGTCAGGAACAAAATTTAAGGGTGAGCAGGCGAAGTTCGAAACAAAAATAAAAGGCACAGAGGCGCAGTGGTAAATTGAGACAGGGGCAGCTTCAGATTTATGAGGGCCTTTGGGCAAGACTCCCTCAATGTCGCGTTTCCCCCAAACTTTCTGCCTTATTGGGAGGCAATAAAGAGGTCTGCCACATAATCCACAAAGCTTTATTCAGGCAATAAAGATCTCTTCCCAGCTGAAGAGAGTCTAACCTCTAGGAACTTTCCTCTGGGCAAAACTATGCAAACTAAGTGAGACAATTGTCCTTTCAAGAAGAATGGAAAGTCCTTTTCCGAAAACACTTTAACTTCAGGGAGACTGGTTCTGGAGAAGCCTTTGGCAAGAGGCTAGCCAGGCTGACTTTCTCTCACTTTCCTTTAGCTCCACCTGTTTTAGTCTGCAGTGTACTCTAGGATCAGCTAGCCTTGAAGTGCCCTCCCCCTTGGAAGAATACTGATTTCCCACAGACTGTGTATTGTTAATGTTTTCAGAGATAAGGTCTGGCGAAGGTTCATTCCCAGCTGGTGAAGAGCCTGTGAGAGTTACCTCCCCCACTCCCCATGTAGGCTGGTATGTTTCTGGCCCTGTCTCTTCTGCTTCAGAATCTGATTTTGATTGATTGCCTGAAACTCCTTCCCCCAACGTAAGGGGAACAGGCCTAGTCATAACACTCAATGAGCCTCCTTGTTCAATGAGTCTACCTCTTCACCACCATCATTGCCACGTGCTATAGCTTCTCCTCATCTTTGTCATCATTTGATTGCTTGTCAAGCAGCGAAACAATGAATGCCATCTCCTACTCTTGCTCCTACTCTTCACCACCACTGTTTTTTCTGGATCAGGGTGCAATGGTGAAGAGGAGGAGCAAGTCTGTTGGGCTTTTGTCAGGGAGCACCTGCTAGGGTGTGGGCCGTCAGCATGTGCCTGACTAGGCCTACTCTTGATGCCAGCCCTTCATAGGGTGCCCACGTGTCCTACTTTATAGAGAAGAGTCTGGTTTAAAGATGAAGAGCCATAAGGGAGAAAAAAGGGGACTTGAAGCTTATTTATTTATTTTACAACATTATATACTGCTCTCTATCTGAAGAAACAGAATAAAAACATTAGAATTTCCATTTTAAGAAACAGGCTGCAGATAAAACCATGGCCTAAGCTACACCAGTCAGGATATTGCACGATGAAAGTGGCATGAAAGCTGTATATAAAAGACAGGAGCCACACCAAGCAGGATATAGCAGTATGAGAGCAGTATATGGCATGTGTCAATGGGCCCCAACAGTCGGCAGTGCGGCAGTAGTGTGGCTCCTGCCTTTTATATACCGCTTTCATACCACTTTCATCGTGAAATATCCTGCTTGGCACAGTTCCGGCCCATGTCCGGTCATTCTGGGAAAGCTTCTTGGAAAAATAATGTTTTCACGAGGCACCAAAAACAATACAACATTGGCGCCTGCCTGACCTCCAAAGGCAGGGAATTCCGTAGGAAGGGGGCCATCACACTGAAGGCTCTTCTCCTGGTGGACTCCAAGCAGACCATAGGTCCGTGGGTCCAAGTTGCATCAAGGCAAAATAGATAAATAAATCTGGGTTGGGAAACAGTTTTTGTTTCTTCCTTGTTCTTACACATTAGGGAAGTACAAGAGGTTATGATGCATGGAGTGGTGGTGGTGGTGTGTGTGGTGAAGAGAAATGTTAGTTGTGTGCTTCACACCTGAAGCCAGGGCCAGCATCAAGAGTAGGCACGGTTGGGCCCTTGCTGAGGGCCCACATCCCAGCAAGGGCCCACTGCTTGTTCACCTGCCTCTTGCTCTGGCCCAGAAAATGGTGGGGGCGAAAGGAAACAGGAGATGTCACTGCCTTCTCTCTCTCTCTCCCTCCCTCCCTCTCTCTCTCCCTCTCCCTCCCTCCCTCCCTCTCTCTCTCTCCCTCTCTCTCTCTCTCTCCCTCTCTCTCTCTCTCCCTCCCTCCCTCCCTCTCTCTCTCTCTCCCTCACTCTCTCTCTCTCTCCCTCACTCTCTCTCTCCCTCCCTCTCTCTCCCTCTCCTTCCCTCCCTCCCTCTCTCTCTCTCTCCCTCCCTCTCCCTCTCTCCCTCCCTCCCCCCTCTCTCTCTCTCTCCCTCCCTCCCTCCCTCCCTCTCTCTCTCTCTCTCTCTCTCTCTCTCTCTCTCTCTCTCTCCCCCTCTCAAGCAAGCAGGTGGTACCAGTGATGAGAAAAAGAATGAGAAGCAATAGTCGCTGATGCTGATGGCAGTGGGAAGGTAAACTTACCCAGGGAGGTGGCCCATTGATGATATAGAGCCCTCAAAAACTGAAGCCTGCACTGCCTGAAGTGATACACACGGCCATCTTAAGGGGTCCCCCCCTCAGACCATTAAAATTATCAAGCCGCACCACTACATATGAGAATGAAAGAACCCATTTCTCCACCCCTGTTTGCTTCATGAAGTGAATTCCAGACGAGATACATTTGAATGTCTATAGAAAAAGAGGTGGTAGAGCAACAATTTACATTGACGAGCGGCCAGCAGTGGTTCTGCCCTCCAAAATGACTCGGAATCCGGAGGTGGCACTGCTGACGCATGCAGCTCCAAAGGGGGCGGTAAAAGTTAAGCCGAAGCATCTGCTCAGCCTCCATTACCAGCGAAAGTTTTCACAGCTGCCAGACTGAGTTCTTTCCCCTTGCACTGATTTTACGTGCTTCTCAAAGGGGGGGGGGCAGTCTAGTGAGCAACACCGCATCACTTCACCATTCGCCTTATAAAAAAGAGGCCTTTATGCAGCGGAGTCCCACGTGTCTGGTAATCTTAGCCAAGAGGAAAAGCTGCACAGGAAACAGCCCGGTGGGCCAAGATTTCTACGTTGGCCCATTTTGGAAGAGCGCCCTGCAATGTCGTCAATGACATATTGATGCTTGCCATCAAAAGAGAGGCCTTCTGCTACTTCAGAGCTCCATCCACAAACCAGGCAGAGGGTTTAAAACAAAGAGAAAGCGGTCAAATGGCACTTCCCAAAGCTGCTTTCCCTCCTTGGATTCCTAAAACTGATTTCTTTGATTTGGCCATTATTCTTTTGACTGGACAATACATTCAGTGGCATGATCTGCTGTTGGATGCCACATTTCCTGGGTGCATTTCTTGAAAATGGAAGGAGTAATAATGTCAGCTGCCACGAGCTCTGTTAATAATCCAGGCAGGAGACTGGAATATGTAACAAATAGGGGGGCCATGTGTCCTACTTCACAGAGAGGACAGTCCTCCATTTCAAGAGCTGCCATAGAGAAGTCCTTTATTTGAAGATGTTCTCTATTTGAAGGGCTGAGTGGCCCGTCCAAGTCTGGTTTAAAGATAAAGAACCATAATAATGAAGAGCAGGAGCCTCGAAGCTGCCCATCAATAGTTAGCACATGGACAGCAGACTGAGCAGGTACATGGGTCACCTGGATAGAGTCTTCCCCACTATGGTGAGTTGAGATATATTATATTTCTATTTAAACTGTAGCAATGATGTCTAAATTTGCATCCATGCATATTAGCACATGCAAATTGTATGTAAATCTGGGTCCTCTTTTCTCCTTTTGGGTGTTGCATTTCCTCTTTTTTTGGCAAGGTGGAAGTGCCACACTTCAGCATTCACCAAGGCCTTAGCTCAACCTAAGATTTATCCCGGGATCGTCCCGGGGTCATGCCTGTTCATGTAAATGACACACAGGATATCCTGGGAGCAGGCAGGGATGACCCTGGGGTGATCCCGGGATAAACCTTAGGTCTAGCTAAGGCCCAAGTCAGAAATGGCTGCTGTGTTTCCCAAAACTACTTCCCTCCATCACTAGTATTACAATAGATATTTGCCGAAGGTCTTGGATCTGCTCTTTCACATCTCTCATGCTTGTGCCACAAACGATCCTGAAAAACGTTGTCTGCTGTGTCTCAGTCCTGTATTGATATAACATGGTGCTTCGCTAAACCACACACAGGAATGTTTAGCCATAGATCTTTCTGAAAGCTAATTGATATTGTCAACACTGACTGGTAGTGGCTCTTCAGGGTTTCACGTAGGAGTTTTCCCAGCCCTACCTGGAGATGCTGGGCATTAAACCTGAGGCCTTCTGCATGCAAAGCAAGTAACTCTACCACAGGGCTATGCCCCCTCCCTGAAGGCTCCACCACTGAAAAATCCCTCTCTCTTATAGCCACCTGCCTTGCCTCATTTGGCAGGGACACCTGAAGGGTCTTCAATAATGACCATATGATCCAGGTGGGACAATATGGTCAAGGTAGGAAGCAATGGGCAACATCTGTAGATAGAGACTACTTTATTCCCCAGATAATAGTCCAATGAATGGAGACGCATTTTGCTGCACAATCTAACGGTGGTCAGGCTCTACCACAAAGTTAGTATCAGTACTTAGTAGTAATAATTTCACCATTATGGAGTACTTGTATTATTTGTCACATTTCTATTCCAGGCAGGAACCTCACGATGACTAAATAGATGTAGTTTTCTCATTGAGGATAGTACGGATGTCAGAGAAATCTGCGATGGAACCAGATGAGTTCAGATGTTTATCCATGGATTCCGCAGTTGACTGGCTTTTCTCCATCACATGGAGTGTGCGGACTTGTGGGCTGTTTTACTAACCTTCAGGAATTTTGCACAAATTTCATTCTAGAAAAACACGCCAACATTAAAAAAAAAAAAAACTGGCTAAAAATGTGCATTCCCCCCAGAAGCTAAAGCATGAAAATGTGTATTTGGGGGTGGGATTTGTGCATTTTGGGGGAATTTGCACATGTGTGAACTTGGAAACTAAAAAAATTGGAAACTAAAAAAAATCCGATTCCATTGACAGAACGAAAGGTGCCTGACATTCCATGCAACACACATCCATACATCCTTAGAGGATAGTGAAGATAGAGAACCCATAGTTTATCATGGACGTTACCCTGGTCTTCTGTGGCCCAGGCTACAACTTCCAACAATTGGCCTAATGACTGGGGCTGATCTGGAGGGTGTCAAGTTGGGGAAGCCTGCACATGGAATGAAATGCTAGAGCTGGGCGCCATTGGCCTCTCAAAATTCTCCACCCTATTTGTCAAGGAGGAGGAGAAATTCTCCAACAATTTCTCACAGGTAAGTGTCACTCTTAGCAAGGACTGTAGAACAGCTTCTTCCCTCTTTTTTTATGGTTCTTTGTTTTTTCTGCACTGCCCCTGCAAGTGGCCATAGCATCGACTATGTTGGCAGCCTGGCCCCCATTTTGCATTCTCCACACTACCCTACATACCTATTCAAGCGCACGGCAGGGGAATGGGAAGGAAATGCTGCCACCACAGCAAAAGAATGGTGAAGAAAATTTGGAGAAACTTCTGTAAAGTGTCCTTTTATTTCTAGGGGATAAGAAAAGAAAAATCTCAAGGTTGGATCCGAATCAAGTTGATGGAGCTGCAGATCGAGGTGAAGCGGATCATTCCGCTGCGGAGCACTTCGCCACAATCCGGAGCTCCGATCGCCATTTTGAACATTTCCCCCCCCCATTGTATTGTATTGGGTGAAAAAACGCCTATAACTTCTTTATTTTTAAAGATAGAGCCCTGAATTTTATTGAGGTTAGAGATTGATCACTGGGGGTCATTTGTGTTGATTTTCATAAACATACATACAGCGGTTGGGTTGCTATTAATTTTTATTTAATGGGTAAAAGGGGGAGGGGGAAAGCATTTTTTAGCACTGATAGACAGCTTCATCTCCTAATCATTCTGATAAGTGATCATTCCATGTGAAGCATCCTCCAATCCCCATGTTGGAGGGGGGACTAAGCCAAAGGCATCAAGAAACACTTTTCTTTCTCTGTCTTTGTGGGGTAGGACTTCGGTCAGTGAGGAGTAGATTTTTCTGGAGCTGTGTTTGGAGGAGTTACTTGAAAATATTTTTTTTAATTCCCCAAAAATCAGGGCATTATCTGATTTCCTTCAAAGTGGCCATGTCTAATTTCTTATGTGGAAGCTATCCTTGTGCCCAGTTACATGTGTGTAGCTGACCAAATAACAGAGATAACTGCATTTCTGTAAATGGGGGGAAATCTTTTAAATTTCCCCCCAAAATCAGGGGATGATCCCATTTCCTTCAAAGTGGCCATGACTAAGGATCTATTTATAAGCTACCATGGTGTCCATTTTCATGTTTGAAAACTAAAAAAGTTATAGGCATTTTACATTTTCAATGGAAATATATAGGAAGGAAAACGGAGCTCCGGATCCAGATCCAGAGCTCTGCAGCAGAGCGGAGTGGAGGTGGATCGACCTGAAGTGGAGCAGACCCAATCTGAAATGAGCAGATCAGGATCTGGAGAGGATCAGGGGGTCTGTTCACAGACCTAGTTTTCAGAGTGTTCTTGCATGACAGTCCTACCTTTCCATGGCCCTAGCTAGACCTACCTGCTATCCTGGGATGGAGGAGGGAAGATCTCACATTGTGTTTAACACGAGATCCCTCCTCTGTCTACACCTGACATGCGACGTCTTCAGCAGGAGAGGTGTCGCGTCCACCATTTCTAAAAAAAGGAACAGCAGCACACGAATGCTTGTGCGCTAAAGGTAAGTGTTTTTTAAATTTAACTCTCTTTTCCTGCTCCCTCCACCCTACCCCCAATTGGCGCAGCACTCCTGAGTAGCGCTGCACCCTGTGCATGACTCCTGGCTCCTTGCGATTAAGCCACATAGCCAGGAAAAATCGTAGAACTGGCTAGACCTACCCCAGAAATACCGGGCCACAACCGATGCCAGTTATCCCGGGCCAAGGGAAGGTTTAGCCCAGGCTGACCCTGGGATCTCCTGTGTGTCATCTGGATGCACAAGGGTGAGCCTGGGTATCAGCCCAGGCTAAACCCTCATCTAGCAACGGCCTCAGTGGCCCTTTCTACACCTAAGGATTATCCTAGGAAAATGGAGGGATTGTCCCTCCCTGATCCTGGGATCCCCTGTGCATCATGTGGATGTACAGGGATGATCCTGGTGTTCGCCCCAGGATAAAGCCCCATCTAGCTAAGGCCCATGTGTTCATGTTAGCATCAGGATGTTTTGTTATTGTGATTAATTCTGCTGCTGCAGAATCCTTTTTAATTAGGGATTAAAAAATACCAAAAACATAAAATGCTAAAAGAAGCACCCTCCAAAAAATATCCACCAATTTATAAAACAGCAGTCAGAAAAATCCTTAAATGAAGCCAATACTTAAATATTAAAAGCTTTTTGTCATTGTTCTGAGAGTAATTGAACGATACAGTGTCTCAAAGTTGTCGTCAAAGCCTCTTGGTTAATCCTGAGAACATGGGGTGTGTTACAGACAGGCCATTCTACCGTAACATTATCCATTTGTTTTCACTTCCCCTTGACCTGGAATTTTGCATGACATAGTTACCACATTCACGGACTTGAAGATGCAACATATTATCTCAGAAGCGCCCCTCCCTCCAAATCCTCATGGCAAGTGATGACAAAACACAGCTCATAATTGCCCATCAAAGTAAAAAGGAGATGAAAACCCCTCACCACATCTACCAAACTACGATTCGCAGAAAGGGCAAGCATTGGAGGAGAACGCTCAAGCTTTTGTTGGTTCTGAGGGATGCTCTGCTACTCAACAGTTTTCATCTACCCCTTGGAAAAACACACAGCTGTAAGGAATTAAGTAATCAGGTTTTGAAGCCAAAGACTAAACATGATGAAGATTACATCCTTTGAATGTTGGTCGTTGCCAACATCATGAGAGGAATGGGCTCCGTCTCAAACTTCTCAAGCTGCACATTTAAGGGAATGGACAAGCACGAACAAATCCCACTCTTCGGGAGTGATGAATAATGCACATACAGAGTGGGTAGATAACATAAGAAGAGCCCTGCTGGATCAGACCAAGGGTCCATCTAATCCAGTATTCTATTCACACAGTGGCCAACCAGCTGTTGACCAAGAACCCACAAGCAGGACACAATGCAATAGCACTCTACTGCCCATATTCCCCAGCAACTGGTGTATATAGGTTAACTGCCTCTGATACTGGAGGTAGCTGATAGCCATCAGGACTGGTAGCTATTGATAGCCTTCTCCTCCAGGAATTTATCCAACCACCTTTTAAACACATCCAAATTGGTGGCCATCACCACATCTTGTGGACGTGAATTCCATAGTTTAACTATGTGCTGTGTGAAGAGGTACTTCCTTTTATTTCTTCTGAATCTCCCACTAATTAGCTTCAAGGGATGACCCCGGGTTTTAGTACTTTGAGAGACAGAGAAAAATGTCTCCCTATCCACATTCTCCACACGATGCATAATTTTGTACACCTCTATCATGCCTCCCCTTACTCTGCCTTTTCCAGGCTAAAAAGTCCCAGCTGTTGTAACTTTCCTTCATGCTGCAGCCCCTTGATAATTTTAGTTGCAATTTTCTGCAGAGGTCCTCATGCAGAGGCCCTCATGTACCCAGCTAGCTGGGGGAAAGGTAATAACGGCCGGGGAAGGCAACAGCAAAGCACCCCGCTATAAGGCCTGCCAAGAAAACGTCAGCGAAAGCTGGCGTCCCTCCAACAGTCAGTAATGACTCAGTGCTTGCACGAGAGGTTCCTTTCCTTTCCTTTCCTTTCCTTTCCTTTCCTCATGCATTACACCCTTGTTTGGGTGCTTTAATACTCTATGAAACAGAGCGCATAGCAAAAGCATAGCATCTTCAGCAATTGGGAGGTATAGAAATTCATCATCATCGTGATCAACACCATCACAACATCAACATCTAGATTTTTTAATATATTTGAAAACAAATGTAGGCATACATTCAAATTACTTTCATCGAACTACTTCATGGCTCCCCTTAATCGTACCTGCTGGTCAAACAGCCTTGTCGTCTCTCTCTCCATTACCCCACTCTATCTCCTACCCAACCAATCTATAACCTCTCCTCCCCTACTGCATTCAAACACATCATTGTAGCCCTCATTCTCAAAAACAAATAAAACTTTCCCTGGTGTGTCCTTCTTCCAAAATACCATCCAATTTTCCTTCTGTCCTTGGCTTCTAAAATCTTGGGCATGCATTCACGACTTTGACTTTCTCTCTCCAGTTCCTCTCTTGACCTACTACAGTGGTTTCTCCTCCTTGACCTCTGTGCTTTCTTTTCTCTGTGATTTCCTCCATGACGTAGGTTTCATTGTGCATGTATTGAAGGCAATGTGAATGTGCAGCCCTTTCCATCTGCCTGTTTTGGAGGCTGAAGGAGGCAGAGGTCATTTTTTTACCTCTATTTTTTATCTGCAAGAGAGGCCTCTATTCCCTCTCTTCCAGCAGTCCAGTAGTAAATTTTGACATGCAGGAGTCCATCATGACAGCCGCCCTAAGTCACATCCCCAAGGAGAATCCATTTCCTGCTTTTCTTTCATTTGTACTCAAAGGAGATTGCACTCTGCTTAAAAATCTCCATCATAAAACACAGACATCCAAAACAATCCACTAATAAAATCACACAGTTTAAGTTTATGGGGTGTGACTGCAATCCTATAGAGTAAGCTGCACTGAACTCAATGGTGCTTAATTCTGACAGCATGGGTTCAACTTATAAAACACATGGAGCTTTAACAAAAGATCTTCAGCCAGCTGAAATGCAACCTTCAGTTTTATCATTACAAATACAGACAAGCTTGCAAATAAATCTTAGCTTTTAAACTGTGAGTGCAAAATAAGAATCTCATCAAAGGAAAGGAAAGAAACTTCCAGCTTCTGCTTATTTTCCTCATTTCTTGATTTTTTCTAGGCGACAAAGAATAATAAAACTTGAAAGCCTTGTCATCACCTCATCCACTTGACAGAGGCCATTTTTACACCAGCCCGATAGTCCAGGCTAGTCATGGCTGAGCCCCTGTGTGTGCAAATGACTCCCAGGGACTCCCAGTGGGAAGGGTTTTCCCAGGGATAAAGAAACCCTGGGAAAACCTGATTCTTCCTGTGGTCCTGAGATTGTCCTGAGATCACAGGAGGTGTGGGCGCCTGTCCCGCCTGGTGCTGCGCTTACTCGTGAGTAAGTGCGGCACCAGAAATGGGCACGGAGCTGCAAAGTGCAGCTTCATGCCCATCAGGGGAGGGGGTGGCAGCAATTTGACCACCCAGGGATGGCAGGGAGGGGGTGGAGGTGATTTCGTTTTTGTTTTTTGTTTTTAAACTTACATTTTCATTGGAGTGGGGCCTTGCACTTGCGCGACCGATCCTGCTGCTTTAAAGAAGGAGGAGGAGGAGAAGGCAGCACCCATGACATTCCTGCTTCCTCCTGGGACATCGCACACCTCATGTGCATGCTGGGGGAGGCTCTCAAGAACAGGATATCAAAAGAGCCTCCCCCCTCCCTCCCAGAACACAGCCTTAAGAGAACATTTCAGTCTTTTGGAATGGGGAAAAAACCTGCATCAAAGCCAGTGGTCAGGGGGAAAGGGGTGGAGCCAGGGGAAGGGGCATGGTCATCTGAGAAACCCTGGAGGGCCAGATTGGAATTCCAGGGGGGCTAGATTTGGCCCCTGAGCTTGAGGTTCTGCACCGCTGCTATAGAATGCCTGCTAGGTGCCTACAGTTGCTGACTCCAGGGTTCTTCCATCACTTTAAGCTTGCTTTCTGGCAAGGCTCCTACACCTGTACCAGCAGCACACAAAGCAGGGACTGAACAAGCGCTTTGACAGTTGGCACCTTAATTTTATTTATTTATTTATTTATGGTATTTCCATATGATATTTCTTTCAGGTAGATTATTAAAGGTCCAAAAACATGAAAACCATAATCAAATCTAAACAGAGACCCTGTTCAGACAACACACTAGGCTATGGTGATTTTGAGCTGAACATCGTAGCTGAGCACGTCATGTGAACTATGATTTAGTGTGTCGTATGAACCATTCCTAATCATGCCGGCTACATAAATGTGGTTTAAACACCTTCACTAACTATTTGCTGCAAAAGGGTTAGCGGCTTAGCCATGGCTTAACGTGTTGTCTGAATAGGCCCACAGTTAAAGAGTAAAAACATTTTTTTTAAAATGGCCCGAACAGTTCTACAAAGGACCATTGTAAAAGAATGGACAGTTTTTTCCTTCTTTTCTCCACATTCAACACATTTCTATTAGTAATGGAAATTAAAGGTGCAGAACATCCCTGAGAAATGTACTTATCAAAATAGTTTTAGCAGACGTCCAAACTGCAAGGAGGAGAGAATCTCTGAAATTTGTTGGCAACTATCATTATACATGTACGAGTATAAAAGACGTACTAAATGGACTGTATGTATGTAGCATTATACTGCTGCACAGGAGGACAGGCTTCAGGTGTATGGGTTCTAATCTGCTTTTTTGCTAGAACCCCAAGCTCCACAAACTGGAGTCTGGTGCAAAAAGACCTACAGTTTGAATGATCATCTTCTAAGACCAGGGCCTGTTCTACACCTGCTATGTATTCTGGCAGAAGACCACGGTTGTTGCTACACGGCCACACGGTGCGCAGCTGATCCCAGGGCCAAACAGGGATGACGACTCCATTCCCCCCGGATATCGGGTACTGTAGTTATCATGATTTTTCCCCATCTCTCAGGGCAATCTAGAGGTCGATGGGTGGGGTGCCCCCCTCCCAAAGTTTTCATTGTTCCCCATGAGTAGTGGGCCTCAGTAAACAGGCAAGCAGCTTTGTGTGGGGAGCCCATGGGTCTCGGGGTGAGGGGGAGAGCATTTTTGCCACCTCCTGGATGGCTCTTGGCATCTTCCAGTGCTGAGTTGTTGTTGTTGTGTGTTTTTAATACATCATACCTTCACACAGGATTGCTGTTCCACAATCATCTCCACTTCTTAAAAAAACCAAAAAAACCTTTCCCCTGGAGTAGCCTTCTTTACTTTTGGGGAAACTCACTGGCCTCTGACCCCTGAGGATGATCCCGGAAGTTCAATACTTTCCAATCATCCCTGCCCCCTCTAGAAAGGCCTCTGGGTGTAGACGAGGCCTAGGAATTGCTTCTGAGTAATAGATTGAACCAAGCTCATAGTCCTTCCACACCCAAGAATTCACTCTTGGTACCACCATCCCCAGCAAGCAGCAGCAGCGGCAGCAGCTCTTCCTCCTCCTCCTAATCCTCCTCCTCCTCCTCCTCCTTCTTCTTTTTCTTCTTCTTCGCAGCGTAATTTAGAGCAAGGGGTCATTTGTTGGTTCTGCTATTGTTAAATGAGTGGATGCTAGAAAACCTTACTATGGCCAATCACTCCTTGCCAGATCTAACTCCTGCCCACCCTAATATATTGTATGTATTCTGCAGTTCTCCACAATTAACTGAAATTCAGTAGATCTCAAAGATATCATTCATCAACAGACAAAGAAGTAAGTTTGGCACTCCAAAGCTAAATCCGAAAAAGTGTGGGCAAAGCCTACTAAGAAGCAAAGAAATGGCTCAGTAGGATGAATAGAACCAGAAGCATAATGAATGGAACCAGAATAAATTCTGAAAATTGAGTGCAACCACGTAAATTCACTTGTTGTAGAACAGGTAGTCATACAAGTTGCAGAATTCAAATTTTCTTGCCACAGAATTTTGATTCTTTTTTTTCCTTTTTGAACACTCAGTCTACACCTAATCTTGGTAGAAGGCTGGAAGATGGCTCTATTATAATCAACATTTCAGCCTGTCATTTACATTCATTTCTTCCTTACTAATAAGTCCGACAGCTGGAAAAGTAATGAAGTAACTGTGTTTTAATAGGTCTGTACTGATTTGTGGGTTTAAAGAGTTGTAATTATTGAGACAAAATATGTTATCAATTTAACTTTTATTTCCCAATAGTGCTCACCTGTCACTTTATATTATTATTTTTTCAAGGTCCTTTTAATGATGTCACCCCCTTATGTTTCCCCCAAATTCTCCAGCGTTCACTTTAAATGATTGATGGAGGTCTAAAAAAACTCTTGAGTGTTTCCAAATCAAATACACTTTACAGACGTTCATATACAGGAAAGGATGGTTAAAATAAAGAATTGTGTGTTTCCTTGAAATTCACCAGCCCATTGATATTGCAGCAGCCTGATCTCAGTGGACCTTTTGTGCAACCCCATAAATGGGTTTTTTTTTCCCCTGAAGGGAAAAAATCTCAACAAAGTCACCCATAAGACCTATTTCAAGCTTACTTATTGGCCGGGACATCCACAGGCTTGTGGCCGTTGCAAAGTTAAAAACTGTGTCTTGAAATGACATATTGTGTGCTAAAATGGCAGGCGAGGAGGATTTATATATTAATTGCCTCAAAATGGTTTGGCTTTGGGACATTTCCTTCATTTCTTTAAAAAGGGCTTTTAATAAGTGATGTTCAATAAATTAAGATTCTTGGCTCAAAGTATGGAACCACAAACAATAGAGCTCACAATCATGTGTGATAATATAAGCCCGTGGGAAACAAATGCGAGAAGTGTAAAGGCGCAACATATTTTATTAATTCCACACTTGGATCAGCCAGTCTTTCTTAATCCATCAAGTCGCTTACGCCTCTTCCTTCAAATCTGGCCTCAAACCCGACTTTTGCAAAGTGTTTTCTGAATGGCCCGAGTTAGGGATGAGCGAAGAAGCGGCGTTTGAATTCACCAAGGTTCTCCAAACATCAGCTCACTGCTCATCTCCCTTCGATTTGCGCTCGCGTTTGCGAACACTGTTGCAAGCGTTCTTCGTTTGGGGCGAATGGGAAAGTGGCACAAAATGAAAAGCTATCAAATGTGGAAGTTGCATGAACAATTCCCCAAACTGCACAGGTTTCCCCCATAGACAAAAGTGTGAGTGATTTAAAATGTGCACATTTTAAGAAAGTTGTGCATTTTGAAAATGTTGTGCATTTTCATGGTTGAGAAATTTTCACATTTTTCAAGTACACATTTTGCAAACGTAAAGGCATGTTCAGAATTTGTGAACATTTTCAGAGAAAATGCACTCCCACTCGTGGGCCCTTTCTACACTGTGGATTTTTCCCAGGGTCGTCCCTGTGCACCCAGATGATTCACAGAGGATCCTGAGAGCAGGCAGGGACAACCCCTCCATTTTCCCAGGATAACTGCTCCTGCGGTTATCCCAATTTTTTCCCATGATCCTGGGACAATCCCAAGGACCACAGGTGGTGTGGGTGCCTGTCCCAGCTTCTTCCCTCTCCCACCCCCCATGAGTAGTGGGGGTCAGCAGAGGAAAGGAGCTGGGCTGGGGGGTAGTCCAGGGACATCAAGGGTGAGGGGAGCAAGGTTGGGCCTTTTAAATTTATATAACTCACATTTCGCTGGAGCACAATTGTGCTCGTGTCTCCTGACTTTTTTTAAAAAAAAAAAAGTGGACACAATGGACACGACATCCCTCTTCCCTTCCGGGACATTGTGCTTCCGTTTCAACACCCAGGAAGAATCACGGAAGCAGGTAAGTCTGTGATCCTCCCCCCCTCCCTCTCTCTATACCCTTAGGTGTAGAAAGGGTCACATTTGGGTTTGTGAATGGGGCATTTTTGAGTGACTGAGTGACTGAAATTGTATTTGGCCCTTGGGCTAAAAGAGCTTCATCACCCTTGATCTAAGCCCCTTTATTTATTTATTTATTTATTTATTTATTTATTTATTACATTTATATACCGCCCCACAGCCGAAGCTTTCCGGGCAGTTCACAAAAGTTTTAAAACAGTAAACATTAAAAAAGTATACAAAATTTAAAAACAATCAGAAACATAAAAACAACAGTATAAAACAACAGTATCCATTTTAAAAACAACAGTTCTGGGGTCCGTTAGAAAACAAACTTAGCCTTGTTAAATGCTGTTAAATGCCTGGGAGAAGAGAAAAGTCTTGACCTGGCACCTGAAAGATAACAGTGTTGGTGCCAGGCGAGCCTCATCAGGGAGATCATTCCACATCACCGAAAAGGCCCTCTCCCTTGTTGCCATCCTCCAAGCTTCCCTCGCAGTAGGCACTCAGAGGAGAACCTTAAATCCTCCTCTGAGTGCCTTTCAGAGTCTCACTGAATGCATGTGAACAGGAGACTGGACTTGCACATGTTCACCTAGAAGACCTGCATGCGGCCCAGGCAACCACCTGTTGGGGAAGTCTAGCTCTAAGTTGGCAGCTTGTGCATCTCCAGGAAAGAGGACAAAGAAGGACATTGATTTGCCTAAAAGTTACACACGCCAATTTACAAGTCTAGATGCACAATTAGGAAGAATTACTATGATTTAAATAGAAATATAATATATCTCACCACACTGAGGAAAATTGTGACCAGGTGGCCTGGATGACTGTCTAGTATGTTCTCTGGGTGATGCTAATGGGTACCTTCAAGGCCTCTGCTCTCCTTTCTTATTATGGTTCTTTATTGGGCTGGTCCGATAGTAGTGGGTTATTTCAATTTCAATTGATTGTTCACAGTCAGTTACAGATTGATATGGTTCTTTATCTTTAAACCAAGGGTGGGCAGAAGGCAGATCTCCAGATATGTTGGACTTCGACTCCCAGAAACTCATGCCAGCACTGCCACTGGTCAAGAATGCTGAAAGTTGAAGTCTGAACCATCTGAAGATTGACATTCTGCTCACCCCAGCTTCAACCTAGATTTTGATTGCGCATCCATTCAAACTGAGGATGCCTTCAAACAGAGGACTGTCCTTTGACAGTCCTTCATATCCATCCTCTATAAAGTGAGACACACGTCCGTCCTTCCAATGAACACAGAGCAAGACATCTGTGTGACTTGTGATCCATAGGAAAGTGACCTCACAGCTCTTTGCAGCTTTGTGAACAAACACATGTTCCTTCTAGCTAGCTCGATCCAGCATGAAGCAAGATGGACTAGATGCCCTACAAAGCCCTCTCCAGGTCTAGATTCAATCAGGAATCCTGCCCTGTCTCTTCAGTCTCACCTACCCACTCATTATTGTGGGACCACCGTGGAAGCTGTAAAACCCCATCTCATATAAGAAAACAACAGATACAGCTTTGTTATTCAGAAGCAAGACCTTTTGAACCATATGATTTTACTGGCTTCTCTTCCCCCCTTCCCTACTAATTTACTGCACTTATTGTGTGTGTTAAGCATCAAACAAAATGGTTTCCTAACATTCATGATGAAACATCTGGAGTTCTACTTTCTGCCCACCCCTGACCTAAGACATGTTCTTGGCCCACTCTGAGGGTCCTGATCCTTCCAAGAACACTAGAATAATCCTGAGGCCCAATGTACCCTCCAGTTAATTTTATTTAATTACTTCCTTTCTTGCAATGTTTATATGCCAATACCAAAGTCCTCTGAACTGTTTGCAATATGACAATAATCAACCATGAAACAGCATAAAACTCAAGCAGCAGTGACTAAAATAATAATTAAAAGCAGATTTATAAGCAACACAAAATGATTTAAATTGTTTTTTAAATGATTTGAAGATTTAAAAGATCTTTAAACACTTGGGGGAATTGCTAAAAGTTTTTGCCTGACACCAGAATAACTACAACTTAGGCAGGCCCTGGAGTGAGAATTCCATAACTGGGGTACCACCATAAAAAAAAGCCCTCTCCCTAGTACCCGCCCACCACACGCACTTGCTTCATTGCTTCAATCCTGCTTCATTGGTAGTTGATGTAACTATTTGCATGTGTTGGTGGGTTCCTGAGCATGCATAGAGAGCTGATGCATATAAACGGATAGGGTCACCTGGAAGAGGGCCTCTGAAGATAATCTCAAAGTTCAGGTAGATACATGTGGTTAAATGAATAAATGCACATGGAATTTTGAATCAAAGGCATAAAATACAATCTGGATGAAGTTAAACATCAGTCCTATTAAAATCAATGAGACATAGCAGCATAACCATGTGACTTAAGACCCCTAGGACTTACTCTGACATGACCTTCTCTGGACTGAATTCATTTAATAAAGATAATAAACTATAATGACAGGTCAGGGAAATATATTCAAAGAAAGGCCTCATCTCTGGATCTCAATTCTTGGATGGGAGAGAAATATCAAAGAAGATATTCCCTCAAGCATCCCAGATTCAACTCAAATAGACCTCTAAAGGTCACCATAAGTAATAGCTCACCTAAGGCCACCTACTAAATTTATAGCTATGGTTACCAAACACCACTTTAAAAAACAAAACAAAAACCTGTTGGCATCAGGATGACTGAACAAGAAACAGATCTTGGGGTTGTGGTGGACAGCTTGATGAAAATGTCCACCCAATGTGCGACCACTGTAAAGAAGGCAAACTCCATGTTAGGCATTGTAAGAAAAGGAATTGAGAATAAAATGGCCAGTATCATACTGCCCTTATACAAATCTATGGTGTGACCACACTTAGGCCTTAGCTAAATGGGGCGAAATCCCGAGGTGATCCCCGGGTTTACCCTGTGTGTCCACATGACACACAGGGGATCCTGGGATCAGGGAGGGATGATCCCTTCCTTGCCCCAGGATCTGACCTTACACTTTAGGCCTGGAGCTCTGTGCCCATTGGGGGTGGGGTGGGGGGAACGGGGATTTTTTTTTTAAGTACTTAAAACATAAATGGCAGGCATGACACCTCTCCCTCTGAGGTCATTGTGTGCTGATTGTGAACAGAGAGGTAGATCTCACAATAAAAGCATCATGAGATCGTCACCCCTCCATCCTGCTAGACCGCCAGGTCTAGCTAAGGCCTTAGAATACTGTGTACCGTTCTGGTCACCACACCTAAAAAAGGATATTCTAGAGCTGGAAAAAGTGCGGAAAAGGGCAAGTAAAATGATTAAGGGGCTGGAGCATCTCCCCTATGAGGTTACAAGAGCTGGGATTGTTTAGCTTGGAAAAAAAGGAGGCTGAGGGACATGACAGAGGTGTACATAATTATGCATGGTGTGGAGAATGTAGATAGGGAGACATTTTTCTCCCTCTCTCAAAATACTAGAACCCGGGGTCATCCCATGAAGCTGATTGGTGGGAGATCCAGGATAAATAAAAAGAAGGACTTCTTCACAGAGCACATAGTTAAATTATGGAACTCACTACCACAAAATGTAGTGAGGGCCACCAATTTGGATGGCTTTAAAAGGGGGTTGAATAAATTCCTGGAGGCGAAGGCTATCAGTGGCTACTAGCCCTGATGGTTGTGTGCTATCTCCAGTACTCAAGTCCGTGTGCACCAGTAGTAAAAGCAAGAAAAAGTACAGTATGCTGGTTATTCAGTATTTTGCAGTATAGATCTCATTTTGCATCTGTAAAACGCATCGGATCCTGTAATAACCTTATCTGAAGAGTGGTTTACACAAACGAAAGCTGCT
Source organism: Elgaria multicarinata webbii (assembly GCF_023053635.1). NCBI lineage: Eukaryota > Metazoa > Chordata > Lepidosauria > Squamata > Anguidae > Elgaria > Elgaria multicarinata. Next base: position 29,093,470 of record NC_086174.1, read on the forward strand.
CCTGATTTCCAGCTCTCTTTATCCCTGCTAAGTAACCTGCTGCGTTTTGGCAGCTTCAGGGTCGAAGCTTATCATGCTCCCATTGGAGGCACACAAACTCTGAGCTGGCGCTATGAAATGTGGCTGGGCACTTATTACAGGAGGAATGCTAATTATTTCTTTTATGTGGATAAGCTTTCCAAAGCTGTATCCTATTTAGAAAGCAGCCAGGAGCATTGCACACAAGTTGAGTTCTCTTTCAAAGCAGAGATTTCTCTTTGTTCCTTAACCAGTAATGAGCTGTGATCCACAGGTGTTGAGTTGGGCTGTGTGCGGATGAGTCTTTCTATGGCGAAACATGAGCAAATTCCCATTTATCGCTGCAGTGGCACTTGCTTCATTGCTTCAATCCTGCTTCATTGGCAGTCGATGTAACTATTTGCATGTGTGGGTGGGTTCCTGAGCATGCATAGAGAGCTGATGCATATAAATGGATTCCTGTGCAATGTGTACTCACTGAACACATGGAAGGCATTCATACAGTTATAATGCAGCTACCATTGTTTTCAGGTGCCTGTAAATATATGCTCAGTGTAATGTGCAAAAGTAAGGAGGAGGAGGAGGAGGAGGACAGGTTGTGTCCAGGATCTGCCTTCCGCTAGAGGAAGGGCTTTGTTTGTGGAAGGTCTGTTTGGCCAAATTTTAGGGATTTCCCTTCACCCACCCACCCACCCGTATCATAGCCCATCCCGTTCAGCAGGGTCTCCGGTATAGCACTTTCAGGGGGCTGATGTGGGAAGGAAGTCCACCTCTACCAGCACAATTGATCTAGCATAAATCTGAATGCAATAATAATAATAATAATAATAATAATAATAATAATAATAATAATAATAATAATAATATAAAAATAATAATACCACCTTCTGAAACTGGGCCTATATCCACACCAACATCCAGGAAGACGAAGACGACGACGACGAAGAAGAAGAAGAAGAAGAAGAAGAAGAAGGAGGAGGAGGAGGAGGAGGAGGAGGAGGAGGAGGAGGAGGAGGAGGAGGATCCAATGTTGTAGTCCAGTGCAAGGGGAGGTTTACCACTTCCATGAGAACTAGGCCTTAGTCTCTGGGCTAAACTATACATGATGGGCCATTACGTTTCTTTCTCCTTATGTTTAAAGGATAGAAATGTTCTCCTTTGGCATCAGCCAAGGAAATGGGTTGGCAGTTGATCCAGAACAGACAAAATTCATTACTTTTCCCATACATAATGTCATAATAGCCTTGTGTCCAGCTGAAGTGTCTCACTTAAGAGAGGAAGGGAGGGTGGCACACACACACACCCAACATTTCCACATTTGCTGGCTCCACGTAGAGGCCAGCGAATGTGTGAGGTAAGATTCTGAATACGATCAGTTGAAACCCCCTCCCTTCAGACCTTAGTGCTGAGCACTCAAAAGTTGGCATTGGAGCTGATGCACTCAGGGAACTAGAGTGGCCATGTGTCCTACATTAAAGAGGGCAGTCCTCCTTTTGAAGGTTTGTCAGAGGACAGCCCTCCATTTGAAGGCCTGCCCAGTCTAAGGCCATGGCTAGACCAGGCCTATATCCCAGGATCATCCCTGTGCATCCAAATGACACAAAGGGGATCCCGGGAGCAGGCAGGAATGACCCTTCTATGAGCCTTTGGTCTGAGCTAACAGCCTTTTCTTGTGCTCTTATGTCCTTTATTTATGTATTTATGTATTTTTATAACATTTATACCACACCACATCTAAAGAGATTCTGGAGTGATGAACCAAAAAAAAAAAAAAAAGGAATAAAACACAATATTAAACGTTAAAGGGAGGAGGATACTAATGAAAACCATGGCTGGTCAATTAGGGAAGGAAAGTTGAAATTAAAATGTCTTCAGCATGTTACAAAAGCAAAATAGTGTTTGGTGCCTGCCTGTTGGGATGTCAGAGAAATTGTCAATAGAATCAACTCAATTCAGATTTTTATGATTCAGATCTGCAGATTCCACAGGGGAGCAGCTTTTCCTAACTTGCTTGAATTCTGCAGACTTGCGGACCATTATTTTAAAAAAACTTTCTGGAACTCTGTTCAAATTTAGTCATTTAAAATATGCATTTTTTAAAAAATGGCCAAAAATGTGGATTTTTCCTAGAGCTAAAGCATGAAAATGTGTATTTTGGGTAGATTTGCACATTTGAGGGGGGGGGGTTGTTGTTGTGAATTTCTCACGTTTAAATTTGTGCAAATACAGATTTGAGCAAATGTGAATTTGCAAAGATTTGGAAACACAAGGGGAAAAAAAACCCAATTTCATGAATGAATGGAGGACAGAATAAGGCCATCCGCAAAAACACACAGATGAAACAATTGTACACAATCTTTACATCCCTACCTGCCTGCAGCAGGGAATTCCAGAGAGAGAGAGAGAGAGAGAGAGAGAGAGAGAGAGACTATACTGAAGGCTCTACTCCAGCTGGATTTCAACCAGGCTGTAGATCCACCAGGAGGTCCCCATCTGACGTTCTCAATGACCAGACAGGTTGATAAGGGTGAATCATAGAATCATAGAATAGCAGAGTTGGAAGGGGCCTACAAGGCCATCGAGTCCAACCCCCTGCTCAATGCAGGAATCCACCCTAAAGCATCCCTGACAGATGGTTGTCCAGCTGCCTCTTGAATGCCTCTAGTGTGGGAGAGCCCACAACCTCCCTAGGTAGCTGATTCCACTGTCGCACTGCTCTAACAGTCAGGAAGTTTTTCCTGATGTCCAGCCGGAATCTGGCTTCCTTTAACTTGAGCCCGTTATTCCGTGTCCTGCACTCTGGGAGAATCGAGAAGAGATCCTGGCCCTCCTCTGTGTGACAACCTTTTAAGTATTTGAAGAGTGCTATCATGTCTCCCCTCAATCTTCTCTGCTCCAGGCTAAACATGCCCAGTTCTTTCAGTCTCTCTTCATAGGGCTTTGTTTCTAGACCTCTGATCATCCTCGTTGCCCTCTTCTGAACACGCTCCAGCTTGTCTGCGTCCTTCTTGAATTGTGGAGCCCAGAACTGGACGCAATACTCTAGATGAGGCCTAACCAGGGCCGAATAGAGAGGAACCAGTACCTCACGTGATTTGGAAGCTATACTTCTATTAATGCAGCCCAAAATAGCATTTGCCTTTCTTGCAGCCATATCGCACTGTTGGCTCATATTCAGCTTGTGATCTACAACAATTCCAAGATCTTTCTCATTTGTAGTATTGCTGAGCCAAGTGTCCCCCATCTTGTAACTGTGCATTTGGTTTCTATTCCCTAAATGTAGAACTTGGCATTTATCCCTATTAAATTTCATTCTGTTGTTTTCAGCCCAGCACTCCAGCCTATCAAGATCACTTTGAAGTTTGTTTCTGTCTTCCAGGGTATTAGCTATCCCACCCAATTTGGTGTCATCTGCAAATTTGATCAGCGTTCCCTGCACCTCCTCGTCCAAATCATTAATAAAAATGTTGAAGAGCACTGGGCCCAGGACTGAGCCCTGTGGCACCCCACTCGTTGCCTCTCCCCAGTTTGAGAAGGTTCCATTGATAAGTACTCTTTGAGTCCGATTCTGTAGCCAACTGTGGATCCACCTAATAGTTGTTCCATCTAGCCCACTTTTAGCTAGTTTGTTAATCAGAATGTCATGTGGTACTTTGTCAAAAGCTTTGCTGAAGTCAAGATATATGACATCCACAGCATTCCCACAGTCCACAAGGGAGGTTATCCTATCAAAAAATGAGATCAAATTAGTCTGACAGGATTTGTTCCTGACAAATCCATGTTGGCTTCTAGTAATCACTGCATTGATTTCAAGGTGTTTACAGATTGACTTCTTTATAATCTGCTCCAGAATTTTCCCAGGGATGGATGTCAGGCTGACTGGTCTGTAGTTCCCAGGTTCCTCCTTTTTGCCCTTTTTGAAGATAGGGACAACGTTAGCCCTCCTCCAGTCGTCCGGCACCTCACCCGTCTTCCATGATTTTGCAAAGATAATAGACAAAGCTGCTCTCCCCTTTTGAACTCATGTTCTAGTTTCATTGAAGTACAAAATGTGTTGCATTCTGACAGCCAATCCAATAGAAGTACTAAATCTGTCTGTCAAATTCTCTATCAAGTTTAACTTTAAGTTTAACTTAAACAAAAACAAAAAAAAATTAAGGGAAAAGAAAAAGGAAAGCATAATACCTAAAATCCCAAGAGAGTTGGGGCACTCACTTCAGACATGTGAAAATGTTTTAAAAATATAATTGGGAATGGAAGGGGAGTTTTGCTCTAGCTGGAATTCTGCTATTTTTCATACAGAAGACTGATGGGCACTCAAAAAGAATGAAAAGAAACCTCAATTCTGTTTTAAAATTACCTGATTGTACCACTTACTAGGAAAGGAATAAATTCTGCCTGCAGTACCAGTGTCAATTAGCTTTCTGCTTGTCGATGGGCTTCTGTTTGAAAGTCAAGTGAATTCATAACGATTCTTGTTGAAGAACAGAATCTTTTCTTTCAGCAGGACATTATGTTCCATTGTCTTTAGGTCATGTATTGATTCTGTCCCAATGCTTCCTGCCCTCACTGTGAAGAGACTCCCTGATGTGGTCATGTGCTCAAATCTGATTTGCTACACGACGCCGTAAAAGCAGGAAGACTTGTCTTCACTCTGAATTGGCTTTTGATGTTACCAGAGAGCCCAGTCTTCCTAGATTTGGCACCCTCCAGATGTTTTGGACTCCCATGAGCCCCAGCCAGCTAGGCAGGGCCAATAATCAAGGTTTATGGGGAGTTTTCTCCAAAACATCTGGAGGGCACCATATTGGGGGAAGTTAACGTAGCCAAGTCGAGGTGGTGCATGTGATCATGAAACCAACTCAACATGAGCTCCAAGGGTTCCACAGGACTCAGATCTCTCAGTTAGGATTGCTCACAAATGCCCCATTATGACTAGGTAGCCAGGAGCCATGTATTACATGGGAAAGCCTTATATTTTGGAGAAATGAAACAGTAATCTATTTGAAGGTGCCCTCTGTGAGATGGGCTGTCCAGTCCAAGTCTGGTTTAAGGTCAAAGAACCATTAGAAGAAAGGAAAGCAGCCGGGTCCTTGAAGCTGCCCATCAACAGTTAGCCTTTGGACAGCAGACTGAGCAGCCACACAGGTCACCTGATCAGTCTTCTTGTGTATGGACAGATGTATTGTATTTCTATTATTCATTTTTAAATTTGCAACTATACATATACTTTTGCATATGCAATTATTGCCCAAATTGGTGTCATCATTTCTCCTCTTTCCTGGTGATGTGATTCCTCTTTTTTGACAAGGCATGAAGTGGCTACCCTAATTATGACATCAGAGCAATCAATCCAATGGCAGCAAGAGGGCTCAGGACATCTTCAACAGTAAAGGCTTTAAGTCAGCCGATGCTACCTAAAGAAGCAAGCCAAGCAGAGAAGGCAGAGCTCAAGGTGACGGCTCCAAGTGTGAAGCAGCCAGAGGGTGTGGAAAGGACATTATGGGAGAACCAAACGAAACACCAACATACCTATAGGCCCTTGGCGACCCTCGTAATGAGGGTGCAGCTTTCCTCCCTCCCTCACTCCCTCAATGTTACTGTGCTGAGATCAAAGGAAATACTCTGAAGTGCTGCTCTGACACTCCAATGCATCGCACCTGGGCAGGGGGACCTCTAAAACCAGACCCATATCCTTGGCAGAGCTCCCTGTACCAGCAGGGTAGAGAGAAAGAAGGAAGGGTTGTGTTAATTCTTTCCTGAAGAACAGTGGGTGGTTGTCAGAGAAAAGGCCTGTGTATTCCCAGGTTAGGAATGTCCTCTTGGAGAGAGACGCAAGCTGTGAATATGCAGCTGCAAGCTGCCCAGTCCTGAATAATTCCACATTCGAGTGGGACGCAAGTCATCAATATTCATGTGTATTTGCAGGGATCATCACCGGTACGTGGTTTCATCTGCCAACTCTCTGTGCGATTTTCATCCTGTGTTGTACACGTTTCAGGTTCTGATTTCCTGTGACTATTAGCCTCTTGCTTTGAAACCCAACTCCTCCAGTAAGGGAAAAGAAAGCATACTTCCTAAATCACACAGAGGAAGCATGGTAACCATCCACATTGCGATACACCCAGTGGAGCAGATGTGGGGGGGGGATTTTCCCTCTCCCTCCCTCTCTCTCCCTTTCTCTCTTTCTCTGAGAGGCAGAGGCTGCCAATTATCACACTGTTTTCCCTAGCCTAGCCCAATTTTGGCATGAGGAACTTGTTTCTATTACAATCTCTCATCTTCACACTTTCCTTCTGCAGAAAATGAAGAGGAAGTGGCCATTTTGATTTCAGACGCAGCTCCCTCTCGCGCCAGGCATGTACATGTGTAACTGTGAGGTGGTTGCTGATGTTGTGCTGATCATTCATCATCACCAAGAAGTGGCAACAATGGTTACTGCAAGACAGTCCTGCTGGGGTATCATATGATATCGTCAAGTAGTCAGCTGTCCTAAGGAAGCATCATATGACTCAGTCAGCTAACCTAAAGAAGCGTCGTAGGCTTCAGCCATGATCAGGAGCAAGACAAGATAAGGGACATGTGTTAAGCAAAAAGTTTCAATCGAGGCTGCTGTTCATAAGCTCTCCAGTAAGCTGGGTGGGAGATGCCAGTGCTGGGTGTCCTGTTCAGGGGGTGTTCATGGCTCTCAGGGGAAACTGGCAGCATCTGATGGTAGTCAGTTCAAGCAGGTAACATCCTGTCCAGTCAGCAGAGTCAGATCAATGTAGTCAAGTCAAGATATGACAGGCAATGACAGGGCAGAAGAAAACACAACCTTGGATAGCTCCCAATGGGTTCTGCAGGTTGGAGCTCTCTCATGCTATAGTAATAGGAGCTAGAGCTCACTGAAGCCTTATATGGCCTGCCAAGACCTGTAGTGTGGTCAGCTTTGCCCCTGCTGACTGGACTAATAAAGGACCCTTGCCTGATTTTGTAGCTTGAGACTTTTGCATGCCTGAGGAGATGGCGATTCTGCCAGCCCAATACTTATGAAGGCTCATAACAGGGCATTGTGTTGACCAACTAACATCTCATGCAAACTCCTGTGCTTCTTCTATATTAGCATTGCTGCCCCTGTTCAATAATGTATAAGTCCTTGCTTGTTTTCAATTATTGCTCATTCGAAATTCTCCTATTCTCCCATTTGAGTAGATATAGATATTCTTCAAATGGCTATTCCAGATCTTGGATGGGGAATGGCATTTCAAAAAGCAGATGGATCCAGGAACTCACAATGAGAAAATCTGACGAGCTGAAGGGAATTAGGGGGAAAAGAGTCAACATGAAATAAAATCAGTAAATGCTGGGGATAATATTGAGCCATATAGTCATTTGCAAGTTACAAGCAGCCTCTGTTCCCGAGATATTTAACTCAAGTTTTGAGTAATTCTATTTCAATGGGTTGAGCAAAGCCAGAAAAGTAAATATATGAAGCAAAAAGAAAAGAGTCAAGCATAGAAAAGGAAGGGAAAACTGATACTGGGAAATGAGTGAATACAAGTACAATCACTTGTCAGAAACTTCCCCACATGTCAGTAGTTAAGGGGACACATAGGTTACATTGTGTGGGATTTCTTCATGTTCCCCAGATGCATGTCTTTGTTTATATGGCTCTATGGGCATGCAACAGCATGCACCATACATCCTTTCTTGCGTTTTAGATTAATGACACCCTCTTAAAAACTGGCTACTTCCAGAGAGCGTGCAGTGCTCAGGCACACAAAATTACACATTTCAGAAGGTGGAAGTAATCGTTTGAGAAATAATGCTTTCCTAGGGGATGCAATGTTATGTCATGTCCAGATGGCACATGAACTTCTCTCAGCACTGCTAAACAAGGCCTTCAACATGAACAAAAAATAATGTAACATTATGCCACATGGCTGGCCGCATACTTAATAGGGGTAAGAGTGAATCCTGCTCAGTACTCAAAGCTGTATATGATGCTTGAAGTTCTAGGCCAAGGGTGGGGGAACTGCGCCACTCCAGATGGCATTGGTCTACACAACCCCTATAATCTCTTACCATTGGGCATGCTGGTTGGGGCTGTTGGGAGTTGGAGTCCAAAACTTCTAGAGTGACCCAGGCTGGGGAAGGCTGCTTTTGGCACTTCTAGTGATGGACGGACCCACTTCAATCTCATTCGTTGGATGCTCTGCCCCAGCTCACGGCACCGTACGAGCTTCTTTTGATGACTGTCCAGCGATGTCATGAGCCAATCCATCCTCCTCCAGAGCCTCCATTGTTGTGTTTGTCCTTGCTTATCCTGGGTTGCAAATCCCTCCATATATAATTTGTTCTGCTTCTCCCAAGTTGAACACAATTCACCATGTGTGTGTCAGTATTTCAGTTTCAGCGTCTCCCATACCTCTTGAGCTTTGTTCCTTCAGGACTTCTATCCATGCCATCTCACCCAACTTTTCCCAGAGCTTTTTTGAATTGGCTTTCCTAAAGTCCAAGCTATGCATCCAACTAAGCTCAGTTTTCACAGCCCTCTCTATCACAAATTACAAGACGACATGGTCACTTTCCCCTAAGGTTGTGAGGATCAGTTCATTACCACCAGGAACTATTTGTCTTCCATGCTTTGGGTAGCATCCAACTAAAGTCCTATGTGCAGACTTAAGTAAGTCCCATTCATTTCAATGAGACTACTCTAAGTATGACTTTAGTTGGATTCTATCTATTATAACCAACTCCCCAAGTCTCCGTTTTCCCTTGCATGAGTTTTTCAACTCTTTGTGGGATGGAACCTTCAGCCAGCAGTTTCCTCTATTAAGTTCTAAATGCATTACGACACTGCTGTTCACAAAACCTTTGGGTCAGTGGTCCAGGACTTTGGGGCAGGGGTCCAGCGCTCCACTCAGCAGAATGAACCGGAGAGTCCCCTGCAGCTGGTAGCTTCTGATCCTCCTTCTTCACAAGTCTGCAGCTCTTAGTATTCATCAAACCCTTCTCACTTCTTTACTTAAAAAAAACCAACTCTCTCCTTTTTAAAATAACATAAAAAATTGCAGCCAACTTTGATTTCCATCAGTCGTTTCTCTTCTCGAAGGCTTTTCATCAGTTTGGCTTTTTTGGGCTGCATCCAGTAACCTCATCTCTTGATTTTGGTGGGTGTCAACTAGCAGGCTTTTGATCTGCAGCTTTTTTGTGTTAGTAAAGTGTACGGTGTAAAAGCAGTTAGAAACAGAAAAGGAAGGACCATATATTGCAAATACTTCATGTATAAACAGAGGAAAGAGTGATGGGGGGAGCATGGGCAGAGACAACTGTAGCCTGAAGTAATATGTTAAGCAAACACTAAGTTTGGAACACAAGTTCCTGTATCACACTTTCTTAAAGGGGCAACCCATCTCCTGATCAACAAAATGTTTATGTAAAACACCTTGATGGCCACCAGTTTGGGAGGCTTTGGCCTTCGCTAGACAGGGCTTTATCATGGGGCAAACCCCGGGATCATCCCTGTGCATCCACATGACACACAGGGGATCCTGGGATCAGGGAGGGATCATCCCTCCCTTGCCCTGGGAGAGAGCCCTCCACTTTGCGCCCACTTATTCCGTGGTCTCAGGCTGAGCCTGAGACTGTGGAACATGTGGCCCGTTGCTGCAGTTTGACCCAGATCCACGCGATTCCTCAAGCGGAGCTGGGAGCTGCGCCCATTGGGGGTAGGGTGGGGGGAGTGGGGAAATTAAGTTAATTTTTTAAAAAAACAAACCTACCTTTAGCACACAAGCATCCGTGCGCTCCGTCTTCTTTAAAAAAAATGGCAGGCGCAACGCCTCTCTTCCTGAGGTCGTCACGCCTTATGTGTAAACAGAGGAGGGATCTCGTGTTAATCGCAAAGTGAGATCTTCCCTCCTCTGTCGCGGACTATCAGGTAGGTCTAGCTAAGGCCTTTAAAAGGAGGTTGGATAAATTCCTGGAGGAGAAGGCTACTAATGGCTACTAGTCCTGATGGCTATTTGCTATCTCCAGTATCTGAGGCAGAAAGCCTATATACATCAGTTGGTGGAGAACATGGGCAGTTTGGTGCTATTGTACCTGTGTCTTGCTTGTGGGTCCCTGGCCAACAGCTGATTGGCCATTGTGTGAACAGAGTGCTGGACTAGATGGATCCTTGGTCTGATCTAGCATGGCTCTTCTTATGTTTTTTCTTTTCTTTAGTCAGGGTGGATCTTCTCTCAACATCTTCTAAAGAAAGCTGTGATATAAGAACACTTAACATGTCAAAGTCCTCAAGACATGATATGCATGATGGTCCCCACTATGCAAAAAAAAGTGTGGACTTCTTTCCAGTAACACCATCGCAGCATAATCCTTAGCATATTTAAAGGTAGGCTCCATTGGGCTCAATAGGGCTGACTCCCTTATAAGGATGATAGGATGGCATCCTTAAAATAAGCAACATAGCATTATATGTAATTTCTGCATTAAGGCTTTCTCATATCATCGGGTTATCAATAGGTATGTCAGAAAAATCTACAATGGAATCAAATTAGTTCAGATTCCTATAAATGTGGCCCATAGATTCCTCTGCAGAGTGGCTTTTCCCAACTCACATGGATTCCCTGGACTTGAAGATCAGTTTATTTGTTTTTTTACTTTCTGTAATTTTACATAAAATTAGTCGTAGAAAAATACATACAAAAAAAACCCCAAACCTGGCCGAAAATGCACATTTCCCCCATAGGCAAAAACATGAAAGTGTACATTTGGGAGAGGGATTTGAGCACAAGGGGAGGATTTGCACTTCTTAAAAAAAATCTGTACATCCCTAGATATCACACAACAAAGGCACAGTTGTTGCATGAGATCAATTGTTACATGAGTTGTTGCATTTTCCTTTAATGGAACACTCCTCTTTGGGGACTGTTGCTTTTTCCTAGCATACAAACTGCAATATGTCCATAGTGATGTCCATATCTGACATTGATTACCACACACCGTTTGGGTATGATCCAGCCGCAGATCAATATTTCTAAGTCCCACTGACATCTGTGGCAGACTTGAATACATGTATAACAGTGCAATCCTAGGCAGGTTTACTGGAGATATACATCCCACTGTGTTCAGTGGGGCTTACTACCAGGTAAAATGTGTATAGAATTGCAGCTTAACTGTCTCCCATTAAAATAAATAGGATGTCTGAATAAACATGCTTAGAATCATGTGCTGAGAGAGAGGGATGGGTTCAGTTGCCATTTTTATGCAAACTTAACCGATTCCACCTTTTCGAACAGAAACTCAAGCCTTAGCTAGATCTAAGGTTTATACCGGACTCATCCCGGCGTCATCCCTGCCTGCTCCCGGGATATCCTGTGTGTCATTTACATGAACAGGGATGACCCTGGGACAGTCCCGGGATAAACCTTAGGTCTAGCTAAGGCCTCTGTTACCCTTCAAAATTTGCACTTTTTGATTTTGCAGTGGAGTTCTTCAATCAACAAATGCATACAAAATGTGTATATTTTGGGAAAGTGCACTCAGATACACATATTAGTGAAAATAATGTTCAAGGTCTTCTTCCTCTCTCCATTTCAACCTCAGAGCAACCCTGTGAGGTAGGTTAGGCTGAGAGCCAGGCCTAATCTACACCAAGCAGGATATTGCACTATGAAAGTGGTATATTAAAGGCAGGAGCCACACTACTGCTTGATAGCAGTATTGAAGTGCACTGACAACTGTTGGGTCCCACTGACATATATCATATACCGCTTTCATAGTGTTATATCCTGCTTGGTGTGGCGCCTGCCTTTTACATACCGCTTTCATACCACTTTCATAATGCAATATATTTCGTGCTTTGTGTAGATTAGGCCTCTGTGACTGGCCCAAAGTCATCCAGTGAGCTTCATGGCTAACTGAGAACTACACACTGGCTCTCAATGAATTAACCAATGAACAAGACACAAAGAGAATTTGTAAGAAAGGAAAGCATGTCTCACAGCCCAGTCCTATGCCTGTTTTCTCAGAGCTAAGTCTCAGTGAACTCAATGTGACTTAGATCTGAGCAAACAGGCGTAGGGGTCAGACTGTTATAGTTCGAGGGAGATTTTATTGCAGTATTCCTCCAGCAAAGATACAGATCAGCTGAAGTAAGCCTGAGCCTTGAGATTATCCAAGGCTAGTAGGAGACTCATGCTTTATTTATCAGTCAGGATTAAAGGTGGCGGAGACTGTTCACTGCAACTGTGTAAACAGAGAGCCATATCGAGAGGGTGGGATGGAGCACATGTCAACCAGAGCTGTTCTGAACCTGCCACGTGATGACAGATAGGAGTCATCATCGTATTTCCGCACTGAGGCATGAGCGTAACAAGTGCTGCATAAGCCCCATTTGCCCAGCAGGATTTCAATTAACTTTTCTGAAATAGATATCTATCATATGTTAATAGTGATACAGGGGGAGAAATCCTACATATTGTCACGGACTTAACCAATTCAAAAGAGTTCTTCATTCTCACTGTCTGGATGAAATTAGAACTGAAGGGCAAATTGTTTAGACATGGCTGCCAAAACCTCTACAGGAACTCCATAGATCATGGGCCGCCACCAGTTTTGGCTTGAGCATTAGTAATCCAGCCAGACTGGCACAGAGAAGAAGGAAGCCACTTTCTATAAACGGAGCTTTAGTGATGATGGCAACTCTATCTCTGCAGGAAGTCACAATGACTCCAAGTTTATCCTGGCTCATCTAAAGCTCTACCTTCTTTATACATTGCAATGGAACCCCTTGTCCTTCAGGTGGCCACATGTGGATCACCAAAAAAGAAGAAACACATCACCCCAAAAGCAAACACACATTTGCACACATTTGCACGTACAGGTACAAATTTAGAAATAATGATTGTAATTTAAATACTACTGCATTGTGATTTAGTGGTAGCAGGTTGTATAGAGTGATGGATTAGGACTCAGAAGACCTGGGTTCAAATCCTCACTTGGACATGAAGCTCACTAGGTGACTTTGGGCCAGTGACTGAGGCCGTAGCTAGACCTAAGGTTTATCCCAGGATCATCCCAGGTTTGTCCCTGCCTGAGCGCTGGATGCCCTGTGTGGCACTTAGATGATCAGGTTTGACCCCAGGACAATCCTGGGATAAACCTTAGGTCTAGCTACGGCCTGTCCAACCTACCTCCCAGGGGTGTTATGATGATAAAAAGGAGAGGAGAAGAATCATCCTTGGGCTCTTTGGAGAAAAGTCGGGATATAAATGTAACTAATAAAATAAACAAATTACCCATTCCCTTGGATCTGTTATTTGCCCTGTGGGGAGGGGGGAGATTACACACAGAGCAAGTATGAGCAGGAAAAGTAATTTGGATCAGGAAAATAGGATGGGGGGAAGACTTTTAATAAGCCTTCCCCAAGCACTACACAGCAACCCACTTCTTCCCCATCCCTGGCTTGCTTGCATTTGCTGTTTTTTTAAAAAAAACTGCTGTAGATGGTTCTCCTGGTGCCATCTGTGGTTTGGCCCCCTTTGATTGCCTGCCATGAAAGATATGGAGTGGTAACAAAAATGCCACCAACCCCCTTATCAACTTCGCACCTTTCTTAATGCATAGTATTGTTCTGCATTTCACTTCACCAACTCCTCATCATTGGCAGATGCTGGAGGGATCAGGGAATGTCACGAGCCATGGCATACAGTACGTCTAATTAGTACCAGCTCCATGTGTTTGATGACCTTTGGGCAAGACACCTGCAATGGGGCCCCTCCCTCACTGACTCTACCTTCTCACTGCCATGGTCACCAGTTGCTATTGCTTTTCATCATCTTTCTCATCTTTGCTACCACTTGATTGCTTGACAGGCAGAGAAGCATTGTGTAAGTAGGCAGTGGCATCTACTGCTCCTCCTTTCCTCTGCCACCATTGTCTGGGTCAAAGCAAGAGGCTGGACAAACAGGTTGCTATGGTGAAGAGGAGGAGCAAGTTGAGAGGTCTCTTGTCAGTGGCCCCCTGCTGGTCTATGGGCCTTGGCTGGTGCCCAACCATACCTACTCTCGGTACCAACCCCAAGTGATGCTACGCATTGCCAAAGGGGAGGTAAAAAGAACCAACAACTGGCGACAAGGATGTCCTATTTGGCAGTGTAATCGCACACTTATTTTCCAGGTTCACCTGTTTTGTTGTCAATTAAAGCCTCAGGACCAGTTCATACAAATTCTATGAGCAACGTCATTGCCTCTTCCTTGTGTCTTCTTCGCTTCCCACTCCAGTAACATCTTAATCCTGAATGCCTGTGAGGGCAGGTGGATCATGTGGGATGTCACCAAAGCACTGTCCCCATCCCACAAGGGAGGGGTTGAACTTGGCCTACTTGTGCCCCATCACAAGATCTTCCCAGGCCACATTGAGGACGGGATTTAGACGTTACCAAGAGCAGCCTGGGAAGAAGCCCTCGGGAAGCATCAACCACACCACTCTCGTGATGGATAAATCAGCACATACTCGAGAAATAACCAAATCTATTAATCTCAGGATGTTTACATAGCTTGACAGACAAGACTTTAAAAAAGGGATGATGCTCTAGCAAAAAAAAAGTCTCCTGATTCGCGAAGAATGTGAATCTGACATCGTTGTGTGCAGGCTGGGGTCGTTTATTGTTTTAAATCACGGATAGGAAACATATGGCCTGAAGGATTTATCCGGTTCGTGAATGTTCCTGCAGCCCCAGTCTTCTTCTCCCATCCCAAAGGCTGGGGGAGATGGGGGGAACAATTGTGGGGAGACCAAACGGGCTCTATTGTTCAAGCCAGGAGGAAAGGCTTAACTAGATCCAAGGACAATACGTTCCAGCAAGAATGCGTAGCCTCTATCTTGAAAAGAAAATGAAGGCTGACATCTAACCAGAGGGATATTGTACTATTTACACTGATGTGGAGAAAGGGGAGCCTGAGAGCAAACGGAGCTGCTGCCAAAACGCTTTGTGATAACGACATGGTGCACTCAGGACCCCGGGCAGCCTGTTCGCTTTCAAAAGGATCCAGAATGTCACGTCATAGCTTTGGCAAGGCCTTGATTGGCGCTGTTGCAAACACCTGCTGAGCAGAACACTGCTCCTTTCTCGGGTGAAAGGGTGATCCCTTCCCAATCACTGTCAGCTTTGACACCCTTGATGCCTGCTTGTTATCTTATGGCATGTAAGTGTTCTCCTCAGAGGCGTGTGGCGGTGAAGAAATTGCAGCGCAAAGTCAAGGAGGGGCCAGGTTCCACAGGCAGGCAATCAACAGGGAGCTTCTGCCCCCATTGAGTTCAAGGGATTGGGGAGCAAGGCCTTTGGTTCACATTTCAATGTTAACTTAGGAAATTCACACTTCCCAATCCTAAACAGAGACTGGAATACACCTTGCCACTGAGACCCACACGTTTCCCCGCATAAAAATGCACATATTTCCAAACAAGGCACACAAAAATGCATAGAGCTGCAAAAATGCACACAAGAATGCATTATTCAATGTGTGTGTGGGGGGTGGACATTTGCAAAAATGTGCCCTGAAATGTGTACCAAAGAAAATTCAGATTTTATTTTTAAAAAAATAAGCACACAAATTTCCAAGTAGATTTTTTCAAAAATGGTCAATCTGGTGGAGAATCTGGACAGAACAAAGTTAGCATTTGAAAAATGAGGACCTGAGTGAAATCAAGCTTGACAGATTCACCCATTCCTGTTGAGATCACACTGGAATTAGTACTGGAATTCAAATGCCCTCTTCCAACAGCTGGCATTTATTTTCCTGGGTATTGTGCAGTCAGAATTCATGGCGGACTGCACTGCATCTTATATGTTGGAAGTATTTCTTAACACATTATGGCCATGTTAGTTTAGCAAAGGTGATGCACAGCAGTTACAGTGAGTGTTTCTGCTTAGCTTGTGGTTGGAAACAAGCACACAGTCTGCTAGAGATGAACTAATCATACATTTAAAAAATAAAAACATGAAGCTATTTCAACCCATTGAGAATACAATTCATAGAGCCAGAAAAATCAGTATGGAAGTTACACAAAATTCCTTCTAAGCTGGCTGTTAATTAATTAATTTATTTTTAAATTAAAGCTCTAGGTTTTACTAACTGGCACACTGTAGACTTGTCACTTTTCTGCAAGTGAAATAAAGTCTGAAATAAAGACCTTCTATTGGAAAGACACACATGCACACACACACACACAGAGAGAGAGAGAAAGAGAGAGAGAGAGAGAGAGAGAGAGAGAGAGAGGCTGTTCACACAACATGTTAACACGTGAGTGTGGATAGCTTGTTGAACCATGGGTTAGCGTGTTGTCTGAACCCATGCCTTTTCCCAGGTCCCTGTTTACATGATCACAGGAGGAGGAAGGGTAAATTATCCACTGAATGGGAAGAGTAGGAAAACCATGACGTAGGGGAAAGGAGAACTAGTTGAACCCACATGGCATACAGAGCCAAACATCCAAGAAGCCAAGAGGCTAATAATGCCTGGTAAACTTCTCCCCTGGCCAGCGACACCACACAGTGGCCACCAATGGTGATCACCCATGTCTCTTTCTCCACACACACATGGGTAATGGTAAGGCATATATTGTTTTAACTTGGTTTATGGTTTAATTTGTTTTTAGCTGTGTATATTTACTGTTTTTATATTGTATGCTTTTATCTGTACGCCACACTGAGATCTTATTGATATAGGATGGGATAAAAATGATAATAATAATAATAATAATAATAATAATAATAATAATAATAATAATAATAAGGCATATGTCTGTATGGATCCTTTTACAGGCCTACTATATTTTGGCTCAAAGGCCGTTTCTACACCAGCCGGATAGTCTGGGCTGGTCACGGCTGAGTCCGTGTGTGTCTAGATGATACACAGGGACTTCTGGGACAGAGGCACCAGAAATGGCCACAGAGCCCTGTGGTGCAGCTCCGTGCCCATCAAGGGAGAGTGTGGCAGATATTTTGCCACCCCTGGGATGGCAGGGACGGGGTTGGGGTGATTTCAGAGGGGGTCGTGTGTTTTTTAACTTACATTTTTTGTGGATTGGGGCCTCGCGCTTGTGTGACCGGCCCCGCTGCTTTAAAGAAAAGAAAAGGGGGGAAAGGCACCCACGACGTCCCTGCTTTCTCCTGGGATGCCACGCGCCTAGTGTGCACACTGGGGCAGGCTCTCCCAATCAGGATATCGCAAGAGCCTCCCTTTTCCCTCCTGGAAAGCTGGGAGGTGTAGAAAGAGCCAATGTAGCTAACATGAAGCAATCCCGGGAAAACCAGGGTTGGGAAGAGAAGGGAAGGGAAGTGAAGCAAAGGGGGAAGAAAGCAGCCATCAACAAAGGACTTGAGGAGATTTGGACAGGCAACATTGCATTGGTTATAACGTCTCCTAAGTGGCTTGTCCCTCCATAGTGCTTTATTGTTTGGTCTGTCACTCAGTGGAATGAATGTGATACAGATGTTAACCCCCACCAGCCCTTTATGTGTGAACGCCGACTGCAGAAAGGAGAGAGGGAATCAAAGGATTATTGTGAACAGGACAAAAAGAGACAACATGGCTCAGGAAAGCTAAAGAGAGAGATGTGCTAACTGGAGGGGGGTGAGGAGGAAAGGCCAGTGGGGCTTTGTTCACACTCTAAATGGGATGCTTCACTGTCGCTGATTTCCTTTCAGCTGCACAGCAGCTCTCTGGACTGGGGAAGCATCCAGCAAGCTTAGCAAATGGACCGGATGGGGGATAAGGAGATAATGAAATGTAATGATTGTCGTTGTAGCTGTCAACTTGCATACAGATACTTCACTGGGGGCCAAAATACACATTACGTTAAATGTGTGCTTAGCAACTATGTTTTCTTTTCACAACTGGATCAGGCACAGGTCTAAATGCCCCACACTAAGATCTGGATCCAGAACAAGGGCCCTCCACCTATTCTAGACTAAAAATAAAAGGGGGCAAATGTGGCCGCTAGACCCACATTTAAAATGATGACTGATTTGGCCCTGGAATTGCTTTAACGAAGAAATATTACCAGTGCTTAAAAGTCATCATTGGCTTCTGGTTTATATCTGGGCACAGTTCAGAGTGTTGTTATAAAACTCTGCCAGTGTAGTGTAGTGGTTAGAGTGTTGGACTGGGACTCGGGAGATCCAGGTTCTAGTCCCCATTCAGCCATGGAAGTTTACTGGGGCCACAGCTAGACCAATGGTTTATCCTGGGATCATCCAGGGTTCGCCCCTGCCTGAGTACTGGATTCCCTGTGTGTCACCTAGATGAACAGGTTTGACCCCTGGATGATCCAGGGATAAACCTTAGGTCTCGCTATGGCCTGGGTGACTTTGGGCTCTCAGTGCAACCTAACTCACAGGGTTGTTGTTGTGAGGATAAAAATAGAAAGGAGAAGGATTATGCATGCCACCTTGGATTCCTTGAAGGGAAAAAGGTGGGATATAAATGCAATAAAATGAATAAATGAATAAATAAATAAATAACCTTAATACAGGCGTCAGGCTTGTGGGATCTAGGGATGTGCTCCACTTCTCCTCGAACCGGAGAAGCAGGAGCGGAGCGGGGGGCTTCGCCTACCCTTAAGGCAGAGGCGAAGAGGATTGGGGGGCCGGCGGATCGAGGCGAAGAGGATCACCTCAATCTGGAGCTTCGCCTGAAGGTAAATGGGGGGAGGGGGACTAATCTGGCGCTGCCGGCGCCGCCATCCATGCGGCGGCAGCGGCAGCACCAGGTAAGGGAGCAGGGAGGAGGGACGCTTACCTTCCTCCGTCGCCGGCTTCAATTGAGGTCCCGGTTGAAGCTGGAAGTGAAGGCCGAGGCCTCTTCCGGCTTCAACCGGGGCCTCAATTGAATCCCGCACCGGAGGAAGGTAAGGGGGCGGGGTGGGTGGGTGGTTTCTCTGGCGCCAGCGCCGGCGCCGGCGCCGATATAGTGACGGCGGCGAAGCCGGATCTCGCTCCGCAGAGCGGAGCGGGAGACGGCAGAGTGGCGCGAAGGGGATCGGGCCTGATCCAGATTTTCCAGATCGGGCCACGAAGCGGATTGGGGGGTCCGTGCACACCCCTAGTGGGATCTCCTTCTTTCTTTCTTTTTTACCAAGCCCTAGGGCCAGATCTATACCAAGCAGGATACAGAAATATGAAAGTGGTATGAATGCGGTATATGGTA
This sequence comes from Elgaria multicarinata webbii, assembly GCF_023053635.1. NCBI lineage: Eukaryota > Metazoa > Chordata > Lepidosauria > Squamata > Anguidae > Elgaria > Elgaria multicarinata. The sequence goes on from NC_086174.1 coordinate 29,112,690, forward strand.
TGTGTCACTGCACCCCAACAGTTGTCAGCGCACTTCAATTCTGCTATAAAGCAGTAGTGTGGCTCCTGCCTCTTATATACAGCTTGCATACTACTTTCATAGTGCTATATCCTGCTTGGTGTAGATCTGGCCCTAGAGTCCACCAACTGGAGTAAGATGCAAAATGGTGGTTCAGGGGTTACAGCCAATGGCACCCATGAGCATTACACTGGGCTGAATTGAACTCATCAGAACAAATCTACCTCTGGGGTTACTACAGATCAAGGATTCTAACTGTCTAATTTAGGACCAAAACATGCATTACTTTCCATCTGTGTCTATCAGCTATTTTTTGATTTATTTGTTTTTACTCTGAAGTAGTCATGGGCTGAGGCCATCAGGTTTTTTTTAAAAAAAACAGCACCTATTCTAGAGTAAAAATTGGGAAATAAAAGCACCAGATGATAGGTACAGATTTAAACTAATTTGTCCTTTGGCCCTCAGACCTACTGTTAAACAGTTGGAATTTGGAGACCCTTGTGATCAACTGCAAATCTCCTAGAGATCTACCTTCTACCCACCCCTGCCATGAACAGTCTAGGGTAACTAAGAGTCTGCCATGACTTCCTTGACAAAGTTTATAATCAAATCAGGTGACCATTGGAAGATCTCCCTGCAGATTAGGCCAGTGGTTACTAGAGAGAAAGGCCTGTACTGTAGTGGTTCTACATTCCAGAACTACTTCCAAACCACATCCATCATTACGACCATTCAGAAATAAGGCAAAGTCTGTCCTTTTTGACCAAGCAATCAATAATGACTGACCTGCTTTTAGCTGCTGTCCATATTCTTTTTTATAGTTTCTGATTTAGACTGTTTTGCTTTGTTCCTTATTTAGGGTACTTTTTTTAAAAAAAAGATTTTATATCATTGTAGTGGTATTTCCAAGTGGCTCTGGGAACTATACCGGTGGAAAAGTGAGATAGAAATGTGTTAGTTCTTAAATGTATATTTAATTTGCATTTTCTGTTTTTACTCTATAGTTTTTATCTGCTGTTGGAAGCCACCTTGTGAGGATATGGTCCTAAAAGGTCAGGTACAAATATTTCAAAGGAGCTAAATCAATTTTAGATATGTAGAAAGCATTGTCTATTGGGCAGTACAGAAATAATAATAATAATAATAATAATAATATACATAAATACAGGAAAATTTCAAAAATATTCATTTCTAAGAACTGAACTGTGCATTTAGTACTGAAAAGTATTAAGCACAATAAATAAAGAAGAAAATCAAATCAAATGCACATTTCTTATCAGCTCAGGCAGGACACTTCGGCCTTAGCTAGACCTACCTGATAATCCAGGATGGAGGAGGGAAGATCTCGTGTTGCGATTAATATGAGATCCCTCCTCCATTTATATGTGAGGCGCGATGACCTCAGGAAGAGAGGCATCGTGCCTGCCATTTTTTAATTTTTAAAGGAGAAGCAGCGCACTTAAGGTAGGTCTTTTTAAAAATTTAACTTAATTTCCCCACTCCCCTCACCCTACCCCCGATGGGCGCAGCACTCCTGAGGAGTACTGCGCCCCGTGCGTGGCTCCCCTCACACGGAGCTGGGTCAAACCGCGGCAACTGGCCACATGTTCCACGGTCTCAGGCTCAGCCCGAGACCACGGAAAAAGCGGGCCCAAAGGGAAGGGCTCTATCACGGGGCAAGGGAGGGATGGTCCCTCCCTGATCCCGGGATCCCCTGTGTGTCATGTGGACACACAGGGACGATTCTGGGGTTCACCCCATGATAAAGCCCGGTCTAGCTAAGGCGTTCATCTTTTAAAGGGACCAATCTTTAAACTCAGCTTACAACATGATATCCACTCTGTTTAAATTTTATTTAGCACACATATAAATTTAGCACACATATAAAGTTTTTTTCCCTTCATAGACATCCAGGCAGCATACATAGTGTTCCCATCAAGTTTATTATATATACACACATACACACACCAAATTTGTTCAAGTTTCTTTTTCCTTTCTCTGTTTTTACCACATCTCACTTTCTCCCATCTTCCCCTTCTTTTTTTAAAAAAACAACCCAAAACCATCCAACAACAGCAAGGGAAAAAGGAAAGAAAATGGCAGTGATGTCATTGGTGCAACACAACAGAAATTCTCAGTTAAAGGCCCATGCATTTGGGCATATTGATGTGAGCCCTCCTTCATATTCTTATATTAGCACAAACAATGCCATTTTATCTGAACTAATTGTTAATTAGTGATAAACATCCAGAGAGGCAAGATGGATCTGTATACCAGTTGCTGGGGAACTGGATTGGGAGGTTGCTTTTGCCCTGGTTTCCTGCTTGGGAGCCTTCTTATGGTCTTAGATGTTCTTAAACCCCCTTAACCTATGCCCTTACACAGAGGGCCTGGCTCCTATTCAAGTCCTCCCCAGACAGAGAGCTTATATCAGGCAAGCCAATTGATCTCTGATGAAGCAAAAGCCAAGGTGGGAAAGAATGACCAATCCAAACAGACTTCTTGCTAATCAGCGCTAACCTCAGCATAGTTTTTTTTAAAAACAAAAAACCCCAACTTTAAAAAACAAACAAAAAACTTTGCACCAAATTTACCTCTGCTGCAACTCTCCAATTGACTTGAGTGAGATTAAACCAGCTCAAAACTCAGCACTGATGATGGTTTGGCAGCATATCAAACCGTGTTTATATTCAGTCTACGTGATGATGTGGCAGGCAGATTTTATGACTGCTCATTTTGGGTGTTCTACTTGACTCCTCTGTGATTTCAGTCCTCTTGACACAGCCAAACTAAACATTGATTTACGTCTAAGAATCTTTGGTAGGCATGCCATATTGACTCGCATGCTGTATCGACTGGCACGCTCTCAGTGCTTGCTGTGCTATGCTCAGTCAATATGTAGCACACACGCAAACAAGGCGGCGCACTTTATTCTATGTTTTCTATTGGACATCTTCCTCCCGCCTGCCATGTTGAACCAGCTGTGATGTCCTACATGAAAAACCATTTGGGCTGATGAAGCCGATGTCAGTGGGGCAGTGAATCTGCTCTGGGTTTCAGTCAGAACCAGTCAGAACTGCCACTTCCTCACCCTGGATAGCTCCTTTAAGAGTTCCAACTGTTTCTGAGGCCGTAGCTAGACCTAAGGTTTATCCCAGGATCATCCCAGGTTCATCCCTGCCTGAGCACTGGATGCCCTGTGTGGCACTTAGGCCATAGCTAGACCTAAGGTTTATCCCTGGATCATCCAGGGGTCAAACCTGTTCATCTAGGTGACACACAGGGGATCCAGTGCTCAGGCAGGGACAAACCCTGGATGATCCCAGGATAAACCTTAGGTCTAGCTGTGGCCTTAGATTATTATTATTATTATTATTATTATTATTATTATTATTATTATTATTATTTATTTATTTATATAGCACCATCAATGTACATGGTGCTGTACAGATAACACAGTAAATAGCAAGACCCTGCCGCATAGGCTTACAATCTAATAGTTGTAGTAAACAATAAAGAGGGAAGGAGAATGCAAACAGGCACAGGGAAGTGTAAACAGGCACCGGTAGGGTGAAGCTAACAGTATAGAGTCAGAACAAACTCAATATTTGAAGGCTATAGGGAAAAGAAAAGTTTTTAGCTGAGTTTAGATGAACAGGTTTGACCCCAGGACAATCCTGGGATAAACCTTAGGTCTAGCTATGGCCTGACTGAAAACCCAGAGCGGATTCACTGCCCCACTGGCATTGGAGCCACCAGCCTCCACTGGGAAAACAAATTAGAAAATCTCTCTCTATATATAACTCTGTTAGGAGTTATATGTGACATATAGAAAGATAGCAGCAAAGGAATATATTTGACCAGAGGATATATATTAAACTTTTTCTTTATGTTGAGTTTGAAGATGAGTAGTAACAACAAAAAATGAGAGACAACAGAGACACAGGCTGTCCTTTCCTTAATACAGACAACACACAACACACAAAGAAGAGCAGTTAACTGCCTTTTTCAACTGCAATGGAACAGAGCAGAAACCCCCCTCCCACCTTATACTGTTAGAATGTCTAGAATCAGACTATGCTTAACGTAATAGTTCTAACCAAAAACCCCACAGAAAACACATTGTGTCTATGTAAATAGCAATTTCAAAGGCTAATCCGGGCCATTTTTAAGACTCCGAGAGGTCTTGAGATGGGATGTTCAACAGGGACCTCTGCTCCCTTCTCAGCCTGCAGCACAGAGGTTTTGAACCTCTTTCTGCCTGAGGGACGAATTCAGTTTCAGAGAAGCTTCCATGGGTCACATTCCACTGGTCTGCAGGGCTGAGGGCAAAATGGGGCAGGACCAAGATGCCAAAAGTACCAGCGTATTTCATCTGAAAGCTCTTACTGCCAGTAACTGCCATTTTCACACACCCCATATTCCACCCACCTACAGGAGGTGGGGGGAGGCGAGGATTAAAAATAGATAAAAAAAATTCCTTCATTGACTCCAATGAAGACTTTTTCTTTTCTTTTTTAAGCCTCCCCCGTTTATGGGGCAAGGGTGAAATTGCAGGACAAAATTGGGTGGGGGGAGGAATATTTAACCCCCTTCCTCGTTCCTGGAATGCCATCCTATGATTCTATGATCCATATTGGAGCTACATACCCTTACACTGTAGTAAGCAATCCTATCAGGCATAGCTTCATATTCATGATTAGAAAAACATATCATTTGGTCCTTAGAAACAAAGGAAGTGGCCTTATACCGAGACCATTGGTCTATTTAGCTCAAGATGGTTGACACTGACCAACAGTGGCTCTCTGGGGTTTCAGGCAAGAGTTTTTCCAGCCCTTCCTGGAGATGTCGCAGATTGCTCTTGGGACCTTCTGCATGCAAAGCAGATGCTCTACCACTGAGCCACAGCATCTCCCCGACTCATTTGCACGAAGAAACACCACCACCACCACCCATGGATTGCTAGGCTGATCTGTATACCCATAATAATGAACTATCCTGAAACAGAAAAGGGTTTAAATTGGTCTGAACTGCAGCACTGCCTGACATAAGCAATGTAATTCAGAGAGCCATTGTTGTTTTTGGTGGCAATGAAATTGGCGGTATTGTCATAGCCCATACTAATTAATGCGGCAAACAGGTGCCATGGTGATTGCATGATGAGAACGTAAGAAGTGCCATGCTGGATCAGACTGAGGGTCCATCTAGTCCAGCACTCCATTCACACAGGGCCCAACCAGCTGCCAATCAGGGAACCACAAGCAGGACATGGTGCAACAGCACCCTCCCGCCCATGTTCCCCAGCAATCGGTGTATATAGGCTTACTGCCTCTGCTACTGGAGGTAGCACTTAGCCATCAGGACTAGTAGCCATTGATAGCCTTCACCTCCAGGAATTTATCCATCAAAGTATCCAGTGGTTGCACTCGAAAGTGAGTAATTAGGTCCCATTGTAGAGCAGTAAAATATCTCCACAGGGCATGAGAAGAAAATTTGAATCAAACAAGTGTAAGTTAAATCTACAAAATCAGAATCTAGAAATATATGTATCGTTTATTTTATTTACAACATTTATAAACTATTCCACATCTGAACAGATTCCAGAACAGTAAACAATAAAAGATGAAATGATCGATTAAAAAAAATAAAACTCCATATTAAAAGCAATTTTTTTAAAAAGAGTACTGATAAAAACCATGGCTGATCAGTCAAAGAAGGTTTCCTGGAATAAAGATGCTTTCAGGAGCACTGGACTGGAGACAACACAGTGTTGACACCTGCCTGACCTCCAGAGGCATGGAGCTCCATAGAGGGGGCCACCACACTGAAGGCTCTTCCCCAGGTAGACTCATATCAGGCCTTGGTTCTTGCAAAACAACCAGGAGCATACCATTTGATGACCTAAGTGACAGGATAGGTTGATAGGGGGGAATGTGCTCTCTCAGGTATATTACAAGTACTCAGTTTGGTCTAAGAGGTACATGGAAAAATGGGGTAGAGCAATCCAAAATGAAGAAGCAGAGCAGCAGAGCAGCAGATCCATCACAGGATGTCAAGCCCTACTGGCTCACACTGGCCAGGGCGGAAGCCATCTCTGGCTATGTCAGCCAAGATCACCTCCAGTGGTAGTTCTTTCCCTTTGGAGCTTTCTTTCCATGGGCAGAACAGGGACACTAAGGCAGATGGAGCCCCTTGCTAGTCAATCTCCTCTCTAGTGGTGGAGGAGGAAAACCCATCCTAATCCCTTCCAATGGCCCCATTCAGAAGACACCTTAAACCATGGCTTTAACCATGGTGGTTAAGCCAGAAAGCAGGGCTGTGTACAGAAGACACTTTAAACCATGGCTTTAACCACAGTGGTTAAGCCAGAAAACTTTATTCACCATGGTTAAAGCCATGGTTTAAGGTGTCTTCTGAACGGAGCCAGTGAGTAGCTCCTATGCTTGCACTCTCTAAAGTAAGCAAGAACTGGATGCAAGACAACAATGGACTGACACCTTAATAGTTATTCTCACCTGTAATCCAGTTCAAATATAGGTAATGGTTTTTGTTCACCTTCATCCATTTGCTGCCTTCACCTTCCTCTATTGCCTTTCCTATTGCTTGCTACTTGGGGTCAGGAACCCCCCTGTTTTTCTTATGGAAGTCTGTAAATCACCAGGTACTGTGTATATAATATATGATAATATAATGATGATATTGGTGAACATGGAGTCTTATTGCAACAATACGAGAACCATCCCAGCATCCATCCCATCATGCTCCAGGATAACCTGGTTTCTGTTTAACTAGCATAATTGTGAAAAGAACACACGACCGCACAGCAGATGAACAATGCAGCCACTGTATGTAACAAGCGTCTGCTTAAAGGAAAACCCAGAAATGTTAATGAGCTTATTCACAAAACATAACAAGTGTAACTCGGTAGTTGCTAGAGCAAAAAGAAAGGTGGGAGGGACACGACAATTTTGTTCAATATGTGGGAAAGTAGTTTCACTCTTAACTGATTTCCTGGCTAAATTAAGTTGACATGGCAGCAATGGCCATTAAGCTGTCAAACGTATCTTGAACTGGATCCTGGATCCGTTCAAGGGTGTGTGTTTTTATTATGTTGATTATTTAGAGTACAACATCTTTTACATAAGTAACAGAGGAACTGCACATGTAGGGGATAATGGCGGGGTAAACATCTGATGAAAGGTAGGCTTAGGGTAGGTTGCAAAAAAAAAAGAGCTGCACTTGGATTTTTAACTCCTCAGGAAAAGGATTCATTTGACTGTAGCTGCTGCGCTGATCCTAAAGGGCAGGGGGGATCTACACTACTGCTTTAAAGTGCTTTAAAGCGCTTTATAACTGTTTTGACAACTGTTGGGGCCCAGGATACACTGCATATACAGTTTTCAAAATGTTTTCAAAGTGCTTTAAAGCGCTTTAAAAGCAGTAGTGTAGATCCCCCCCAGGAGATACAAAGCAGTTACAAATGGTAGGTTTTGTTAGATGATTTGACTTACATTGTGGCATATGCAGTCTTTTAAGTGTTCCAGACTCTGACCTATTACGTATGGAACTTGAAAGCTTGTTTATTCCCACAAATACATATGTTGGTTCAATAGAATGTATCATATAACCTACTTTCTAATATCCTATAAGGATTGTTATTTTACTCCCATTCTCAAAACCCTTCAAACATTAGAAAATAAATTTACCACAGACTGCTGGAAGTAAAATCTAAACGTTTGGGCCAGTCTCAGAATCCTCCAAACCAGCAGTGAAGAACCTCTTTCAGCCTGAGGGCCAAATTCAATTTTGGTGAAGCACTTGGAAACCAAAGGCAAAAGGGGAGGGGTGAAAATGCAAATTCAAAAACAAAAGATTATTGTTGTTGTTGTTGTTGTTGTTGTTATTATTATTATTATTATTATTATTATTATATTTACTTGTATCCCACCTTTTGCCCAATCCTGGGCCTCAAGGTGGCATTACAAAATTTAAAACATATACATTTAAAACCTACGAATAGAAATATACAAAAGTTAAAAATATATTAAATATGTTCCAATATTAAAACATTTAAACATTTAAAATACATGATAATTTTAAAAGTCCTTAGCATAGACAGAAGTCCAGATTATTCGCCAAAGGCCTGCCGGAACAAGAAAGTCTTTGCGTGCCTCAGAAAGAGCATCAAGGAGGGAGCCAGTCTAGCTTCTCTGGGAAGAGAGTTCCAGAGCCCTGGAGCAGCCACCGAGAAGGCCCTCTCCCGCGTTCCCTTACTCTTAAAGTCCTTACTCTTAGTAACTAACATTTCAATCTTTAAAATGGGGGTGGTGGTGGTGGCACAAAACCCTCCAGACGTAGCAAACAATTTTTGTATGGACTGACTGAAGGAAAACCTAAATGTTGCTACCATGTCTAGCATCGGGTGTGGTCAGAAAGGAGAATTGTGGCTGTTCCTGATTCTGGCCCTGCTTATCATAGACGTCCCCAATCTGGCACATTCCAGATGTGTTGGATTACAAGTACCATCACCCTCCAGCTGGAATGGCAACTAGGGATGGCAATTCTTGGCATGGAAGGGTTAGTAGTTAGGCAGTGGTAGAACCCCACTTGAGGTCAGCCCCATTCTCGAAGGGCTGACTTGAAGAAAGGTGGGCCTTTCGGAGCCAGGGTGGTGGTGGTGGTCACATTTCAAGCCATGTCCCTCTCTGCTCAAACTTCACCAGCATCACAAACTCTGAGTGGAAGTAGCTCTCCAAGATCTCAGGAAGAGATATTCCCAAACATGCTGCTTTTAATTGGGATCTTATTGATGAAGGCAAAGCATGTGCTTTGCTAGTCAGAGAACCTCCTCTCTACCCTTCTCTCTCTCTTCTCCCCATCCCCATTTTTCTGAACCATGAGAAGGCAGAGTGACACAGATGGACTTACTAAAGATGAGATGAGGGTGAAAATGACAACTGCACATCAGGGTAAGGTTACAGCAGTGACAGAGAAGTCAGGCACGCAGCTGCTCAGAGTCAATGCCCAGGGCAAATGTCAGATTTGCCCAAGAGGCAGGCTGTCCTTGCTTCTATAAAATATCCCAGTGAGGTATGGAGGGTGTTTTGAATTCAATGACTGTGGTAGTTAATTAAGAGTGTGTGTGTGTGTGTGTGTGTGTGTGTGTGTGTGTGTGTGTGTGAGAGAGAGAGAGAGAGAGAGAGAGAGAGAGAGAGAGAGAGAGAGAGAGAGAGAGAGAGAGAGAGAGAGAGAAACATTCCTGTATTAGGCTAAAATAGTGTAACAGGCCAGCTGTACTGTTAGACTTTGAGTGACATGAAAAGGCAGCAAACTGTTAATGATTTAATGTATTAGTGTTGCATTTTTACTTCCAGGGAGAAGCACCTGTGGGTGCTAAAACAACTTGGCCAGACATGGATAGTAAACACCTTGACATGGGGAAAGAGACACCACTTACTGATCCCATTCAAAAGATGCTTTAAACCACGGCTTTAACCATGGTGAATAAGGCTTTTTGCCATGGTTAAAGCCGTGGTTTAAGGTGTCTTCTGAATGGGGTCATTTTCTTTTTAGGAAAAAAGAAAGCTGCTTGGTCCATCACACAGTGCATAGTTAAACTATGGAATTCGTTACCACAAGATGTAGTGATGGCCACCAAGTTGGATGGCTTTAAAAGGGGGTTGGATCAATTCCTGGAGGAGAAAGCTATCAATGGCTACTAGTCCTGATGGCTATATGCTACCTCCAGTGTTTGAGGCAGTAAGCTTATATACACCAGTTGCTGGCGAACATGTGTGGGAAGGTTTGCCACTGTGTCCTGCTTGTGGGTTTCTGGTCGACAGCTGGTTGGCTACTGTGGGAGCAGTGTGCTGGACTAGATGGACCCTTGGTCTGATCCAGCAGAGTTTTTCTTATGTTCTTATACTCAGTGATCTTTGCAGCTGCCTTTCCCAACCTGTTGCTCCCCCAGAAGTTGTGGACTTCAACTCCCATCAACACTAGCCAGCAGAGCCAATGGTCAGGAATCCTGTACATTGTATTCCAAAACATCTAGGGGACATCATTGAATCATAGAATAGTAGAGTTGGAAGGGGCCTATAAGGCCATCCAGTCCAACCCCCTGCTCAGTGCAGAAATCCACCTTAAAGCATTCCTGACAGATAGCTATCCAGTTGCATCTTCAATGTCACTAGTATGGGAGAGCCCACGACCTCCCTAGGCAATTGGTTACATCATCATACTGCTCTAACAGTCAGGAAGTTTTTCCTGATGTCCAGCCGGAATCTGGCTTCCTGTAACTTGAGCCCCTTATTCCGTGTCCTGCACTCTGGGATGATGGAGAAGAGATCCTGGCCCTCCTCTGTGGGACAACCTTTTGGGTATTTGAAGAGTGCTATCATGTCTCCCCTCTTCTCCGGGCTAAACATGCCCAGTTCTTTCAGTCAAAGTTAGTCTACCCTAACTTGCAACAGCTCACCAGGGTTGCAGGCAAGAGTCTTTCCCAGGTTTACTAGGAGTTGCCCGGGACTGAACCTGGGACTTTCAGCATTCAGAGGAAGTGCTCTACCATTGAGCTGCAGCTAGTGGACTTAGGCTTTTCTCTTCTGGCTATATTGAAGAGTCCTTTTGCTAGTGAATTTCATGGGGAAATGATATTATTACATTGAGCACATTTTCTCAATGACTGCCATTTTGTGTTCAATTTTTATTTATTTATTTATTTATTATATTTTTATACCGCCCAATAGCCGAAGCTCTCTGGGCGGTTCACAAAAATTAAAACCATCATAAAACAACCAACAAGTTAAAAACACAAATACAAAATACAATATAAAAAGCACAACCAGGATAAAACCACGCAGCAAAATTGATATAAGGTTAAAATACAGAGTTAAAACAGTATAATTTAAATTTAAGTTCAAATTAAGTGTTAAAATACTGAGTGAATAAAAAGGTCTTCAGCTGGCGACGAAAGGAATACAGTGTAGGCACCAGGCGGACCTCTCTGGGGAGCTCATTCCACAACCGGGGTGCCACAGCGGAGAAAGCCCTCCTCCTAGTAGCCACCTGCCTCACTTCCTTTGGCAGGGGCTCACAGAGAAGGGCTCCTGTAGATGATCGTAAGGTCCAGGCAGGTACATATGGGAGGAGGCGTTCCTTCAAATAACCTGGCCCCAAACCATTTAGGGCTTTAAATGCCAATACCAGCACTTTGAATCGGGCCCAGACCTGGACTGGCAGCCAATGAAGTTGTAAATGGCAAATACAATTGCTTTAGAAAAGTGGAAGACACATTGACCTCCCCCTCATCATAATTTGACTTGTCATCTTAAAAGGACTCACTGGCAGGTTGTGTTGCCCTTTGAAGGCTTTCAGATGGGATTTCATCCTTTTTTGTGCTCACAACATTGTATAGATAATTCTTCTAGACATACAGCCTCCTTTGTATAGCACAGGACCTTAAAGAAATGGCACCCTTAATATGGGGAGCAAACAAAATAAACCGAGAGTAGTTGGGTTTGTATGATCTCAGTTTCAAAAGACTTTTGCTGGGGAAGCAAAATGCATAGTACAGCCCAGAAACAGGAATTGTACAATACAGATATGGTAAAAAATAATAATAATGGTGCAAAACCCAGCTCTGACTGCATATATGCCTTTCCTTATGAGATGTAAAGATACTCTGATACCTGTAAGAAAGAATGAGCTCAGTATTTTCTTCCCCAAGCAGATAATATTTTTGCCTGCTAACTGAATAGTTGGAAAACAAGGTCAGCATCAATCAACAGATTGAAAAGATGGAGGAAAGACTAAAAAAGGATGCAGGTTTAGTTGATTGAGTATATATCTTCACACACCAAAATATTCATTAGGGGGAAACATAAAAGCATATTAGCTAATTCAGTTTTCTAACAGAATTTTTATCCAGCGTTATGTGTTTTCCCCTTTAACAATGCACTTCTGAGCAAGAACCATTCTTGCATTTTGATAAATTTCACCCAGAGAGTGAAGAGATGCAGTGATAGAAGCCTGAAAAACTGTTTCATGTGATATGTACGTGAAAATATCTTTGCTGTCATGTCTTGATGAATGACAATTACGTGACAATGAATGACAAGCACAGAGTGCAGATGGCATCACTGAAAGATGAATTCACTCAGGATACCCCAAATGAAAGAGGTCCCTTGAGTTAAAGGGGATCAATAAATTATTTCAGGCAGATGAGACATAGCGGAAGTGCTTTCCCAGTTGAATCGCTCATAAGCTGGAATCTCACCTTGAAAGCCCTACCAAAACCACCACCAATTAAGTTTCTGAACCTGTGGCCCTATGCCAAAGAATAATTCACTGATGAGCTGCTGTAGGTCAAGAGTTTCAGGCCACCAGTTGGTCAATCAATTCAACTCTCATATCCTTGGCAAGCTCATTTAACAGAGTATTCAGAAGCCAAGTTCCATGCTTACCAGGGAGCTGTGATTTGTGTTGGCAGGCAGGCCAGCAGCAAAGGAAGGAAAGGCTGGCGAGGAGCAGCCAAAATGCTAGGTAAGATCTGGGGTGATGGAGTGGCAGAAACAAACAGCAGGGTAGTTGGGGGTAACAGGCAGGAAGTAGCAAGCAAGCATTGCATCCAATGGGTTGTATCCAATGTCAGCCTAACTTAAGTCCCATTCATTTAATTGGTCTACTCTAAGTAGGACTAACGTTGGATGCAACCCATTGAGTGGCCGGCAGCAGTAACAGCAACCAGTGAGTCACAGATACTGTGTCAGATACTGACAGTTGATTGAATCCTTAATTACCAAACATTTGACATATTTTAACATACAAATGAAGGGCTACTCTGAGAATAATCAGGATTATTATGGCCACCATCACTTTGATTGATTTGATTTGATTCATACCCTGCCTTTCTACAAGAAAATTGGTACTCAAAATAGCTTACAATCAGAAATAAAATTCAATTAAAAGAATAATAACTATAACTGACACAGAATCACAACTGCTTCTCAAGCATACTAAGGCCTTAGCTAGACCTAAGGTTTATCCTGGGATCGTCCCAGAGTCATCCCTGCCTGCTCCTGGGATATCCTGTGTGTCATTTACAAGAACAGGGATGACCCCGGGACGATCCCGGGATAAACCTTAGGTCTTGCTAAGTCCTAAGAATCTGATCTTTACTCAGAAAATATACAACACAGGCAATCTTAATGCAAAAGAGGCAGAGTTGGTGGCAAAACAGATGTTATTTTAAATCCATTTCTAGCAGTTACATCTTTTTTTACTTTTACTCTATTGTAGGCACAGGAATCCCAATCCAGATTGGGACCCTAGCATGGTGGGTGGGTGGGTGGGTGGCTTTTCAGTTCCAGATTGGGAATCCTGTGCTATAGGAAGTTGCTATTAGATATGGATTTATCTTAATATCTGTTTTAGCCTTCGGTCTGTGGAGAGAGATTGAGAGAGAGAGAAAAGGGGAGAGAGAGGAGAGGGAAAAAGAAAAGACATAAGGGAGCAGAGCGTGAGAATAAGGACAAGATCCACTTCCCAGCAGCCATCCTTTGTGTGAGCAGACGCACTAGCTGTACATTTTCATAATGCCGCATATTTTCATTTTTACGAGGTTCATGTATAAATGTTTATGTGCTGTGAATTAAATCATATACTAAAAAAGGGCAAGAGATGAAATGGAAAAGTGACTAAATATAACGATGGATGGATTGTTCATTACTCAGTCTCTGAGATGGCAGATTCTGGCAAAAACAGTCCCTGCTAGTTAAACATTCATATGGAAAATTTGCCAGATTACTTAAAAAAAGAAGTAACTTCATCATCCTTAATTATTTCATAGTGTGCCCTGGGAGTCCCTCAACAAATGAAATAATAAGTTGTATTATAAATGTTCTACAATGTGTCAAAATTCTTATTAAGAGTTTAGCCTTTTGACACTTGACTATCTATTCCAGTGGAGAAAAAGAAAGTTACACATGTATGGTACATTTCATCTTCTTTTGTTTGCACAGCCAGTTTCTGAAGGTGGCAAATGGACTTAAGACTTCCTGTGGAAAACATACACTGAGTAATGCTGCTATGTTTGCAGTCATCTCTGTCAAACATTCCATTTTGTTTAAAGGTCTTGGGAGATGATTTAGAGCAGTATCGTGAGTCAGCTATGTATTTTTACAAGATGAAGTTAATGCAGGCAAGGGTGTCTGATGAAATGAAAACTGTGAGTCAGTGGAAGGAACTGGAGCTGTTGGGGGATCATGGAAGCTCTGGATTGTATCTCAACACACACACACACACACACACACACACACGTTTGCACATAGACCATTAGCATGCCAGGATAAGGCTCAACTAGATGTCCTATGCACACCTGCAAAGCCCTCCATGCCCATGCCTCCTTTTGTCTCTCCACTCTTACATCCTAAGCAATATCTGCCCATGACCTTCTATCTCCAGCACACTCCACTAAACCGAAGGTCTACTGACACTGCCCTTTCTTCCATACTGCCCCCCGTGCATCCCAGAAGACCTGGGTGATGCCACCTCTCTTGCTTCCTTCAAATCCCTCCATATAACTCTTTTCCCAGAGAGCCTTTGGTAAACACCTTAGTTCCCATGCCCTGGTGCAGTGGGGAGGAACCTTCATCCTGTGGGCTGAAACGGCCAGCCATGCCTCTCTGCCTGGCCCACAAAGGCTTCTCGTCCTCCATGAAGCTCTCAGAAAAGGGAAGGGGAGAGGAAAGTTGGCTCTCTCGGGAGCCCCTTCCTCAGTACATCTGGAGCAACTTGAAGTGGTGGTACTCAAAGCCTGCTCCATTGGGAGCTTCTACTTCATGGTGCTTGAGCTAAAGTAGCAGCACCCAATGGAGTTGCTTCCTCAGTGGCACAGGGCTCATCTACACCAAGCAGGATATTGCACTACGAAAGCGGTATATAAAAAGCAGGAGCCACGCCAAGCAGGATATAGTGGTATGGAAGTGGTATATGGTATTTGTCAATGGGCCCCAACAGTTGTCAGTGCACTTCAATACCACTATAAAGCAGTAGTGTGGCTCCTGCCTTTTATATACTGCTTTCATAGTGGAATATCCTGCTTGGTGTAGATGTGCCCACAGTCTACACCTCTATTCACCTGTTTCCTGATCAACTGAGTAGTGTTGTGGGGGTGAGTGAGGAGAAGTTTAAAAACACATAGTCAGTTCCCCTGGAATTTTAAAAACAGATTCCAAGTTGCTTTAGGAAATAAGAATATTTTTCCAGAAAATTTACATCACTGTAGTCTTTTCATGTTGGCTTTAGGGATTCCAGGACAAGTACAGAAGTGTTAATTCTCATCCCACAACCGAAATATTAACAAGCTTTGAGATTTTAAAAGTATTCACCAGCTGTTAGCATCAAACTGAAGGGTTCTCTACATTAAGCAAAAAATCCCTCAGCCTTACTGGGGCTTCGTCTTCTGGAGTCTTTGCAAAGTTTTTGATCAGCACAATACATGCAGCCCCCACACAAACACCTTTGTTTTTGCCAGTTCCTTTCCATATGTTTCATTTATGCTGCCAGTAGATGGCACTGCTATATTGCATGATTTATACTTATTGCTACATTTTTAGTGATTTATAAAATGGTGGATTACCACTTGAAAATGACAGGGGAAGCATCGGAGGTTGACAATGTCATAAAAAGGACCCGTGAACTTCCGTGAGTGTACAATTACATGCACACAATAAATTCCTCGTGTAGAGACAGCTTGAGAAATTCAAAAATCCAGATTAAAATTTTGACAATGTGCTGTATTCTCCATTGAGTGAAATGCTGCTACACTTCTAGTTTTATCTCCTAATTCAGCTCATATTTGCATGTACTGGGAAACATTTCCTTAGTAACTCCTATTACTGTTTATGCACATTTGCTGAGAATAATGCTTTAAGCCGCAACCTTGTTTATTTCTCTGTATTTGGCTTCTTAACAGGACCAGTCCTGGAGTTCCTTTCAAGAAAGGGGGTTACATGTAAATATATGTAAACCACGTATATTTCTCTGATAGTTTGTGGAACAGTTTTGGGATGACGTCTTAGGAAGATCCAGACTGTATAATTAAGAACAGGAATAAAATCTGTACATTTTCAACCACAATCCTTTGTGTGTGTGGTTTCTTTGATTGTGTTTTTAGCTCTATATCAGGGGCAACTTTGGCAGGACCAGGGGGCATTTTTATCTCCATGGACCACACTCCTGCTGACGCCCAACAATATTCTGAAGAGTACCAATGGTGGCGGGGGAAAAAAAAAACCAGTTTGCTGCCAAATTTCAACGACAAACAACTACAGAAAGGTACAGTGGCCAAATACAGCTGGAAAACCACTACATTTAGCTATTGCCGCATTCTGTAGTGTTTTGCCATTTTTGGCAGCATTTTTTTTCTCCAGCTACCACAAAATTCAGTGGCAGAGTGCTACGGGAGCCACACTGAGGGGCACTGGGAGGGGGAGCACATGTGGCTGCAGGCCATGTGTTGCTCACTTCTGCTCTACATACCGAATTAATAACCTAACCTTTTTATGATGGTCATATGTAGAATTTGCAACTAAAGCAGAGCTGGGTTCCTACTTCCTATATTGACAACAATTGCATTTTGCTAGTGTTTGTATTTGTTTCGCTCAGCTAGAAGGAAAAATTGAATTGTTTGCTTTATAAACACAAATCCCATCAACTCACTCTGCTGGGAATAAGAACCTAGAGTCATCACCAATTAAATAATGACCTTGCAGAGCAAGATTTGCCTTTAGCTAGATTGTGGAAGTCTATTTGTCTTTAGATTAAGCCGCTGTGACATCTGGACAGCCCCATTAGTTTTCAGTTCACTTGATGATGTGCGCAATGGACATAATTGGTTGACTATCAAAGCTCAGGGTCGGAGTGATAGGGCCTAAGCTGATGGGGCAAATCCACTTCTCTTACTAATGGGGTTAATTTGCTGTAGAGATTGGCTAGAGACTACAGGGATGGAATGCTACAATGTCTATTGAGGAAGTCCAGCTGCATCTGGTGGTCTATATCTTTAGCCACGTGGGATCTGAAGATAACCTTTCACTTTCGGCAAGGCCATCATTGGTCACAAGATTCCAGACTGGCAAAATGGAACAATGGCCTCAGAGTACATCCAAGTTGAAAACCTTCATTCTTGATCACAAGACTAAAGGAAGCTGTCTTAGATAAAGTCAGACCAGTGGTCCATCTAGTTTCATATTAGACACTACTTGATTGGCTGAGGAGACAATATGGCTGAGGAGACACTAGAGACCCCAGGAACTGAACCCAGGACCTTTTGCATGGAAAGCATGTGCTCGATCATGGAGCAATGGCCCTTAACTTCAAGGCTAAATGCTTTGATGCAAAACAAGTTGCATTTGTTGTGCATAATGGCCTTGAGTGGGACACGCCTCTGCATCTTTATTAATAGGTGCCACGACACAGGCTCTGAACAACAGACCTGGCCGTGGCTACTCCCTGCTCAAGCCAAGCACCACCGCTTGATACGCCTGAGACGAGGGACAAACACCGCCTTTCTCCAAACTATGTGGCGAAAGGGTTAAATGGAGAAGGATTTCAAGAATAAATTAAAATACTGTGAGTTATATGTGCTGAGGTGAATTATTGTCAGAGTGGGTGCTAAATGTAGAAACTTCAGATGTTAAATGCCAAACAGACACGTGGGATTTTTGTGGTAGTTAAAACAAAATAATTGAAATTTATTTTAAAAAGTTCACAAGCTTTGTTTCAAAATAAAACTTTTAAAAATCTTTTTGAAACCTTTCATCCAATCCTTTCACCCATTCACATATGCACTTTCCTTCTCACACAATCACTCTTGAGCTTTCTTTACTATCAGTATTGTTTAATATACATCAACTACGTGCACACCATACTCCAAAGATACCACTCTCTACACTGAACCTCAAATTCTCCAGACCCAAGTACTCTAAACACTAAGAGCTAACACACAGAGAGCACTAACGACTCTAAGAGTACCTAAAAAGTCTCTCCCAATCCCCTCAGTCATTCCCTTATATATCACTCCTCCCCCCTCCCTAGACATTCTAACTCCACCCACTCAGGCTAACATTCTAAAAACCACAGACTTACTAGACATACATTTGGGAACTGACTTGTGGGGTGTAACACCATGCAACCATCAAATTCAGTGGGCCCAGGATGAGGTGAAAATTCATCTGTTTCACCTGTAAACACTGGTCTCCTTTTCTTGCATGGGGCATAACAAGTATATCTCCCTATAAAATAAATGAAACATACCTCCATGCAATCACCCCCAATCCAGTAGGTAAGGAAGCACCAATGCACACATGACAACTAACGAAGAAAGAGAGCTTGAGGTTGTGCTGGACAGCTGGATGAAAATGGTGACCAGGTGTGCGGCTGCTGTGAAAAAGATAAAAGAAACATATTAGGAATAATTAGGAAAGGAATCAAAAATAAAACTGCCAAGATCATATTCCCCTTATACAAATCTATGGTGTGACCACACTTGGAATACTTTTGTGAACCTCCCAGAGAGCTTTGGCTATGGGGTAGTATAGAACTGCAATAAATAAATAAATAAATACTGTCTACACTTCTGGACACTGCACCAAAAAAATGGATATTGCAGAGTTGGGAAAAGTGCAGAAAAGAGCAACTAAAATGATCAAGGGGGTGGAGCACCTCCCCTATAAGGAAAGGTTACAATATCTGGGACTGTTTAGCTTAGAGAAAAGATAAATGAGGGTAGACATGAGAGAGGTGTACGAAATGATTCACGTTGCGGAGAATGTGGATAGGGAGACATTTTTCTCCCTCGCACATAATGCTAGAACCCAGTGGGGTCATGCCATGAAGCTTCTTGGTGGGAGATTCAGGACAGATAAAAGGAAGTACATCTTCACACAGTGCATAGTTAAACTATGGAATTCATTTCCACAAGATCTAGTTTGGAGGGCTTTAATGGGGAATTGGACAAATTTGTAGAGGAAAAAGCTATCAATGGCTACTAAACTTGATGGGTATGTGCTACCTACAGTATCAGAGGCAGTATGCCTATGTACAACAGTTGCTGGGGAACAGGGGCAAGAGAGTGCTGTTGCCCTCGTGTTGCACTTATGTCCGGCTTGTGGTGGGTTTCCTGTGGGCAGCTGGTTAACCACTGTGTGAACGGAATGCAAAACTAGATGGCCCTTTGCTCGGATCCAGCATGGCTCTTCTCGTCTTTTTATCAAGCTTCCCCTGGTCAGGATCTACACTACTCCTTTAAAGCACTTTATAACAGTTTTGACAACTGTTGGGGCCCAGGACACACTCCAGATACAGTTTTCAAAACGTTTTCAAAGTGCTTTAAAGTGCCTTAAATCAGTAGTGTAGATCAGTAGTGTAATTTCAATGGATTTTGCGGGTTTGAATAGATGATTCTTTGTGTGAGTGAGCAGCTCTGAATGGAGCAGGCCATACATGTATAAGAGTTCTGCATGTGCCCATAAGTGCCCATGAGATTCTGGATAGGATGAATGCTTTAGGACTGGGATGTCCAGTGAAAGAAATTAAGTGTATTCCATGGAAATCGCCCAGAGAGCTTTGGCTATGAGCGGTATATAAATCTAATAAATAAATAAATAAAAGAGATGTACTTCTGAGAAGAACGTGTGTATATGGTCGAGGTGTTGGCTTTAAAAGTCATACTGTTCTGCTTTTAGAAATTTCAGACTCCAAAAGCAATTTATTCAAATATTGACCTAAGCAGTATATCTCCATCCAGGCAGTGCCAAACATTATGATCTCAAGAACACTAGAGGATTTTTATCTATTTTTTTCCCCTGTGAATTTTTGTTACTTTAAAATATTTGGCAGAAGCAAAAGTCTTTGGCTACCATTCCAGAATTTCCTGAGCGGATTACATGGCAAGAGATCAAGTCTGGAGATGGTGTTCGATTAAAGAGATTGTATCAATCAGGCTGCGAAAATGACCTTGTGGGGCAAGTCTAAACCCTGAACACTTTATTGCAAAGGCTGGTATCCAAGAAATTGCCGAGGACTGATGATTTCATTCTGCCACTATATACAACATGACATCTTAAAAATGAGCAGGACTCTGAGTGTCATTATGTTATGTATTGTATCTGGGAAAGCATTGTCCTCTCAGTGTATATCCAGGCCCGATTCAAAGTGCTGGCATTAATATTCAAAGCCCATAATAGCTTGGGGCCAGGTTATCTGAAGGATTGCTTCCTACCATATGTATCTGCCCAGACCCTAAGATCATTTTCAAGGGTCCTTCTCCATGAGCCCCTGCCAAACGAAGTGAGATAGGTGGCTACCAGGAGGAGAGGTGCCCCTGTAATCTCTTTTGACTGCTTTCTGTTTCCCTGGAAAGTGAGGATTTTAATGGAGCCCTAGAAATGGTAAACAGAATATTTGTTGGTCTTTGGAAAGCGATAAATACAGGGGAGGTAGAGCTATGAAAAAGTGAAGCTGAGCTGTTTTCTAAGGAAATGGGGAGGTCATTAAAGGTTCTGTATGATAGCTTTCTTGCTAAGAATGTTGCGCTCCATCAGACGGGGCAAATCACGCTTGCCTACCATCACTTCTCCGCCCCCCACTTTCGGTGCTCGATACTTCCTCTTTCTCTCATGGAGAGGAAAGAGGAAATGAAAAGTGCACATGGCCCATTCAGGGGTTGTCTTTATTGTGCTGCTTCTCCTGCACACAGCAGGAGATAGCGGCAACATATGTTTTAAAAAACAATACAGACTTACTGGGGTGTTGTTTGTGGCGTGAAGAAGGCTAGAAGGGATGGGAGGCATGTGGGAGGTAGATGATGTCATGAGAGGGACCCGCAAAAATCAGTGAATGCCCAGTAATGAGCGTGCAATAAAACGCTTGTCGGATGGAGCTCATTGTCAGGCTTTGGCCATAGCTAGACCTAAGGTTTATCCCTGGATCGTCCAGGGGTCAAACCTGTTCATCTAGGTGACACACAGGGCATCCAGTGCTCAGGCAGGGGCGAACCCTGGATGATCCCAGGATAAACCTTCGGTCTAGCTGTGGCCTTTGTTCCAGTTACTCTGATCCTTTCCTTTACAGTACCCTTTTGGAAGGTTTAAAACAAAAACAAAAAAACAACAACCTCTCCTTCTTTGCTCCCTCCTGCCTCCACCATTAAGTGGAACTAAGGTAAAATACTTTTCTGCTGATTTTGCAGGATTAAGAAATAAATTAAAGCACCCTGGCTGCCTAGAAGACTTGTTTTACCAGCTGCTAGCAGAAAATCTACTAATGATTACATTTTAAGCCCTTTTAGCACGTCGGGATCAGTGGGTTAAGCCCACTGGACCAAATGGCCTAGGAGTCATGTGTCTCCTGTATCTGAGCAATCAATGTTTTATAGCAGGTTGGCTTAGCAATAAGCAGCGAAAAAAGAACCATCACTTTACACCTAGGCCTATTAAGCATACAGTACTTATACCTCGCCTGGATATATCTAATGGCCAAGTAGACTTCCTGGCAAGCGTCTACTGGAGCTGTTGTGAGAATGTGCATAAATCTGTTCCATTCGTGGAACCTGAAATATTCAAGAAGCTGAAAAGGACATAAAATGTAATTAGGAAGTTACTTCGACATCCTTAAGGAATTTGTTCATTAGACTAAGGCAATACATCTCTCAGCTAATGTTGCATCTCAACCCGAGTCAGTGTTACATTGATGTGCACACATAAAAGTATCCATATGCTGCAGAAGGGTTTAGGAAATAAACATTTAAAGCCCTAAACAGTTTGGGGCCAGGTTATCTGAAGGAACGCCTCCTCCCATATGTACCTACCCGGACCTTAAGATCATCTACAGGGGCCCTTCTCCGTGAGCCCCTGCCAAAGGAAGTGAGGCAGGTGGCTACTAGGAGGAGGGCTTTCTCCACTGTGGCACCCCGGTTGTGGAACGAGCTCCCCAGAGAGGTCCGCCTGGCGCCTACACTGTACTGCTTTCGTCGCCAGCTGAAGACCTTTTTATTCACTCAGTATTTTAACACTTAATTTTAACTTAAATTTAAATTTTACTGTTTTAACTCTGTATTTTAATCTTATATCAACTTTGCTGTGTGGTTTTATCCTGGTTGTGCTTTTTATACTGTATTTCGTAATTGTGTTTTTAACCTGTTGGGTGTTTTATTGTAGTTTTAATTTTTGTGAACCGCCCAGAGAGCTTCGGCTATTGGGCGGTATAAAAATGTAATAAATAAATAAATAAATAAATAAAGGAACATTATCATTGTTTTGTGGTACGAAATTGGTTCAGCAATCTTATATATATAGTTCAAAGTCCGAAGTTAGTTGGTCATCCCTTTTTGCCTGCCTTCCGGTTGACCAATTGTCATGAAACACACTTCATTAGAAAGTTTTTGACATGCAGATTCCATGAATAACAATGGTTTTCACTATAATTCAAAGTTGAGAGTTTACTTATGTCCATAAACACTCTCAACCCAAGTGGTTTGCTGCCAAGCAAGTTGTCTCTGAAGTTGACTCTATGGTCATTCTGCTAAAGAACTTGGAGATGACTCAAGGTCTTACCAATGGGACAATCATGCTTGCTATGCACAACAACTGCCTGTGTCAGGAAGCTCTCACTCATCAAGCTAAGGGCAAGCAGATCTTCCTGCTGAGGATCAGCCTTGCACCTTCTGACTCATCTCTCCCCTTCCAGTTCAAGCATCGCCAGTCCCCCATTCATCTGGCCTTTACCACTAGCATCAAAAGAGCAAGGGACAGACTGTAGACCAAGTTGACATCTATCTGCATTCACCTGTCTTCTGCCATGGACAACTCTACATTGCCATGAGTCATGGGTGCTCATTGGAATTACCAAGTTTCAATTCATCAATAGACCAGAACAAGGACGTCACAGTGGCCACCCTGGAGTTTATACCAAGATCATTGTATTTAAGGAAGTTTTGTGAAGATACAAGGTGTAACACTTTGAATGTTTCAATAAATGCGTTTAGTTTTGTTATATTTTATTTTTTCTCTGCGAACTGTGTTCATGGGTAACCAACTGGTTTTATGATATGGAAAAGTAATTGTTTCTTGATAGGTGGGAATTAGTTCCATAGTTTGGTTTGACTGGGCATAATAAAAGTTTCTGGATTTGATGTTTTGGAGTATAGTATCTAAGCACCATGTACCTAGGTCTATGAGGCATACTGAACTTATACTTTTCCTGAATATATCAAAAACATAAGGAGAGCCCTGCTGGATCAGTCCAAGGGTCATTCTAGTCCAGCACTCTGTTCACATAGTAGCCAACCAGCTGTCGACCAGGAACAAAGGCTGAGTAGACTTCATGGCAGGCTTTCTAATTCCTGTCTGTATCTGGGGTGTCACTTGAATGTGCATAAATCTGCAGCATTGTGGGAAATAAAATTCTCAAGAATCTGAAAAGGGCATAAGAAGAACTCATGTCCAGGCTGTGAGGACTGAGATCGATAAATGATTAGTTTGTTTACTTGTTTCTTTCCCGCCTTTCTACTGTGGCACCAAAGGTGGCTTAAAGCAGGAGTTAAATAACACAAAACAGATATACAATGCAATGCTAATTCTGTCTCAGACACACACAATAAGGAAAACTAGAGTAGATGTGGTGCCAGTTGGCCTCAGGGTCAACTCCACATTGAATGCATCAGCTGAAATGGGATAGAGTTCATAAACATTTATGCCACAGTAAATCCACTAGTCTTCAAGGTGCCACAAGACTCTTTATTTGTTTTCTGTAAGACAAGCGTGGCTACTCTCTGCTGTTTATCTCCAATTATCTCTCTCATCATGGCTAATCTTCCCTGATCCTCCCCTGCCTGACTCCAAGGGAAGAGGGAAAAGAGATAACCAGAGACAGACAGCAGAAGAGAAATGCCTGGCCATGATTTCAAACCCTCCCAGCTCGCTCGCTCTATTCAGAAGATGTGTTATGGCACATTGAATTAACTGTATACTGTCTCCTTAAGTATAGCCCAGTCACCAGTCTCTCTCCTCCCTCTCTTCACTTGAACTAGGAGAAATGTCGGCCTGTGTTTGATGCCCTTCCTCATTACTTCTCAAAACCTGTGTTGAGCCTGAATTCAGCAGTGAACATTTAACAGACAACACAGAAGTGAAGTTTCTGAAGAGGCAGAGACAAGCTACTTTTCACCTGGGCCAGATCTACACTGATCTATACCATTTTGAAAGAGGTTTGAAAATGGTATATGGAATGTGTCCTGGGCTCCAACAGTTATCAGTGCACATAGATACCATTATAAAGCAGTAGTGTGTAGATCCTGCCATGGTAAGTGTAACATGTAGCCTGGCTGCTTCTCTTGGGATATTAAAAAAGTGGATCATGATGCAGCACAAAAGGCCTGGTGTTAAATGGCAGTAAAAGCCCATCATACATGTCCCTGGATTGAGAATAGCATGGACAATTATGCCTGATAAATCTAGTTTTACTTTACACAATTATGGTTTTAATTTTTGTGAACCGCCCAGAGAGCTTCGGCTATTGGGCGGTATAAAAATGTAATAAATAAATAAATAAATCCAGTGGAGGCTAGTAGCTCCAATTTTGGTGGAGCCATGAACCATTTTGGCTTTCATCCTGAACCAGCTAAAAGTCTAAAGGAACTATACAAGGTACTGAACCCTATTCCCAGAATGGGTTGGGCACCTTGGATAGTTCCTTAAGAGTTCTGGCTGGTTAAGACTGAAGCCCAGAGCAGATTCACACCCCTACAGAAACCAACCTCCACTATCACAAATTTGAATCTAATGTGGGTTGTACCTTCATTATTTTTGCAATGTTCTATAAAAGTGACAGGGGGGGATGCCATTCATAAACAAAGTCATCTAAAAATTAGGAATGGCTGGATCTGATAACTTGGCTTTC
The DNA here is from genome assembly GCF_023053635.1 of Elgaria multicarinata webbii. Taxonomy (NCBI): domain Eukaryota; kingdom Metazoa; phylum Chordata; class Lepidosauria; order Squamata; family Anguidae; genus Elgaria; species Elgaria multicarinata. The sequence continues at coordinate 29,137,668 of NC_086174.1, forward strand.
ACCTACATTTTTTTCTTAAATCTCAAATTCTTTCCATCTGATATATGAAGAAATATGAGAATGTTGTTAAATTCTTTTCAAGAGGCATAAAGAAATGAAATTATCACCCATCTGTGTCAGCTAAATTCAATAGGTACACTGCAGCTATTTCCAGAATGGAGAGGACCATATTGTACTTGCCTGGCATGTAACTGTTAAAGATCACAGAATCATAGAATAGTAGAAAGGGGCCTATAAGGCCATTGAGTCCAACCCCCTGATCAACGCAGGAATCCACCTTAAAACATACCTGACAGGTGGTTGTCGAGCTGCCTCTTGAATGTCTCTAGTGTGGGAGATCCCATGACCTCCCTAGGTAACTGGTTCCATTGTTGTACTGCTCTAACAGTCAGGAAGTTTTTCCTGATGTCCAGCCGGAATCTGGCTTCCTATAACTTGAGCCCATTATTCCATGTCCTGCATTCTGGGATGATCGAGAAGTGATCATCCCTCCTCCATGTGACAACCTTTCAAGTATTTAAAGAGTGCTATCATGTCTCCCCTCAGCCTTCCCTTCTCCAGGCTAAACATGCCCTGTTCTTTCAGTCTCTCCTCATAGGGCTTTGTTTCCAGATGAATAGCCTGTCAGAAAAAAGAGGTGGCAACCCTAATTCAGCAACCACAAGCATGATTGAGTTCAAAGAGATTCAAACCTAGAGTTTTGGGAGCTCAACACTCAAAGCCCGGGAGTCCTAGATAGATGAACATGTCAGTTTTAGTTTCTCCCACATTAAAAATGTGTAAATCTCATGTTCTTTCCATTTTTGTTTTTCATTTTTGTTTTTATCTAGTAAACTATAAGAATACAAAAGGGCAAACTGTACTCAAGGGACATAATGCACTGCAGAGCATATTATAGAATAATTAGCAAACAGACCTGGCTTTGCACAAGTTGAGAAGAGCCCTTATTTTGATACAACAAAGACTTGTGCCTGCCCCCATCCGAGTGGAGCCACACCCACTGGCACTCCTAGGCATAGCCTCTGCAATGGAGTTACCTGTGTAATGCATTTATAGTACTTTTCAGCCAATTTCTGTTTTTATTTACTACTTGCTATTCATTTTATAGTGCTTTTTGTAGGGTTAAAATTTGCTCTTTGCAGTTCTGAATCATCATGCCAAGCTGGGTTGAAATTGATCAAATGGTTTTGAAGCTATAAATATTTAAAAAATTTCAATTGGATACCATTTTGTTTCAAAATGGTGGATGCAATTTTGAATGGTTAAAATCTGCTCGCTACAGTGGTGAATCGTGGTGCGAAGTTTGGCTGAAATCATTCGAATGGTATTGAAGCAGTAAATCTGCAAATATTTCAATTGGCTCTGATTTTTTTTTTCAAGATTGGGACAATATTTTCACTATGCTGAAAACAATCCCAGGTGGAGGTACAACTAATCCTGAAAGTTTTATGACAATCGGATGTACGGTATTTGAATCCATCTAGGACATACAGTCAACCACTTTCTTATATATATATTCTTAGAAGAACAAGACCTTCTCAAAATTAAAACAGTTCAATTCAGTCTGAAAAAGTGACTAGAATTACATTTTTCAGTACTTAGCCCAGAACTGGAAACGGTATGTGTGTTTTGAGAGTAGTAAAGGTGCTTCCTCGTTCACTCCAAAAATGATACACCTTTCTGTAGCCTTAAAATCTGACCTCAGACATATGCTAAGTTTAGACAAAATATCAAACATCGGTTACATTTATCACTAACACTTCCTGATGGCTCAAGCCTCTTTCGGTGATTTAACATGTGCATAAGCATAAAGTCTTATAAAATAACATTCTGTGCTTCCATTCCTCTTGCCAGGTTTATTGGATAAGTCATCTTTGGCCAGGGAAAATAAGAGCTATTCCAAGATATAAACAATCTCCTTTAATGCAACCAGGTACATTTTAATCCCTTCTCTGCTGCAATAAAGAGCCTCTTTTGTCCTTGAACAAGACACCACTCTGAGCTGACTAATATGTCCATTTAACTCATTGTCTGGGGTTCAGGTATAATGTGATATGAACATAAGAAGAGCCATGCTGATCAGGCCAAGGGTTCATCTAGCCCAGCATGCTCTTCACACATCTGAATCCTTCACCATGAGCACAATCTAAAATTCTGCACATCACCCCCAAAACCTTTGAAATACAGGTTAGACGAAGGCATCAGACATCTTTGATTTATGTTCACAGTGACTGAATCGGATGATAAATTAACCATAGAGAAATTGAAGGAGAAGAAAATGCACCTGCTCACAAACTGGGTCACTACTGCATTGGTGGGGACATAGCTCGGTGGAAGAGCACATTCGTGTCATGCAGGAGATCTGAGGTTCAATTCCTGGCATCTCCAGCTCAAAAGATCTGGTAGAGCTCTTTCCAAGACTCTGGAGAATTGGTATAATACCGCTTCCTATATTAGGGACTACTTTGCCAAGCCAGTAGTTCACCAACAGTGCCCAGTAGTCCTCTTCAACTGTGTCCCATGGAGAAAAGAATGTTAATGTTGGGAACCCTGTGGAATCTACACTGATGTTATTCTAACGTTTTGAATGGGTTACTGTGATGCACAGCATCACGTGACCCTGGGTCTCCAACGCTGTAAATGAGTTGTACTTACCGGTTCTATTTCTTAGTTGAAGCACAGCTACAGATTCATGTGCCTCCTTCTACCGGTAATTTTCCTCTTCCTCTTCTCTGAGAGTAGCAGAGCTGCTGGGTTTGCTCCGCCCACTTCCTGTTCTCCTTCCTTCACCCCATTTGCTATCTTATCTGCTACAGCAGTTAAATCACACCAGCGTTATACTGTGCAATCACTGACAATTGCATGCAAAGGACTCAGAAGTTTTCCACCTTAGAATCTGCTTTGATTGTGAAGTACTCCCATGCATCCTGCCTTAATTGTGCTCCTTTTGCAAAAGATTCGCCCGAGCCGCTGCTGTGGGCACAGGAGCAGGATTTTAAACAAATGCTTACATCTGCGTAAGCTTTATAGATAAAGACACCAAAATTGGCACAGTAATTCAAATACCAAATTTTAATCGAATTGGGTCATCGGTTGATTTTTTATGATTTTTTTTTACATTTCCCCCCTCTTTGCAAAGGAGCTGAGGAGCGCTCAAAGGAGCGCCGTAGCTCTGTGCAGGAAAATAAACAAGGGTCTCTGCTCCCAGTCCAAAACTCATGACCAGTGGGGCTTAAATGGTGTGTTTGAAATAATCTCAACAGCTGGGGCTACTGCTAAAACTTTTCAACTTGGTCACCCATCCAAACCCTGACCAGGCCCAGCCCATCTTAGTTTCAGCAAAGTGGCTGGCTCCTTTGCATTCAGGCTATTCCCAGAGACTTGTTTTATGATGTTTTGGGAGGGAGTTTGTGTGTGCTTATGACTATTGCTGGCTAGGAATGAGGCAGGAAGTGGGCGGAGCAAACCAAGCAGCTCTGCTTACTCTGAGAAGAGGAAGAACGGAAAGGATTGAACAATGTGCCCTGAAGTACCGTTGCAGCTAAACGTAAGTAACGCTAGTGTGCCCCGTGATACAGAGAACAGATACAGAGAACCACATTAGAAAGGGACGCTAGCAATGTTATAAGACTAGTGCAGATCCGGCCCCTGTCTTCCAAAGAAATGTGTCCTTTTTCTCAATGAAGAGCACTCACCATTCCTGGGCACTCTCTTTGGAAACTACTGCTTCATATATTGTGAGTCAAAGCTCCAAACATGCAGTCCCCACCCCATCAGAAGTTCATCACAATGCCTCCTTGCTGAAACACAGATATATGAAGATACCTGATTTAGAGTCAAACTACTGGTCCACCTTGTTGAGCATTGTAAACCATCCAACAGGAGGTGGATCTCCAAAGTCCCTCAAGCAGTCACCTTGCCAGTCCTGTTACCCTAACAAACTTTTAATCCAAGAGTGGGCAACTTTGTGGGGCCCAGAGACCATTTTTGCCCTGAATGCCCACCACCACCACTGACTGCACTCCTGCTGCTGCCAGTGCAGAATTCCATGGGGCACTGCCGGAGGTGGCAAACGCCACTGTCCATTTACCACTGCAGAGTAGTAGGTCTTACCTTATTTGCAAGCTAAAGTTGACCTGTCTACTGCTCAATGGGCAATACTTTTGCCACCACAAACTTTGGTGTGCAGCAGCAGCAGCAACAGGAGGCACCAGGTGAGGTGGCAGGGATCACACTGGGGGTGGAGGTGGCAGGGACCACATGTGGTCATCTGTTGCCCAGCCATTTTAAGGGGGAAGAGCCTAACCATGGGATTTTCTGAGCTATTCCTGCCCCTCACTTCATGCCCAAGGGCGAGAAACCTCCAAATCCAATGGGTGGCAACTTTGCAGTTGACACCCAGTTGAACAGAGCAAGTGTAGACATTTCTGGGTTTGCTGCTTTAGTTTGGGGCAGGGGTGCGGTTGGTGGTTGGTTGTATGAAGACATTGTCAGTTCAGCTAAAGACCTGCTTGTGCTTTGTAAGCCGAAGGAAAACACCAAATGTATGCCTATGTCAAAATTGTGCATTGAGCTTGTTCTCCAGCGGTGCTGGAGGCTTTGGACCTGGCCTGGTCTGTGCTTCCTCAGCCTGACATATTGGCATCTAATAGGCATATGTATATATTTTCCAAAAGGCTTTACACCAGCAGAGTGTTCCCAAATTCAGCAGCGCTATGCAGCCCAATGAAGGGACTGGCGGCTGGCTGCCAGAGAAAACAGCCACCTCTAAATATACCAGACCGCTCCATCATGCCACAGTCAAGAAAACGTGGACAATTTCCCCCACTCTAAATAAAAGCCCGATCAGTTCTAATCTTGATTGAGCCCCGCCTCCTGAGCCCAGCATGGCAACTTGTGCGAACACAACACGTTATTTCAAACAGCGATAACGGAGCACCAATATTGACTCTGTCCTCGTCTGGGTGGCGGGGGCAGCGACGGAGGCCAACGGCAGGAACAGGGGATCAGTTACATGTTGATCTCAAAGAGTCAATGATTTACTGGAATTTCCTCTCACTTTGCAATTTGACTGAGGGCATTTTCAGTCTCAGGTACTTCAGGCCTGGATAATTTCAGCAAGTGCACCGCCAGCTGTGGCACAAACCATTTAACACTGTCACTTTTCTAGGCCACCGCAATTCAGTGTTTGTTGTTGCTTCTGTTTCTAAAGCAAAGGGGCCCCCTGTTTTTTGTAAGACATGAGAGAAGTACATGCAGACACCAGTGGTTTCTGGCGCAACAACCTTTATGTGCTGGAGGCATGAAATAAGGGGAATTTGAAATAAATTCACATTATAAGGAGACAAACAAACTTTATTTTTCTTTCCTGTCCATGCCCTCCCTTTCATCCTTCCTTCCTTCTCTTTCTTTCTCTTCCTCCCTTCCTTCCTCCCTCCCTACAAGAAAAGATGTGTGTAGATTACAGCAACTGTACAGTGCATTTTGAAATTTGGGGATATATGCAAGACACTGAAGGCATTTATATTTAGCATAACCGAAATTTAGAGAAAAACAATCCAAAAGTAGCAGTAGGGTCAACTAAAGTGTCACAAGGTAGTGGGTGAGATCTTAGTTTGCCAGAATGCTTCCTTCAGGCAAACCAGGGGGAAGGGGGATGGTGCGTCCCATGAAAACCCCACGGTTTCACTCCTCCAGGGTTGCACTGGGTGCCAAGGAGTGAGCGTGGAGTTTATGGCCACTCTCCCCTGTCTCTCCCTGGCTTCCCCTCACTTCCCCCCTTCAAAACATTAGATGCAAAAAGCTCCTTGGAAAAAAGGAAACTCTTTTCCCCACGCCGAAAGCAGCATGGGGCATTTCGGCAACCTATCAGCTCGGTGGTGCCACCCCCGCCCTCTGCCTGGGCAGACAGTGACCAATCACGGGTCGTCATCCACCTAGCCATGCTTCTGCATCGAGGATGGAGAGAGGTTAGACAGCTGAAGGGCCATATCCACCTCATTCCAACTTGAAAAGTTGGGGTAAAATTATTATTATTATTATTATTATTATTATTATTATTATTATTATTATATGTATATCCTGCCTTTTGGCCAATGCTGGGCCTCAAGGTGGCATCACAAAATTTAAAACATATACATTATGTTTTATAATGCAGGGCTTCTCTGGAAAGCCCTGTGATGGCATCGAGGTGGCAGCTGCATTGTATAATCGACGCAGCGCCACCACGGAGCCACCTCGGGGGTTCCAGGGCATATAGACAGCCCCTGGGCTAGTTCAGATAATTTAAGTACGAATTGCTATTTGTCATTTATTCTATTTTCAATTATCTCAAAGTCTTAAGCGTACCTCCATTAATATGGCTCCCACAGTAATGGGTGTTTAATGTTTGGAAACTCTTTAGAAAGGAATTAAGCCAGTGGTCTTCAATTGGTCCAGACCCGAGACCCACCTCGGACTTCCAATCTCAACTTCGGACCCACTTTCACAATCTTCTCCATGCCTGACAGCTTAGCTGCAACCCATGTGGACTGCCACTGTGATCCACTTTTGGGTTGAAGACCACTGGTCTAGGTCATTGTGGGTGAGGCAGTGGATGCTGGTGCCTCTGAAGACCCTTGGAGAGCTCCTTTAGAGTTCTGACTGGTTCTAACTGAAACCCAGGCTGTTGCTGGACCAGGCGTTAGCCTGGTGTGAGGCCCGGTCTCCCTCCTGTGCATCCAGATGACGCACAGGGGATTCCGAGGTCAGGCTGGGCTAAAGCCTCCCTTAACCTGGCATAAGTGGATTCACTTACAGCCCAGTTTTTCCGCAGCCCCGACGCTGTGGAAGGTCTAGCAGGGTCCGTGGCTTTTTCCGGATGCTCGCTTACTCGCGAGTAGTCGGGAGAAGCCACGGACTGGGCACAGCACTCATAGGAGTGCTGTGCCCATCGGGCCGGGGGGATCACGGGGGGGGGGAGAGATAGGGGCCGGGGGAAAGGCCGACCCAGCAGGAGAGAGCGGGGGAAGAAGGATGGGCATGGGCACGGACATGGCGGATGGGGGATGGGGGTGGGGGAAGAAGGATGGGCATGGGGGGAGGACAAGGGACAAGGCATCGGGCATGGGGGGAAAGAAGGATGGGGGACAAGGCATCAGGCATGGGGGAAGGACGGGGGACAAGGCATCGGGCATGGGGGAGGATGGGCGAGCAAGTGGGCGGGGGGGCATCAGGCATTGGGGGAATCAGGGGCAGGGGGATCGGGGGGGCTTATTTTTTAAAAAAAAATCTTACCTGCTCCGGCAGTGCGCTCATGCGCACATGGCCCTTTAACTGTTAAAAAAAATGGCGGATGCGACGGGGCTTCCCCTTGCCCCGTCGCATCTTAAGTGTGGAAAAGGGCGATGGTGCGCGCTAGCTGTAGCGCGCCGTTGCCCCAACTCCCCGCCGGATTTTCAGTAGGTCTAGCAAGGCCCCCAGAGTGGATTCACAGCCCCATTGACATCAGAGACACCAGCCTCCATTGAGTGGAGGCGGGGAATGTAAGACTGTCGCTCACCTCAGCTCATAACCAAGAGATGGAATCTAAATGGAATCTTTGGGTTGTTAAGCTTCCAACATCAAAAGGAAATGTGGTGGATGTCTGGGTCTGAGGCTTTCAGGCACCAGGAGTCAAACAAATTACCTGGTGAATCTACACCCTGGCCACTTATCAGAGGTACTAGATTAAAACTAATCATTGATTCACGGATCAACAATGGAGCTTGTGGTGTGGCTAAAACAGCTGATGAAATTATTTTACTACCTCCCTCCCTACCCTGTTTATGTACCAGGCAAAATTAGTTGCTGATAATGGAGGGGGTTCCTGTGTTTGTGAAGCAATTTGTCGCTCAATTGTTTCTAGTTAGGAATTAAGCCTGGAACACATAATGACAGGTTTATGATCAGAAAGCAGTAGTTTATGATTTGCAAATATCGTACGGTGGGCAGCGTACACGCCTTGAAGGCCTGGGTATGTTTAAAAGCCGAAAACACCTAATTAGGTTTTACAGTCGCCAGGGAGAATGAATTACAGAAAGATCAATAAGAAACAACCATTAAACCCAGTCATAAAAAGGGATAAAACTGAATCCGTTTGGGGTTAGCAGAGAATGAAGGAATGGAACCCAACACCCAGATGTCAGGCTGATTACAGCAGGTGCTGCCTTAAGTCTAAACCAGTTATTCCTAAAGTGGCTGTATGAACCTCATTTATAGAGGACAGTCCTCTATTTGAGGGGCTACCAGACAGTTGTCCTTCATTTTGAATGTGTCATCTATTTGAAGGGTTGTCCAGAAGAGCTTCAAAAGAAAGAAAAAACAAGAAGAGAGGAATGGGGGGGGGCTGTCTCCATGGCACTGGGTTGGCGCTGCCTCCCTCAAACTATGCACTTTCCCTCTCTAGGGCAGCGTTGGGTAATCCTGATGCCAAGGAGTGAGTGCTGGGTTTCTGGGTGGCCATCCAGGTACCGGAGCTGCCCCTGCCCTCTTCCAGACTCTCAGCCCAACCTACATCACAGGGTTGTTGTTGTGAGGTTAAAATGGAGAGGAGGAGGATTATGTATGCTGCCTTGGGTTCCTTAATGAGGAAAAAAGGTGGGATATGCAATAAATAAATAAATAAGTAAATAAATAAATAAATAAAATAAGACACAAAATAGGAGGAGATGGTGTCTGATAATGAAGTGATCCACAGGTGATTGATTAGTCCTGTCTCTGGCTACACAGTCCTGGGATGGGATTCATCTGTAGGCCTCAGTCACTGTTCTTTCCTTGACTGTGGTACCACTGCTGGATGGTCAGTGCATGAGGGCAGAAGGTCTTCTATGGAAACAAAAGGTATTCGATGGAATCGGTGCATGAGGGCAAAAGGTCTTGACTTTACTCCCAATCTCAGTCTCTTTCCTCTCTGAGAGCCAAGCAATCTGTTAAGCTAATCACATAGTGTGTCTTTGATGTTTTGCTGTTTCATACCTATTCTATAACATAAGTAGTTAGAATGTGTTGAGAATGTTTACTGTTTTAAATAATGTGTATGGTTGAGAGAGACAGACAGACAGAGAGAGAGAGAGAGAGAGAGAGAGAGACTTACTAGGTTTATGCTGCAGGAACCAGGATTGGTAGATAGCAGGGAATGGGAGGAGTTAGCTGAGTGTGTGATGAATATTGAAGTGCTGTGAAAGAGAGGGAGAGAGAGATTTGGGTTTAGGTCTGTCAGGATTAGATCCGAGAGTAGGAAGTACGTGTTTTATTATTTTGGGAGTGTAGCTTGTGGGAGGAGTGATGGAGAATCCCAGAGGGTAGGGTAGGCACGGTTGATATTGGAATTGAAGTTGAATCTGAAGCAATGTTTGAAACGTTTTAAAACATTGAACTGAAACCATTACGTTTTGTGCCTATGGTCACCATCACACATTTACCTGAGGAAACCAATATGCTTTACAACTGCAACTTACATCTTGTTAACAAAGCTTTATTTAATTCACACAGGTGTGGTTTATGAGGTACCTTGGTGGGGTACAGGTTCAATGGGTGGGCAGTGAAAGGGAAGGTGGAAGTTTAGGGGGCTGGGCTGCTTTGAGGCCTGAAGAGCGCGGCACGTCACAGATGGCCGTTCCAGAGCTGGGTCCTATGATTCTAGTGCAAGAATAAAGGAGCAGGAAGGGGTGGGCATCACAATGTCACTTAGGTTTATCTTTTTATTTAGTACTTTAGTATAATCATACACAGCCCTGATTTGGATCAAGACCACTACACACCAGGAGAGGAGGGTTAAACTCACACTCACCTGACTTTTTGCTTCCTGAAATTTCACATCAACAAATAGCCGACGCTCTGGGCACGCGGATGCAAATTTAGAAATAATGGCGATTTAAATAACCACGCAATGCATCTGGCCATAGAGGGAAAGACTGTGGTCAGTTGACCTGTATTGACTGCTCAGTCTGCTCACTGTTGATGGGCTCCTTCAAGGCCTCTGCTCTCCCTTCTGATGGTTCTTGAACTTTAAACCAGAGTTGGGCTGGATGAAACTAGTCCCTTTCAAATCGAGGACTGTCCTCTGTAAAGTAGGATGCGAGGCATCTGTGTGATTTCTGATGCATAGGAAACAGGCCATGATTCTCACATCTCTGCGGACCTTCATGAATTCTAGTTGCGGAGTGAAATAACTGAAATCTGCATCCCCTAAAATCAAGATGGAAATGGCCTGGCTATTCTTTTTTTAAAACCTGAAAGTGCATTCTAGGCCAAAGGGCAATAAAAGCTTGAGTTAAAAGGCCAGGGATGAAAATAAAATATCAGATTCTTGGACAAATTCTAATATGGCTGTACTTGGTGATGTACATTTTTAAATCTGGGAACTTCCTGAAGTGCCTTCCACAGCGTCTCTCCTATAAACATTAAAGAGTTCCACTTGTGCTTTCCTTATCAGCACTTCATGAAGATAGGAAAGGAATTGCTTTTAAGATACAGAGAGCCGTTTAAAATAATTAACACAGACTTTCTGGCTAGAACTAAGTGCAGCAAAGTATATGTGTGAAGCTCTGTCTACTGATCAGAGATCAAAGCAGGGTTCTCCAGGACTAAAGATACTGCAGGCTTCAAACTTTGAAGACAAGTGTCCTTTATTGGGGTGTCATTCCCCCCACCCTTGAAATGAGGCACATAGCAATCCTCCAATCATACCTCACCTGGACATTCTCCTTCCAGAGAAACAGCACAAAGGTTGAATTCTATTTTATTACGGCACATCAAGCTCTTTCTAAAACTTTGGATCTTTAAATGTAAGTGCAATTAAGAAGTCAATTGCTATGACAAGGTGTTTCTCTTCTTTTTGAGCATCAAAATGTGCATAGAGATAGTGGACAAAATCCAGTAAATTATCTACGCCAAGCAGGATAGAACACTTTGGAAACGGTTTGAAAACCGTACATGGAATGTGTCCTGGGCCCCAACAGTTGTCAATACCATTATAAACCATTATAAAGCAGTAGCGTAGATCCTGCCAAAGTCTTACTGAAAAAAATATCAATGTGATTTAGAGGGGTGACTATTCCTCGGCCCCCTGGTAGTTGAGCTATGGGGTTCCACAAGGTGCCATCTTGTCCCCAATGTTGTTTAACATCTATATAAAGCTGCTGGGAATGGTCATTAGGGGATTTGGAGCCAAATGCCATCCGTATGTTGATGACGCAGCTCTATCTCCTTGTGACATCTGAGCCAGGTGAGGCTGTGCAAATTCTGGACCAGCGCCTAGAATGGGCTGCATGAGGGCCAATAAACTGAAACTGAATCCTAGCAAGATGGAAACACTGTGGGTGAGATAGGCTCATGGCCTGTTCTGGATGGGGTTGCACTCCCTCTGCAAGATCAGGTTCGTAGTTTTGGGGTAGTCTTAGATCCATCTCTGATCCATCTCAAGTGGCCATAGCGGCTCAGAATCCCAGCTTCGCCTGGTTCACCAGCTACCACCTCTCCTGGACAGGGATAGCTTGACCATGATGGTACAGGCATTGGTAACCTCAAGTCTAGGTTACTGCAATGTGCTCTATGTGGGGCTGCCCTTAAAGCTGCTTCGGAAGCAGGAGCTAGTGCAGCATGCTGCAGCTCAGCTGTTGTCAGGATCTGCCTCTTTTCAGCATGTAATTCCTTTGCTGAGGAAACTGCACTGGCTGCCCATTTGCTATTGGGCCAGATTTAAGGTTCTAGTACTAGTGTACAAAGTCGTAAACAATTTGAGACCAGAATACCTGAGAGAGCACCTTCTCCCCTATCAACTTGCCCAGTCACTGAGGTCATCTGAGGGCATGTTCCTGGTGACTCCACATGGACCTATGGCCTGAATGGAGTCCACCAGGAGAAGAGCTTTCAGTGTGGTAGCCCCCCTTCTTATGGAACTCCCTGCTGTTGGAAGTCAGGCAGGTGCCAACATTGTATTGTTTTCAATAATGAAAACATTATTGTTTCAAGAAGCTTTCCTGGAATAACCGTCCGTAGTTTAATGTGTACCTGTTTTTAAAAATGTTATTTTTAGTTATGTTTTTATTCTGTTTTTAATCTTTTACCTCATTTGTTCACCGCTCCGAAATCCTCAGATAGGGAGTGGTATAGAAACATTGTAAAATAAAATAAAATATAGATAGATAGTCCACTCAACAGCTGAAACAAATAGTGCAATCCATTCAATTTAAGAACCTGAAAAGTGCCATGCTGGATTAGACCAAAGGCCATTGAGTCCAGCATTCTGTTCTCACAGCGTCCAACCAGCTGCCTTTGGGAAACCCACAAGTTGGACATGAGTGAAACAGCGCCCCCTGCTCATGTTTCCCAGCAACTGGTATTACAGAAGCATTCTGCTTCTGGTACTGGAGGTCATGTATATCTATTAGGGTTGTGCTCCGCTTCTCTTCGGTTCAGAGAAGCAGGAGCGAGGCGGCCTAATTCGCCTCCGGAAAAGGTGGAGGCGAAGAGAGTCAGGGGGGCTGCGGATCGAGGCGAAGAGGATCGCCTCAATCCGGAGCTTCACCTGAAGGTAAGTGGGGCGGAGGCCTGGCCTACCTGGCGCTGCCGGCGCCGCCATCCATGCAGCGGTGCCAGCGGCGGCGCCAGGTAAGGGAGGAGGGACACTTACCTTCCTCCGTCACGGTCTTCAATTGAGGCCCCAGTTGAAGCCAGAAGTGAAGGCCGAGGCCTCTTCTGGCTTCAACCGGGGCCTCAATTGTACCCCGCAACGGAGAAAGGTAAGGGGTCGGGGTCGGTGAGTGGTTTCTCTTGTGCCGCCACCACCGCCGTCCATATAGTAATGGCGGTGAAGCCGGATCTCGCTCCACAGAGCGGAGCGGGAGACGGGCGGCGCGGCGCGGATTGGGCCCAATCCGGATTTTCCAGATTGGGCCACAAAGCGGATTGGGGGGTCCGTGCACACCCCTAATATCTATCCATCATGAGTAGCAGCCATTGATCGCTTCATCTCCCCTTCTCCTGCAAAGCTGACAACAGTGAGTGGGGACAGTACGGCATTAACATTTGCATTCCTTTTTTCTTTTTAATTCATGAGAAAGTGCACAATATCAGGGCCCATTCAGCAAACGCTGTGCATGTGAGTGATTTCGAGCAGATCCACACATACAACTCCGCATATTTTATACGATGCAAAAGGTGAATGTAAGGCCAGATCTACACCTTGTGTCAAAGCATTCTGAATGCAGAATAAAAAGCAGGAACTAACACTTTAAGTGTCACCAGATGGGGGGAAATTGTGTTCCCCTACCGTCGCTTTGGCCTCCTGCTGCTGTCCCACAATAGGGATGAGCAGCTTCCCTTTTCTTTGCATGAGGAAGAAAGAGGAAACAAGCAATGACCACGAGGCCCATTCAGTGGTGTGGGTTTTTTTTATTACGTAGCTTCTCCTACACACAGCAGGAAATGGCAGCAAGTTTGGCTGCAATAAAAAAAAATCAGATTTACCAGGCCCCCGTCTATACGACAGTGGGATTGCTCCTCATTGAATATAAACCCAGAGCGTCACACTGCAACACCAACAGCGATTTATCTCCTGAAATGTTTTGCAGTGCAGTTATTAATGCACACATGCGCACATACACACATACGATGCTATGGAATACAGATGAGTGAAGCTATAAATTTTATCTGTGGAGCTCCGCAAATTCATAGAAGAGGACAACCAAGGGTGGAAAGGAATGTCTCCTCTCTTTCACTGCCTGTTCCCCCCTCTTTGTTTTAATTTTAAAAGCTCCATCTGCGGACCTCCACAGATTCATATCATTCAATATGAAAATGGCAGGAAGGAACGAGGCAGCCAGGGGACGCAATACATGGAAAGGCGGGAAATTGGCCAATCACATTGTCCTGTCCTCAAAGCGATTTAACTCCCCCAAGGACACATAACTCTAATGTGGTGCAAATTCGGACATTGATGCAAAAGTCGAGGTAAATCTCAACTACGAAAACAAACATTATCACATTAAAAACCTGGCGCTACGGCGAATGGATGGCTGCATCATGTGTCCTGAAATGCAAATCTGTGCATTTACGTTGGGGTAAAGAAGCCGTATAGACAACCCCCAGGTCTTTTATTGTCATGAGGAAAAGACCAGAAGGAACAGGAGAAGCACAGGAGGCAGATGATGACGTCAAAAAGACCTGCAAAAAACCCTGAGTGGCCAGTAATGAGCATGCAATAAAATGGTTGTCTGATGAGGTGCCTATGGAAGTGGCATGTGGCATGTGTCCTGTGCCTCAACAGTTATCAGTGCACTTCAATACCGCTATAAAACAGTAGTGTAAATCTAGTCTAAGTCATGAAATGGGCTACAAATGTCATAAAAATCAATATATTCATACATTAAGGAAATGTAGGTGTGCCTGGACGATGCTCACTGCCTGAGGCGCCATTTGGCCTAGGATCAGCCCTGGAAGTGCGACTGGAGCTACACTTTCCACTCAACAGGAAAGCCAGCAGTGGAGAAGATTCATGTGAGCATTGTTTCAGTACAAAAAGGTCTCCAATTTTGTGAAACCCACAGGCAGCCTTTGCTGTAACAGTCGGCATCTTTGTCTAGTGTGTCACATGTTTTCTCCCCCCCCTTCTTAATATGGTGATGCCATTAGGTTTTAGAATTCTTTTTTTAAAATAAATAAATAAATAAGGCTCATTTGACTGGGGTGCCCAAAACTGTACTGAATGACATCTCTCATGCAGAAAGGAAGACAGTAATCACAATATTTCCTTCTCTGTTAAACTCATTAGCCTGTAAGGAAAAAATGAAGTGTATACGTTCCCGGCGCACTGTGCCTCATTTTACTTCACCACCTTCCGGCTGGGCCACTGGATCCAATTCAGTGAAGGCCATTTACAAAATGATGGATGGCGTCTCATCTCTGAATATAAAGCTTGTCTTTACAGAAGCTTGGTAGGGGGTCATTTTTGTTACTTTTCAGGGTGCGAGGACATACTTGTGAGCCATAAATATCGCATGAGGATTTCTCAGCATATTCCAATGGACAGAATAATAGTTTTGAATCTTGGGGCATGTCTACATGAGTGGTTATCCTGAGTATCGCCCTGGAATCAACCCTGTGTGTTCACATGATGCACAGGGGATCCCAGGGGCAGGGAGGGATGATCCCTCCCTTTCCCCAAGATAACCAGGATGGCTTTAATTCTGACTTTTCCTGCATTCTCGGGATCATCCCAAGACCGCAGGATGTGTGGGCGGCCGTCCTGGTTTCATCCCGGCTCCTCATAAGTAAACGTGAGTTGCTGGGAACCGGGCATGGGTTGTGGGAGGGGGAGGGCTTTTTTTTTAAAAAAAAAAAAAAAAAACCCTCATGGCGGGCGCAATGTCCTCTTCCTCCCGGGACATCGCATGCCACATGTAGACTGAGGGGGAGGATCTCGTGACCAGCATATTGTGAGATCCTCCCCCTCCACCCCCCTGTCCTTGGAGAACCAGATTCCCTTCACACCACTGAAGAGAACCTCAGCTATCACAGTTCCCAGAAGTACCTCCTACTTCCGCCTCTCCTTCTTCAGACAGTTCAGAATACCTGGGCTAGTGTCACATTTCTCATTAAGTCTCCTTAAGAACATTCCAGGCAACTCTTAATTCCTGGAGTCTGAAGCGGTGATCCAGTGCTTCTATTCCCTTCAGGCTACAGGCCAAGCATGGAAATCAATCTTAATCATGCAGCAGGCCATATGGCTGGTAGGGGCAGTGTGTGGCCAGAAACAGTTGATCCTCAGTAGTCTGCAGAGCTGGGTTTTTCTAGGAGTATCTATCTATCTATCTATCTATCTATCTATCTATCTATCTATCTATCTATCCTATTTCTGAAATGTCCCATAAAATAAATTTCTCCAGGCATTGTACAGGTGGGATATAAATGTATTTATTTATTTATGTATTTATTATTACATTTATATACTGCCCCATAGCCGAAGCTATAATAATAAATAAATAAATAAATAATAAAATTGCCAAATGTGCCCATGACCCAAAAACGTCACTTAACCCTGCATTACCCTGCACTGGGGTCTCCAACAAGCAGCCCACATACACCTGTCTTGGTACCCACCAGGCTCTCTTCTCCTCTTGATTTTTTATTTTACTTTATGTTTCTAGATCAAAAATAAATAAATACCTGGGGAGGCAGCAAAGTGAAGTGGCAGCCTCCAGCACCACCTTTATTTCCAAGAATGCCTCTGGGCCCCATTTGGGCCCCAGAAGCATTTTTGGAAAATAAGAATGTGGATGGCCAAAGCCCAGAGCGTTCCAAAGTATGCTCAGCTGACCAGGAAGAAAAAGTAAGCTGAGGATGGTAAGGTATGTCCCAAGGAGCAAGGGTGTATTTTTCCTATGGTGTGTGTGTGTGTGTGTGTGTGTGTGTGTGTGTGTGTGTGTGTGTGTAGGCAAACTTGGAGGCTGATGGGAATCCTATGCAGAGTGGGAGGAGTGTGGAGGCGATCTTCAACGTGCTCCCCCTGCTCTGCATTTTAGGCAGATGGGTGTTTTCGCCCATCTAGCTAGGGCTCTGAGGAGGGAGAGGGGCTGAGCAAGGCTGAGGATACATCATATCCTCATTTCCCCAGTCCCCTCACCTCCCCCCCAGAGAATCACTCCCATTCCCTTTTCTCCAAGGTTGCCACCCATGCTGGCTGCAAGAGAGGAGGGGACGGGAAGGAGGCAGGGAGCTTGGACACCTGAGTCCAAGGCTGAAGTGGTGTCTCTGACCTTGGATCCAGGAATCGGAACGATTCTATTTCCCCTAGAATTGCTCTCCCCAGCCCAGAGGTTCCATGCTGTGTAGAACTTTAAACCAGCACTTTGAATTGGGCCTGGATATGCATCAGAAGCCAGCGTAGGGAAGACTAGACTGGTGTCATATGACCATGATGCTTAGCTCCAGTTAAAACTCTCACAGCCCATATTTTGCACAACCTGACGCCTCCAGACCGTCTTTCAAGGCAGCACCACGTTCGATACACTACAGTAATCCAGAAGTGATTCTGAGCTATGGAACTCAATGGGGGCCTCCTTCTGAGTAAATTTGGATGAGCTTAAGACTGGAGTTACACAAGTAAGGCGGTAAGCACGGTGCTGCACCGGAATTCCCCATGATATCTCGAGTGAAATCCATCGTTTCATGTAATGCTGCCAAGAGTGGAAATCATGTTCTCCCTGCCAGCGTGCAGCTGTAGAAGCCATTTCCCTAAGATTACCTCCCGTACTGTTTTACAAGCAAGAGCTTCTGTTTACAGAGAAGGACAGGCATCTGTGCAACAAGAAAGAATGCCATTTTTCACATCTAAATAATAGGAGGCGATCCATCCAGCATTAGTTGGCTTTCTCGGAGGCATTTGTACAATACTTTGAAAAAACAAACAGCTGTCCCAGCCTGAAGAAGAGCTCCTCCCAAAGAGAGAGAAATCATACTTACAGTGAACATTCTTTAAAAGGACAGATGGGCTGTGTGTGGCTCAAATGCAGCTGGATTGGGAAGGATCCTGGCCCTTTTCAGCCGACAATCATGCATATGCTGAACACAGGCATGCGCAGCACATTTCATTAGGATGTGCACCCAGGTGTTGTTGTTTCTTTTTAAAGGCCAACATTTATTGAATACTCAGTCATAAAGACCATTATTTTTATTCATTTATTTATTAAATACTATAGACGCTGATGCCCTATTCCGCGTTCAACTTGCCTGACTGTGGGAAGGCTGTTGCAGGTGAGGGGCGGGGGAATGAGGAGATTCTCCTCAAGCCTCAGCATTGGTGGGGCTTTGTAGTGATACTGGCCGAAGGAGGGGCTGATGAGGCGATATTAGCCTTCGGGACTCTCCTCCTGGGCTCTTTGAAGTGTGCCTCACGGCATAGAGGCTGCTGGCACAGTGATTTCTTTTCACTGTTCCTGCTTGGAGCAACAATGCACTGCTGGGGTAGGGGGGCAGCTGAGCAGCCAGAGGGCAGCCAGAGGACTGTTCCCACTGTGTCTGGATTCCCCTCTGGATACCTACTCAATGGCCCCCTCAATTTGGCGCTTATTGCTTGAGATATTAGGGTGTACCTGGGAATATCTGGCACACCCCTTGCACACACCTAGGTTGCTGAAAACTCGAAGAGGGCAGTGTGGTTGTGCCTGTTGTGTCTTTCTCAGACATGTGAAATGTTGAAAAGAGCCTAGCCATGTGCAATCAGAGTGGCCATTGCTGAATTGCCAAAAAAGGGGACATGCATCACTAAAAAAGAAAAAAAGAGGACAAACATGCACTGATTTGCAAAAAAATTTGTCAAATGCTAAATGACACACATACCTGCAAATTTAGAAATAATTACTATAATGTAAAAATCAATACTGTACATCTTACCGTACTGTGGAAGAGTATGAGCAGCTGACCTGTCTGTCTTGCTCAGTCCACTGTCTAGGTGCTCTTGATGGGCAATGTCAAGGCCCAGCTCTCCCTTCCGATAGTTCTTTATTCTGTACTTGGACAGGACAACCCTTCCAATAAAGGACTCCTTCAGAAGAGAGGGCAGCCCTGTGGGAGTCCTTCAAAGAGAGGACTGTACTCTATAAGATAAACTGTCCTCTATAAAAGAGGACAGATGGCCACCTTAAATTGCATGGGGCAAGACTAGGTGTATGTAACTTGTATGCACCTATGCTCTATTCATGCCTTGAGCTGAATGCATGTAAGTTGGGAGCAGGAATAGGCATTGTGATCACGATGCGCGCGCACACACACACACACGTTCACTGAATATGTGGAAAGGGTTTCCATGAACCATTCCATGAACCAAAATAAGTTGAGATAAAAACACACAGTAGCTGGCCCTGAGACCTTGGAGAGAGGACTGGAATTAGGGATGTTTGAGAACTCCACTCCTTCAAGGGTTTTATATATTGTATTGTGTATTTGTGCTTTTAACCTGTTGGTTGTCTTACTATGATTTTAATTTTTGTGAACCACCCAGAGAGCTTCGGCTATTGGGTGGTATAGAAATGTAATGAATAAATAAATAAATAAATAAATAAATAAATAAATAAGAGTTTTACTATGGCTTTACACTATCTGTTCATCCTGGAATCAAATGCAGGCCAAATGCTATTTGCAATCAGAAATCCATACATCCCCAAGCTTCTGCAAAACAAAATATGTGTTCATTAAAATGCGCACATTTGAGAAACGTGCAAAGAAAACTGTGCGCATTTCCAAAATGTGCCAAAGAGGCTTTAGTCAAGGGGTACAAAAATAGGTACATTTGAAAAATGTATATATGCATTTCTATGGTCCATTTACAAATGTAATGTTGTGTAAATGGCCCCTTTACATGGCTGCCATTTATGAAAAATTGTATTTACTGAAAACCCCGAATTGCCATTTTTTCACAAAATTGTGGCTCACTGAGGGAGTAGGCAGCCACCAAGCGCTGGCAGACTATGTGATGGCTCATCCTGGGAGCTGAACAGGGGTGGACGGGTGGTGGGGGATTCGGTGAGCACACAGCAGCATGGACCGGAGGTGAGTCCGTCTATACCTAGTGAGCACCAACAATCAATGGGAGTGAGCGGAGGAAACAGTGAGTTGGTTCGCATGATCGCCAGAGCCTTATTTAAGCCACGGTGGGTTATGGCACATGCCAGTGGCCATTTTGAATATTCACACTTCAGTGGGCAGTCTCCATGGCTTACCATGATGTCCAAACCCAGTGAGGGTGGGTTGTTGGTGTGGTTAATAAACCGCCCAGGACTCATGGGCTGCCAGGTTTGGATGTCAGGAAAATCCATGGCAACCACCAACTGCAGTTTGAATATTGAAAATGGCTGCCAGCACATACACCAACTCATCATGGTTAAAATAAGCCACAGTGGGCTGTAGTGATCATGTGAACTGGGTCACTAGCTGCCACTGCCTGCTCATTCAACTCTCTGGGCAGGAGTGAAGATTGGGCCTAGAAGCAGAATGAAAGCAAGTGGAGTGTTATTTTTTAGTTAATGTACATACTGCTCAGCTGACAAGTGCCCTCAGTCTCAAACGATATAAAATAGCAACCAATGCAACATTTTTTTTTACAAATATTAATTAATTAATTAATTAATTTTTATTACATTTATATACCACCCCACAGCCGAAGCTCTCTGGGCGGTTCACAAAAGCTGAAAACAGTAAATATTAAAAGTATACAAAAATTAAAACCCATCAGAGACATAAAAACAGCAGTATAAAAACAGCAGCATCCATTTAAAACAACAATTCTGGGGTCCATTAAAAAACAAACTTAGCGTTGTTCAATGCCGTTAAATGCCTGGGAGAAGAGGAAAGTCTTGACCTGGCGCCTGAAAGATAACAATGTTGGTGCCAGGCGAGCCTCATCCGGGAGATCATTCCACAGTCGGAGGGCCACCACCGAAAAGGCCCTCTCCCTTGTTGCCATCTCCCTTGTTAATGAAGTTAATAACCGGAGCAACAGTTTAAAGATCAAATGCCTGCTGGAAGACAAACCTCTGGTCACTACAGAGAAGGCTCTTTCCCTAGTAGCCACCTGTTGCTGCAGCAGCACCCAGAGAAGAGCCTCTGAAGGTGATGTAAACAGACAGGCAGGGAACACAGGCTTGAGGAAAGGTGTCCGCGGAGGACATCTTAATCAAGAGGCCTTCTAAAACAGGAGCTGGCACTGCAGTGAGTTTTCAACCACCCTTGTTTGTGCAAGAAATGTTCCTTCACATTGGCAATGCAGCAAAGCATCCATGAGCTTCCTGGCATATCAGAGCATATTTCACCCATCAGTGGCCTTTCATGGTGACATATTATAAATCAACGGCTTTCTGCAGCCCAGGCTCTTCAAAGTACACAGTGGAGTAATGGCCAAGTTAATCCGCAAAAGAATAACAATGAAATGCTGTAAAACTATTGGACCCACACGGATAACCAAAACATTTTTGAAAGCTAGCTTTTAATAGACCCAAATGTTTTATGGGAGAAAGGACTACACCAGGCACCTACTAACAACTGTTTATTCTGAAGCATGCTTTATAGAAAGCAAACATCCTGGACATTTTCCTCTGAAAATCTGAGATAAAGGGCTCATGCAGCCAATCAGCCAGGAAGTGCCCTTGAAAAGATGGGCAAATCTTTTAAGGGCAGCTTCTTATGTCCCTGTTTTATTTCTAAGGTTATGCTCCAAAGCTTTACCTGGAAGTAAGTCCTATTGAAATTAGTAGGTTTTACTCCTTTAGGATGGGACACAGTAGAAAATTAAACAGAAAAAATTGAAAAATGGTATATGCCTCTCCATAGCACATATGAATATATTGTTATAAGCTTAGCATGCCATTGCTAAAATAGTAAGGGTTGCCTTACTGGTCTGTGAAAGAAAAGAATAGAAGCTGCCAAAGGATGACTAGGGCCGTTTCTACACCTTCCTTTTTCCCTGGGATCATCCCAGGATCATCGCTATACGTCCAAATGCCACACAGGAGATCCCAGGAGCAGGCAGGGACGATCCCTCCATTTTCCTGGGATAATCCTTAGGTGTAAAAAGGGCCTAAGACACAGGGGATCATCAGACGGGGGGGGGGGGGGGGGAAATCGCATTTACCTGCCGTAACATACTGTTGCTCTGCTCCACGCTTCACTTCTGCATTGGGGATGAGCTCAAATTATACGGGGGAGTGTGCAAAACAATGCACACAGAACAATAGCAAAAGCACCCTTTATAGTGGAACTTTCCTGCACATGACATGAAATCCCAACAAATCCCGACTTCTTACAAAAAAAAAAGTCAGGTTTTCTGTGGCTTATATTATCATGTGAAAACAGGGAAATGGAACGAGAGTGGCCAGCATGGGATAAACTGTTTGGAAAGGATCTTTTGAGACTGCCTATCTGGGGAATCTGATATAAGGAAATGAAATTGCTGTCTGGAGAGGTGTAAAGCTGTATGTTGTTGCTGTTGTTATTATTAATTTACCTTTCTCTACCGCCCCATAGCTGAAGCTCTCTGGGTGGTTTTCAAAAGATTAAAACATTAAAAATCATATACAAAATTTAAAACCAAAAAAAATACAATAGACAGTGTATACAAAGATGACATGCACCTAAACAACTAAAAATATTGTCACCTATCCTCTTATTGTATCTTTGCAAATAAATTCAAATGCTACAGAAACACCTTACTCTGGTTCACACATAATGTCAATTCATTATTGACATGAAGATAACGCATGATTGAGTATGTATTATTGCCTTACCCAGAGTTTGTCTGGTAGACGATTGCACAAAGCACAGGTTATTGTTTTTACATTTCTGGATTGTTTGATTCACCGCTATTTTGCCCGCTTCTTCCCTGTATCCCAAAGGCCTTTGTGGTGTTATAGCACTTGCATGTAGAGCAGCTGTTTGTTTAACCACTCATGTCTGCAACCACTGTAGCCTGGTGAAACAACCCAGAAACAACCCATGGCTCTGGGTTCACATGTAATGACAACCCATAGTTAAAACAGCCCAGACTTCACAACCTAACAAACCATGGGTTCTCTTCCTGGGTTATTTGTGGTTAACTAGCCATAGCTATCCCGTAGTTCCAGGTTCATTCATAACAGCAACCCAGGATTCAACAACCCATACTCAACCCATACTCTGGGTTGTTATTACATGTGGACCAGATCCTTGAGTTTTTAGTTATCTCTTCTTCCAATGGAAACCAAACATGGATAAGCATTGCCCTCACCACCCAGAGAAATGGGGCATGCCTAACAATATAATGTAACATTCCTACTTACATCTTGCATGCAAAGACTGCACATAATGTCTGCCAAAATTTGCACTGCCAAGTCGTCATCCCCCCAAACCCAAGCAATTTCGTTCAATGCTTGGGGGAAAAGAACGCCATTTCCTGATCATTGGGAAGCATTCTGCAAAGCCTAAACCTGCTTAAATCCCTCATTTATGGGAACTGAGTTCTTTGCAATTAACACTTTGGCAGAAGGAGCTGTTCTTCATTCACCTCTGAATGCCAGCAAAGAGCAAAAGACTTTTCTGCCAAATGTGTTTAAGCTTCATTGTGTTTCACAACTGAGGTTGTGACCTCGCAGATGTAGTGGCTAGAAATCATTTTCATCCCTTCCATTAGCAGAGGCTGGTGGCTCCGATGTCAGTGAGGCGGTGAATCCACTCTGGGATTCAGTCGGAACCACTCAGAATTCTGAGCTCTCCAAGGTGCTTCAGCCACCAGACTCCACTGCTTTTAATAAATGGTTTAAAGCAATGCTCAGTATTCCAACTATTTCCCATCTTTCCAGAAATACATATCCGGAGTCATTCCTGCTGGTTTATTTGTTTATTTAAAACATTTATATCCTGCCCTATATCAATTTTTGCTGTGTGGTTTTAATCCTGGTTGTGCTTTTTATATTGTATTTTGTATTCGTGTTTTTAAATTGTTGGTTGTTTTTATGCTCTTCATGGTTTTAATTTTTGTGAACTGCCCAGAGAGTTTCGGCTATTGGGTGGTATAAAAATGAAATCAGTCAATCAATAAGATCTCAGGGTGATGTACAGATAAAAGCATACAGTATAAAACAGTAAACATACACAGCTAAAAACAAATTAAACCATAAACCAAGTTAAAACAATATATAATTTAAAAGCACGAAAACTATTAAAACAGTTAAAACAATGTGCCAGCTTAGTGAATTCAACCATTAAAAGCTTTGTTAAAAAGCCATGTTTTCACTTGGCGCCGGAATAAAATCAGCGTTGGTGCCAGTTGGGCCTCCAAGGGGAGGGCATTCCACAGTCGGGGTGCCACAACAGAGGTGGGGGGAAAAAACCTTATCCCATCACAGTGAATGTGTTGAATTGGTGGGATACGGAGGAGGGCTCCTCCAACAGATCTCAGGTCTTGGGCAGGCATATATAAGGAGAGGCACTCCTTCAAGTATCAAGGTCCCAAGCCATTTAGGGCTTTAAACGTCATTATTGGAGATAAATGAGGGGAAGGTAGGTAGCTGCTTCCCCAGCAAAGTGGAGGCCTGGCCAGCTGAGCTTTCAACGCCCCACGGCACACGATTTTAGTGCTTTATTTTCCACTTCTGTTTTGAATAGCTGCAATCTGACCCTATCAGGTGCTGCCTTTGCGGGAGGGCAGCCTGGCCAATGAGGGTGCAGGAGTGATGTAAGGGCTGTCCTGTGCCCTCATTGGCCATATCCCCCTCAAAGGCCCCTTAGCCCAATGAAGATTTGCATCCCCGACCTATACCTTTAAAAAGCAATGAGCCAGATGATTAACATAGTCATAACATTTATATATTCCTATCATATTGGAAGAACTTCACCTCAGCGGAGATAGCGTATTGCCACGACTCCGTTAAGTTTGGGTGGTCTGTTTCACTTCCAACTTTAACACAAAGCTCCCAGAAAGTTGACGTTTCTCGTTAGGTTTCTGAACCTTCCAGAATGGAAATGTATATAAAGGTCATGTGGTTTTGGCCAGCATTTTTGGAGGCATGTACATCATTATACATAAGCTAATGCTGTTAAACAAAAATGTTTGAAGGAGAAAGAGTTCCCTACCACCAGCAACAACAACAACAACAACAGCACAGAGTCAATCAATGCAATGCAATGAAATGAAGGACAGAGGCACTGCTCTTCACAGGTTGGGATCCTGACCAATGAGATGGGACACTGGAGAGGGACTTTGAATTCTACTGGCAGCCATAGTAGCAAATCACATGACCTCACAGACATCATCAAACATAGCTTGATGGACATAACACTAGAACCTGGGGTCATCCCATGAAGGTGATTGGTGGGAGATTCAGGAGAAATAAAAGGAAGTACTTCTTCACAAAGCGCATAGTTAAATTATAGAACTCACTACCACAAGATGTAGTGATGGCCACCAATTTGGATGGCTTTAAAAGGAGGTTGGATAAATTCCTGGAGGAGAAGGCTATCAATGGCTACTAGCACTGATGGTTGTGTGCTATCGCCACTATTCGAGGCAGTAAGCCTGTGTGCACCAGTTGCTGGGGAACATGGGTGGGAGGGTGCTGTTGCACCCATGTCCTTGCTGTGAGTTCCTATTTGACAGCTGGTTGGCCACTGTGTGAACAGACTGCTGGACTAGATGGACCCTTGGTCTAATCCAGCAGAGCTCTTCTTATGTTCTTATGATCTCTTGGGCCATAGCTAGACCTAAGGTTTATCCCTGGATCATCCAGGGGTCAAACCTGTTCATCTAGGTGACAGACAGGGGATCCAGTGCTTAGGCAGGGGCGAACCCTGGATGATCCCAGGATAAACCTTAGGTCTAGCTATGGCCTTGGTGATACACAGGGGATCCAGTGCTCAGGCAGGGGCGAACCCTGGACGATCCCAGGATAAACCTTAGGTCTAGCTGTGGCCTTGGACTTGGCCATAAAGAGAAAGTAGCATTGATCACATGGGAGGTAATCTCTCTCTCTCTCTCTCTCTCTGTGTGTGTGTGTGTGTGTGTGTGTGTGTGTGTGTGTGTGTGTTCCACATTCTTGGAGTTAATTGAGAATTAATCTAGATCTGTGAAGGAATTTGAAAGCTGTCCTTCAGAAGCCCCCTTCCCTGTTCCTTTCCTTCTCCTTCTGCTTTGCCTCCCTTCCCTGCACCCCCTCCATCTTTTGACTCTTGCACATTTGATGTGCTTGTGTTTGCATGTCTGTGTGTGTAGCTGAACTAGAGAACCAGTGTGGGGAACAGTTTGGACCTTGAGGATTGCATGCAATGTATGGTAGTGGATTTGGGGTCGCACACACATGCACACACAGAGAGAGAGAAATGGGATCAATGGGGAGGGAAAGGCCTCTCCCCCTGCCATCCAGCTATTCTGGATGCCTCAGGGATGCTAAAAACTAAAGCTTCCCACCACCACCACCAATCCTGATCAAGGTTGCTGATTCCCCACTGCTAATAGCAGCATCAGAGCTGCAGTCCAGCTGGGCCATGGGGAAAAGTGGAAGAGGCCCACCCCTGTTGCAGGTTACAGGTGAGGGTGAAGGAAAAGTCATTTTAGGGAAGTGTGAGTGGGCTGGGATACTGATTGTTGTTTCATTTGCTGTATTATTATTATTTTTAAAAACAAATAATCTTTGGGGGAAAGATTGGAAAAAAGGAGGCTAAGGAGAGACCTGATAGAGGTGTACAAAATTATGTGTGCTGTGGAGTATGTGGGTAGGGAAACATTTTTCTCCCTCTCCCATAATACTAGAACCTGGGGTCATCCCATGAAGCTGATTGGTGGGAGTTTCAGAACAGATAAAAGGAAGGACTTCTTCACACAGCACATAGTAAAACTATGGGATTCAGTACCACAAGATGTAGCGATGGCACCAAATTGGATGGCTTTAAAAGAAATCAAAACGAATGGGCAGAAGTAATGTGGGCGGAGAAGTGACAGTAAGCAAACACAATTTTTCCCATGTGATGATGCTTTTAATCTCTGCCGTGCTGCTCGGTTTTATTCTGGTTGTACTTTTATATTGAGTTTTTATCCTGTGGTTTAAGTTTTATAAGAGCCTCGTGTGGCGCAGAGCGGTAAAGCAGCAGTTCTGCAGCTGAAACTCTCCCCACGGCCTGAGTTCGATCCCAGCAGAAGCTGGTTTCAGGCAGCCGGCTCGGGTCGACTCAGCCTTCCATCCTCCCGAGGTCAGTAAAATGAGTACCCAGGTAGCTGGGGGAAAGGTAACAATGGCTGGGGAAGGCAACAGCAAACCACCCCGCTAAGAAAACGTCAACGAAAGCTGGTATCCCTCCAAGAGTCAGTAATGACTCAGTGCTTGCATGAGAGGTTCCTTTCCTTCCCTTCCCTTAAGTTTTATACTTTAAAGTGTACTTTATGGTTTTAGTTTTTGTGAACCATCCAGAGAGCTTCAGCTATTGGGTGACATAGAAATGCAATAAATAAATAAATAATCCAAGGTGACCAATTTTAAGATAGCTCTTACTTATTCTTCCGTATCAGTCAGTTTTAGTTTAAAAAAAATAAAACCACCCAACCAGCAGCACAGTCATGTGGCACCTTAAAGATTAGTAGTCAAATACTAAAGAATAATAAGTTGTTTGTACAAAAGGACCACAGTCTAATAAAGAGAACTCTCACTCTTGACAGCTTATGTCATAATAAATGTAATTGTTCCTAGGGTGCTCCAGGTCTTACTTTATTTTGTTTTGTTTTTACATTCATTCTTCTTTGGATGAAATCGCTCACTTATAAAAATGGTAGAAGCTGCCAGCAAGTATTAAATTCAAACGCACACTCGTTATGCCATCTTCCTCTCTTGCTCTCGCTCTCTTTAAATTTGTATACATTACATTTCCCCCCTCTTTGATTCTACATATTCCTTGCTGCATTTATGAGATTTATAAAATTCAACAAGATAAACCAGGGGAGAGGCTTTTCAAGGGCTTTCTTAGTGAAAAGCTGAACTTCTGCTTCTATTCAAAGAGGCAAAACGTAAGACCTTGATGCCTTTCATATGCCTATTGAGAGAGCGGGGGTGGGGGGAGAGAGACCCTGCATAGGGTGAAGTTGGCTTGACTCCCTTGCTGATGCAGAAACGTTCAGGATTAAAGGTCTAATCTAGAAGATATATTGCACACCAAACAGCAGAACCATTTAGGAGAACATTAAATGGCACTTAAACTAAACAATTGTCCGTGGGAGCCATAGTTTATACCCAATTGCTCTCTAATATCAATGTAGGGCTTTGAAAACAAGATGTCATTGTTTTATGAAAAAAAAAACCCACACATTTAATCTTCCCCTCAAGAGACTTCTGGCTGCTGTACTGGCGAACACCGCGAAGGAAACAAATGGGTTTTAGTGACAAAACAACTACTGTTACATATACTGTTATATTTGATTTCCAAGATCATTTGCATGTGCTCCATGGAACATTTTCTGGTACAAATAAGCAAACCGCATTTTCCCCCCATGGATAAATGTCCCATTTGAGAGTGTTTGGAACAATGTTCCCACTCTTTTATAAATGACTAATATGAAAACCATTTTAAGCAATGCGAGAATGTCAGGGAAACGGTCCATTTTGCATTCATTTGGTTTCTGCAATTTTACCTACGTTCACATTTAGGGAACCATTAAGATACGGCAGCCAAAAATATAAGGACCACCCAGATTAAGGTTACAATTTTAATATTGTAAGTACATGTAATACAGAGACCAGCAACAACATTCCTCTTACCTTCCAGATCAAACATATGGCTGTTCATGCAGGGACAGTCAGTAAGTATGAAGCCCCAGAAGGGTGAAGAACTTATTTAAATGCTTGGAGTTGTAGGACTTTTTTCTGTCTCAAGATGCAGAGGATTGCACCTTTAGACAGAAAAAAAGCCCTGCAACTCCCCGCCTTCCCCAGCTAGCATGGCTGACTGGGGAATGCTGAGAGTTTTCTATCTAAACATTCATGCAGTTAGGGTGACCATATGAAAAGGAGGACGGGGCTCCTGTATCTTTAACAGGAGCCCTGCCGTCTTTTGTATCTGGCCAAGAGGGCAGGGCTCCTGCAGCTTTAACTGTTGTGAATTTCACCTGGTCCTGCAGGCATGCAAATAATAAATTAAAATTCCCTTTCTATACAACTGTTAAAGATACAGGAGCTCTGTCCTCCTCTTCATATGGTCACCCTAATACAGTTGCCTCCTGAATTGCTTATTTCTCCCCCACCCCCTTTTCCTTACCTTTTTCTTCCAGCTGCCACTGTTGGTCTCATCAGCTGGTGTCCAAAATTTCTAGCCACAAAATGGGGCTCTGCCAAACAGTGCCCCCCCCTCTCCACAGTGAGAAGACCTGCCTTTACCTTGAACAGTAGGGAATCTACTGTGGACAGGTGCCCATTTGCCCAGGAAGCTGCCCTCCCATTTGTTCTTCTTATTTTCAATGGACTTCTTAGCCAGGACCAAGTTGTCACAACTGTGGCACAATTCCACTCCCAATATGGCCCCAACCACCATGAACATCAGAAAGCAGTGAAAGGACTGTGGTAGGACAGAAGCGTAGTTGCCCAGTAATTCCCTCTTGTTCTTAATCTTCTTCACAGCCAACCATGTAATTCTTATCAGCTGGAACATGGAACCTCAGCCACAGTATGGTGCTGTGACCCAGGGTTCTCAGGGCCACACTGAATACGGATACATGAGAAATTTGTTTCAGTTTGCTTTTGACCGGAACTTACCCAGTTTGCAACTCCCCGAACCACACACAGAACAAATATTCAGAAAGAATATACTTTTTGTTTTTTATATCCAATAACAAGACTGTCATATTGGGATTGGCCAACTTCACTGTTACAGCCCACATGTATAGAGCAAAATTTCTGACCTTGCATGTATGATTTGTTTTAGAATTGTTTTTATTATGGTTGTTGTAACCATTGGTTGAAACAATAAAGCTTTATTACTACTACTACTACACAGAACCAAATGCAATCTGCAGCCAAAGTCTGTAGATTTATGAATTCGCAATGTGATGTGCGGAACAAATAAATGTGTTTGGAAAATGCATACATTTTAAAAACAAGCATGGAAGATTGTAAACTTTTGAAAAGTGTGCACAAAGATGGTTTGATCAAGGGGGAGAATAATGCATATATATATATATATATATATATATATATATATATATAAAGCTCAACGGATGTGTATGTTTGGGGAAATTAGAATGAGCTCTGAGCTGAAATTTGGAGAACTGTGACCATTTTTGCAGTCATATCTAACACTGAAGGACATTGGAACTTATGCAAGGGTGGCATATTGGTTTGAACATTGGACAGGACTGGGGATTGGGAAACGAGGGTTTTAGTCCCTTCTCAGGCCCTTTCTACACCGAAGGGTTATCCTAGGCATATGGAGGGATCATCCCTGCCTGCTCCTGGGATCCCCTGTGTGGCATTTGGATGCACAAGAACTATCCCAGGACGATCCCGGGATATAGAGCTGGTGTACACATGCCCTCAGTCATGAAGATCATAGAGTGATTTGGGGCCAGTCACAGACTCTCAGCCTAACCTACCTCACAAGGTTGTTGTGAGGATAAAATGGAGAGGAGGAGGATCATGTATGCCACTTGGGTTCCTTGGAAGAAAGGCGGGATATAAATGTAACACAAAAATAAATATGTCCAACTATATACCAGTGGATTTTATCCTAAACCAGAGATAGTGAATGTGTGGCCCTCCAGATGTTGTTGGACTGCAAGTCCCATCACTCCTCTGTTACCTGACCCATCCACTTGCACCAACAGCAGCCTGTCCTCTAACGGCCTCTATTATTTGCAGAAATGGCCCTTTACAGACACCAGTGTGTAGACCAGTAGATATACAAAAATAGAGCACTCCCATCTTGGGTAAAAATGGTGGCTCGCATGGAGGGCGAGCTTCTGCTGGCGCAAGTGGACAGGTCCAGTTAGTCCTGGACTGCTCACGCAGCTCAGCAAACCACTGAGCTGGGTTTGCGGGGCAAGCAGGGAGGAGTACAGTGGATTCCCAGGCACAAATGGGCACCCGCAAAACATCCCTAGCAGGCACACCGGGCAAACTGGCCACAGTCTTCTCCACCATGGGTAGATGTATTATATTTCTATTTAAATTATAGTAATTAGCACAAAATGTTATGCACGTTTCTGTCCTCTTTCATTCTCTGTATTAGTGACCCAGGCCTTAGCTAGACCTAAGGTTTATCCCGGGATCGTCCAGGATAAATGACACACAGGGGATCCCGGGAGCAGGCAGGGATGACCCCGGAACGACCCTGGGATAAACCTTAGGTCTAGCTAAGGTCCCAGTTCCTCTTTTTTGGAGATGCATAAGTGACCACCTTAGACTGAAGCTTGGTTTGTTGGGGCAAGATTACTTGTTAGTGAAGAGAGAAAGTTTTGATTTTATCATGGCATGGTGGAACAACATCCCCAGAGAGGTACATCTTCCTCCCACAGTATTATTTTTGGTGAACATCTTGAGCCAGGGCCTTTTACTAATTTGCTCTTGTTGATCCTGTTGTTTTATGCTTGTGGTTTTGTTTTTTCGATTGCATTCTCCATTGTTTTGTTACATTTGCTTTCATTTTAAATTGTTGCCTTGAGCTGGCATAGGCTTAGAAAGGCGGGACAGACATTTTGGTATAAATAAATACGCTGCAGGAACAACATCAACAAAACAGCAGCAAAGCGAACCAGCAGTGGAGATGTCCGCTGTTTGGAAATCCAGCATTTGCAAACCAAGACAAGGGTTTTACTGGAAGTCTAGTGACATTTTGGGGCTTTGGGGCGGGGGGTGGGGGTGGCAGGGTCCAGAATTTGGGTAAACTTGTGTAATTTGTGCAAATTGCGACTGGAAATTATGCAAACTGCAGCTGTAATTTGCACGAGTTGAAAAGAAACGGAAAATCCACTAACTGGCCCAATCTGCTGCAGACCAAGGCCTAATCCACACCAAGCAGGATACAGCACTATGAATGTGGTATCAAAGCGGTATATGATATGTGTCAATGGGCCCAAACAGTTGTCAGTGCACTTCAATACCGCTATAATGCATTAGTGTGGCTCCTGCCTTTTATATACCGTTTTCATACTGCTTTCATAGTGTGATATCTTGCTTGGTGTGGCCTGGTAGCAGAAAATGGAGAAAAGTCTGGGAGACCAAGGCAACGAAACCTCGTCCAGCTCCACCCCTCAAAGGAATCCCTCCGACATCTCTCATCGGCAGCAGTAATCAATAGGACACCATCCCCTATCAAAATGGCTCTCACTTGATCTATGAACTGTGCTCCCATCCTGGTTGATTTAAGCACTGAAGATTTATTGCCAGCTCCCTCCCACAATGGCATGCACTGCATCACAATATCTTGAAAATGCGTGTAGAAAACTAATTCTAATCTAATTCTAATCAGCTAAAAGGTAAAAACAATCCTAAACCAGCCCGCCCACTACTGCCTAGCCCAGGCTTCCCAACCTGGTCCCCTCCAGATTTATTGGACTATAGCTCCCATCATCCCTGGCCTGTATGGTCATGTTGGCTGGGGAGATGGGAGCTTTAGTTCAACACATCTGCAGGGCATCAGGTTGAGGAAACCTGGCCTAAGTTTTCAAACTATGGAGTTTGGAACTTCCCTCAGTGGAAGTTGCAAGAGGAGGGGAAAATACCAAGTTATTCTACAGCATGTGCATCTCCAAGCATTCATCCACGGAACTAAAGTATAAAGTTCAGTTGGGAGAATCTAAAATAGGAGTGTGCAACATATGGCCCGCAGGCCGCATGACACCTCCCGGCTCCTTTTGTGGCTTTTGCAGCACTGAAAAATGTCAGTAGCACAATGCAAGGCATGGTAGCAATTTTGGGCCATTGCTAGACGAGGAGTTAGCCCGGTGTGAGGCCTGGTCTCCCTCCTGTGCATCCAGATGACGCACAGGGGATCCCAGGGTCAGGCTGGGCTAAGTCCTCGCTTGAACCGGGATAAGCGGATCCACTTATGGCCCGGCTTTTCCGCAGCCCCAGCCTGAGGCCGGGGCTGCAGAAGGTCTAGCAGGGTCCGTGGCTTTTCCTGGCTGCTTGCTTACTCACGAGTAGCCGGGAGAAGCCATGGACTGGGCACAGCATTCCATAGGAGTGCTGTGCCCATCGGGCCAGGGGGGGAATCACAGGGGGGAGATGGGGGGCAGGGGAAAGAACGGACCCGGCAGGAGAGATGGGGGGAAGAAGAACGGGGACGGGAATGGCGGATGGGGACAGGGCCTGGTGGACGGGGGGGAAGAAGGACAGGGACAGGCATGGCGGACGGGGACAGGGCCTGGCGGACGGGGGGGAAGAAGGACAGGGACAGGCATGGCGGACGGGGACAGGGCCTGGCGGCAGGGGGGAAGAAGGACGGGGACAGGCATGGCGGACGGGGACAGGGCCTGGCAGACGGGGGGAAGAAGGACAGGGACAGGCATGGCGGACGGGGACAGGGCCTGGCGGACGGGGGGAAGAAGGACAGGGACAGGCATGGCGGACGGGGACAGGGCCTGGTGGACCAGGGGGGAAGAAGGACGGGGACAGGCATGGCGAGCGGGGATGGGGGGCGAGCGAGCGGGTGGGAGGCATCAGGCATTGTGGGGGGGAATCAGGTGCAGGGGGAGCGGGGAACCCTTTATTAGAACCCTCCTCCTACATGGATTATCTGGTAGGTCTAGCAAGGCCCTGGGTGTGGGCAGGAAGTGGTACGGTCCCTGATGGCTTCTGGTGGGTGGCTTGGCCCCCAGACTCTGATCTAGAACATAAGAACATAAGAAGTGCCATGCTGGATTAGACCAAGGCTCCATCTAGTCTAGCACTCTGTTCACACAGTGTCCAACTAGCTATCAAATAGGAACCCACAGCAAGGACATGGGTGCAACAGCACCCTCCCACTCATGTTCCCCAGCAACTGGTGCACACAGGCTTACTGCCTCGAATACTGGAGGTAGAGTGTGTTCAGAAGTGAGCCTGGATTTGAAACATTTGAGAATCCCTGTTCGACGGGTTTAATTCCAGCTTCCAAACGCCAGCCTCCATAACAGCAAAAGTCTCACAGCATATCCGGAGCATGACTGTCCTGTTGAGTCTCTGGCTTTGCAAGGTCCTCACCATGATAATGCCACCTTCAGAGTGCTAACTTGAGCCCTGGTAGGAATAGGAGTGTGTCCTGCCACTTTCAACTGATATATGAAGGAGGATGATACTGCCATCATCTGGAGGACCTTTGCCTGCTCAACTGAAATGATTGGGTTCTATAGTTGTAGCAGGGCTCCATCCCAGTGGGAACATGAAGCCTCCATGTAGTTGACCCCAGCCAGTTACCTCATTGGCTGCGGTCTCCAAAAACAGGTCAGCAGGGAGAAGAAGCAATGCTGTGAACCTTGGCTGCAGTCCCAACTTCTTAGCAGGCCAGGACTGAGAGACACGCAATCCACTCTTCGGAGTCGTCAGCGGAGCGCTAAGTGGAAGGGTTCCGTCTCCAAAGAACAATGCAAAGAGTCCAGGATGTGCATGGTAAATGTTCACACTGATTTTTAAAGTTTTCCATTCGGCTCCTCGCTCACTGGAGCCTACATGCTTATCATGTGATTAACCACTTGGGCGGGGGAGGGTCTGTAATGCTGCTTTAAATGCCTGTCCGACTCCTTTTTAATTAAAAACAGCAGCTGATCCATTAAGGAGTGCTTTATGGGCCACGAGGAAATTGGGATTCCCCTCTCCTCTCCTCTTGAGGTTTGCGCTTTATTTCCGCTCCTTCATTTGCCCTCCTCCTTTTGCATTGCTCTTCTCTCCTTGGCTGCTGCTGTTTAGGGATGTGTGAGGATTTCAATTTGCTCGCCAAACATACAAGCCTGGCCCCATCCGAAGCGCCAAATGTAAGGGCAAGGGCAAACACATCTCTTCCAAAAGAATTTGTAAATTGTCAAAGACATGCTCGCATCTGTCTCATTCCAGATTCCCAGTTCAATTTGCCCAAATTGCCTAATTTGCCCAAATTTCTTAATTCTCATGAATTTCCTCTATAGACTGAATCAGCCTACGGAGGAAAGTCGTGCAAATTATGAAACATGCCCAAATTTGAGGGAACTCGTGTAAATCTCCCAATCAATCACTGCTCCATGGCACAAGTTTCCCATTTGTGCAGAGCAAGCAGCGGTTGCAAGCATGAATGGGAATTGGGGATGATTTGAGTGGCGAGGCAATGTTTGGAGAATGGTGCCAATTTCGATCGTTGCTTGTTTGCCAATCCCTACTTTTGTTTTATTGCCATCTGGTCACAAGATGTCCACCCCTGGCCTGCAGGAACCACGGTGCAGTTTTCTGCTGTCCCGTGAGCTTTGCTTTCCCTGCTGTGCTCCTCTACGACCTGGTTCTGTATCTCGTGCAAAAAAAAAAACCCAACAACACCAAGTTCATTGGCCACGCTGGCTGGGGGATGATAGGAATTGTAGTCTAACACATTGTGGGGGGTGCTGAGTTGTGGAAAGCTCCTCCAGATCATCTCCCAGGAGGTCCTTGGTTTGAGAGACGTTTCATAGTTGTTGGTCATAACACAGTGGGTTGTAGGGTCAATGTAAAGCACAGGTGCAGAACCTCAGACCTGGGGGCCAAATATGGCTCACCTGGGGTACCAATCCAATACACACACAGTTTCCCCAGATGACCAGGGCCCCTACCCTTGGCTCCATCCACTATTTCTCCAACCACCAGGGCGAAACGTCTCTCCACAGGCTAAGTTACTGGAAGAAAGCTTTAAACTAAAATCTCCTGGTGACATAAGTATTTCGGCCCTGCCCCTTTTGCCTTCAGCCATGCCCACTAATGGAATACAGCCCCAAGAGCTTTTCTGAAACAGAATTCAATTTGACTCTTGGGCTGAAAGAGGTTCAACATCCCTGATGTGGCACTCATGCATGGGTGTGGAGAAAGGTGGAAAGTCCTTGAACATAGTTTATTGCTCTCGTTGCTCTTATTGTTATTTTTACTTGCATTACTTTTATTATTGTTATTATATTCCTATCCCACATTTCTTTATGTATGCATGTATTTATTTATTTACACTTTCTATATACTGCTCTACATCCAGAAGATTTCAGAACGGTGAACTGATAGAATAAAAGAATAAAAACACAATATTAAAATTACTATTTTTAAATAACAGTATTCTGATAAAACCCGCATTCTGGTATAATCTTGGTCAGTCACTCAAGGAAACCATTCCTGAAGCAATGATATTTTCAGGAGGTTTCAGAAGTAACACAACATTGGCGTCTGCCTGACTGCCAATGGCAGGGAATTCCATAGGAAGGGGGGGGCACCACACTGAAAGCTCGTCTACCGGTGGACTCTATTTGGACCATAGGTCCATGTAGAACCACCAGGAATATGCCCTCAGATGATCTCAGTGATTGGGTAGGTTCTTCCGTCATGGAACTCAAAGTGGCTGCATGGAATTCCCAGATGGTCTCCCTTCCAACACTGCGCATGCCCAGATCTGCTCAGCTTCAGCAAGGGAGTTATCTCTTGTACTTTCAGACCATAGTTCAGCAACATGGGAAAGTGGGTGGGAGATGGAAGGAGTCACCAAGTTGGAAGTGCAAAGGAGGACTCCGTCGCTGAAAGCTTCCATAGACAAAAAAAAAACCACCACAGGTCAGGATCACTTCCACCCCACCCCATGGGGAGTGAGAATAGCCAACACCTATTGATGTGGGGGGTTTGTCATATTTATTTATTTATAACTGTATGTGCCAACTTTCCACTCTTTTAAATCTCCCAAGGCAATTCATAATAAGTATAGATACTGTAATGAGTTTTGCAATCAGATTTCTGTGACTAGAACTACTGCTGTGGATTGCCTTGAGGCAATACCTGACCAGAATCTTAGACTTGACAAAGGATGGTTAATAACCTAGGATATTCCAGTCATGTATTTCCATGGGAACTATTTGTTTGACTATGCTCCTTAAGTCTTTTGAATGGCTAGAACATTTCTGAAAGGGGGTGTGCCTTTATTCCTCCACTCCTTGCTACATTGACATAATCTTGGAGTTACTATGGCCCTTTCTACACCGAAGGGTTATCCCAGGAAAATGGAGGGATCATCCCTACCTGCTCCTGGGATCCCCTGTGTGACATTTGGATGCACAGGGACAATCCTGGGATATAGGGCTGGGGTAGACATGCTCTATGTAAAGTGTAACTATTGCTGTGCCTCCACCTATGCTTAACCTGTACATTTGTAAATGTACTCAAATATTCCAAAATGCCCCATATACATCCTGTGACTGACAACTTTCCAAAGGAAACCAAACCTGGCACTAGGCATGGGAACCTCTCACTCTTTGTAGAAATGGGGCAACTATAAGAATAAGAGCTGTAGAATCATAGAATCATAGAATAGCAGAGTTGGAAGGGGCCTACAAGGCCATCGAGTCCAACCCCCTGCTCAATGCAGGAATCCACCCTAAAGCATCCCTGACAGATGGTTGTCCAGCTGCCTTTTGAATGCCTCTAGTGTGGGAAACCGTAGTGTGCCTCTAGTGTGGGAGAGCCTCTAGTGTGGGAGAGCGTTTCTAGTGTAAGAAACAGCATAGGCACTTTATTTTTATTTATTTATTTAAAAAACATTTATATCCCACCCTATATCATTAAGATCTCAGAGCGGCGTACAGTTAAAAACATACAGTATAAAACAATAAATATGCACAGTTAGAAACAAATTAAACCATGATCCAAGTTAAACAAATTAAAGAAAGAAATTAAACCATGATCCAAGTTAAAACAATATATAATTTAAAAGCAGTAAAAGCAGTTTAAACTAGGGGTGTGCACGGACCCCCCACTCCGCTTCACTTTAAGATCCGCCATTTTCGGATCGGCCCGCTCCGCCCCACCCCCACTCCGCCTGTGCCCACTCCGCTCCGCTCGGAGCTCCGGATCCAGATCGGAGCTCCAGTCCCCCCCATGGGGGGGGTTACTGGGCTCTGCCGCCATCGCCGCCATGCGGCGACGGCGGCAGAGCACGGTAAGGAGGAGGGGGGCCTTACCTGCCTCCGTCCGTGGTCCGTCGCCATCTTCAATTGAGCCCGTGGTTCCACCAGGAAGTCTGGGCCGAACCACGGGCTCAATTGGAGACGCTGACGGACCGCAGACGGAGGCAGGTAAGGGAGAGGAGGGCGGGGGGGTTACCGGGCCCTGCCACCATTGCTGCCCATGCGGCGACGGCGGCAGAGCCCGGTAAGGGACCAAGGGGGAGGGGGGCCTTACCTGCCTCCGTCCGCGGTCCGTCACCGTCTTCAATTGAGCCCGTGGTTCCACCAGGAAGTCTGGGCCGCAAGTGCGGCCCAGACTTCCTGCTGGAACCATGGGCTCAATTGGAGACGCTGACGGACCGCGGATGGAGGCAAGTAAGGGAGAGGAGGGCGGGGGGCGTTACCGGGCCCTGCTGCCGTTGCCGCATGGGCGACAGCGACAGCGGCAGGGCCCGGTAAACCCCACTTACCTTTCCGGCGGAGCTCCGGATCGAGGCGAAGGATCCGCCTTCACCTCGATCCTCTTCGCCACGCTCCACCGGCCCCCCAATCCTCTTCGCCTCCGCCTTAAGGGCAGGCGAAGCCCCCCGCTCCGCTACTGCTTCTCCGGTCCGATTAGAAGCGGAGCACATCCCTAGTTTAAACAGTTAAAACAATGTGCCAGTGAGTTTAACCATCAAAGGCTTTGTTAAAAAGCCATGTTTTTACTTGGCGTCGAAATGCAGTCAAAGTTGGCGCCAATTGGGCCTCCAAGGGGAGGGCATTCCACAGTCGGGGTGCCACCACAGAGAAAGCCCTCTCCCTTGTCCCAACATAGCATATATGTTGCATTGATGGGATGCGGAGAAGGGCTCCTCCAACAGGTCTAACGTCTCAGGCAGGCATATATAAGGATAGGCGCTCTCTCAAGTATCGAGGTCCCAAGCCGTTTAGGGCTTTAAACGTCATTACCAACACCTTGAATTCTGACCGGAAGCATATAGGCAGCCAGTGCAGCTCCTGTAAGACTGGTGTTATGTGGTCTCTGTATGATGTACCCGCCAGCAGTCTAGCTGCTGCATTTTGCACTAGCTGCAACTTCTGCATCGTCTTCAAGGGCAGCCCCACGTAGAATGCATTGCAGTAGTCTATGCGGGAAGCTACCAGTGCATGCACTACTGTGGCTAGGTTGTCAAGCAAAGCTTTACAGGGGGAGGGGGAATGTTCTCTAAGATGCTAAACTTGATGCCACCTTTTATTTTTAAAAGAGACATCACCTTCGAGCAAAAAAAAGAAAAAAGAAAAAAAAGATGTGTAGACCAAAGTACTATTTCTGAAAAAGATTTGCCTAAACTGCAAGAAATCTCAAAATGCTCCCTATGAATTACCAAGTTCTGATAATTCCCTCCCCCTAAGGAGACGCTGACATTCAGTGACTTATGATTAACGGACCTTAATTGGTGGTATCCTAAGGTCATACACATAGAATGCTGTGTCTGTATTATTATTATTTTTAACCCTCTTAGTTGTATTTTATTATATTTTTAGCTTTCCGCAAGACACTCCCAAGTTAGAATCATTGCCTTTCTCCATCTCCTAATGGAACCTCTGACTGTTATTAGTCATTGACTTGATAATAGTTGCTTGTCTCCAAAGACTTTGATGTTGTACATAAGAGGTATGGATCAATTGCATCCATTTTCACCATTACCAGCCAAATATTTGGACACTTTCCGTTGGAGTTGATTCAAGGCAGAACTACACACTATGCAGACATATATTTAACCTTCAGGAGCTGAAGATTTTGTGATCTGGGAGAATTAATAGATGTTTATTCTAGCAACATAGATGGAAGGGGGGGAGTCCATTTTGGCTTCAGCCGGATAAATGAAGAGGGGCTTAGATGGACTATGTTATGACAAAAAAAAAGGTTCAGAAGTGGAATGTCCAAGTGAAGGAAAACAGTTTTGTATGGCTATTGCAACCCTAATGGCATGTTTGCTGAGAGCTCGTCAAGTGGCAAAACGCATTAGTACTTGTTGTGTGTTCTCTGTTTTAACAAAAGCAAATGGTTCTTGGCTGCCGTGTTTGAATAATTCAAGAAGGCCCGAATTATGCCACAACATATGTCCTTTGGAAGGATGGATTCAGAACTTCCAAAAGTAAAATATTTATTTTAGAACCACTGCTGCAGGAGGAAGCTTTTCCCTTCCTTATTTGTTTGAATAAACAGGCGCTATTGTGTGAGGGTTATGTAGAGGGGACCACTTTGCTTGCCAGTGTTCTCCACAAGAACAGCGATCAAATTGCCAGATGTCTTGTTTTAAACCTTACAAGCCTCTGAGGCCTGTTTCGGACATTTCATAGTATAGTTGTTACACTTGTGTCCTGCTTGTGGGTTTCCCATGGACAGCTGGTTGGCCACTGTGTGAACAGAATGCTGGACTAGGTAGACCCTTGGTCTGATCCAGCAGGTCTCCTCGTATGTTCTTATGATCTAATTGCACTACAGAGTGTGCATTCATTGCAGAGCCTTGGCCAACCTTGATTCACAGAAGCATGTACCTCGATGGATACATGTGCCATAATACATGTCATTCATGGTAACCACTATGGCCAGACCAGCTGACGGGTATTTCTGAAGTCTTCCTCATCTCAATTTCTCCATGGATTTTGGAGTTGAGAATTTACCTGGTCTTGTTTCCAAAGTGGACTCAGTTCATTAAGAGCGTGTCCAGAGAAGAGTGACAAAGATGGTGAGATGTCTGGAGACCAAGTCCTATGAAGAAAGGTTGAGA
The DNA here is from genome assembly GCF_023053635.1 of Elgaria multicarinata webbii. Classification (NCBI taxonomy): domain Eukaryota; kingdom Metazoa; phylum Chordata; class Lepidosauria; order Squamata; family Anguidae; genus Elgaria; species Elgaria multicarinata. The sequence continues at coordinate 29,178,069 of NC_086174.1, forward strand.
GAGTTGGGGATGTTTAGCCTGGAGAAGTGACTATTAAGAGGTGATGTGATTGCCTGCCTTCAAATATTTAAAGGATTCTCACATATATGATGGAGCAAATTTGTTTTCTGTTGGTCCAAAGGATAGGACTTGATGGGTTCAAAGGATTTCAGCTAAATTGTAGGAAGAACTTCCTGAGGGTACAAGCTGCTTAATAGGGGGATGAACTGCCTCAGAAGGTGGTGGACTCTCCTTGGTCAGAAGTTTTAAAGCAGAGGCTCAATGGCCACTTTATCAGAGGATTTCCTCCAATGGCAAAGGGTTGGACTACATGACCTTTGAGATCCCTCCCAACTCTATGATTCTATGACACTCCACTCTTTTGTTCTGAAATTTCTAAGTTACATAGAGAACACTATGTATGCACCATTTGTAGTGCTTCCAGTCCAATCACGTCTTCCCTTGGCCTTCGATATTAACAATGTGCAAGTGCACGTTGATAAAAACATCACAAAACAATCTTGATGCATATGACTGCATCAAGACTGGGACAACAACATACAAGAGAGCATCTGTGTATCAGTGAAACATCATGCCCAAAAAGAATTTGATGCATCCATTGCATGCCATCACATCTGGATTGGTTTTTGATGTTTTTTTAAAATTTATTTATTTATTTAAAATATTTATATCCTGCCCTATATCACTAAGATCTCAGGGTGGTGTACAGATAAAAACATACAGTATAAAAAAATAAATATACACAGTTAAAAACAAATTAAACCATGATCCAAGTTAAAACAATGTATAATTTAAAAGCAATAGATACAGTTAAACCAGTTAAAACAATGTGCCAGTGAGTTTAACTATCAAAGGCTTTGTTAAAAAGCCATGTTTTTACTTGGCGTTGAAATGAAATCAACGTTGGTGCCTATCAGGCCTCCAAGGGAAGGGCATTCCACAGTCGGGATGCCATCACAGAGAAAGCACACACACGAGAGCCAATAGTTATATTGAACTAAGGCTGGGGAGACCTGGGTTCTACTAGTCCCCCCTCTGCTATGAAGCTCACTGGGTGTCTTTGAGCCAGTCAATAACTCTCAGTGTAACATACCTCACAGGGTTGTTGTAAGGATAAAAAAAAAGAGAGGAGGAGGATCATATACATGACCTTAGGCTCCTTGGAGGGAAAAAACGGGATATAAATGTAACAATATATATATATATTGCACACATATGCAATGGTAATTTATAAGGGGAGAAGGTGAAAATTAACCAAGGCAGCTGAAAGCTGAGGCAATCAGTGGAGCTGTTCACACAGCATGCTATCCCCTACTCAGCATGGTTTTTAGACTACATTCATGTTTTTTGGGCAAACTGCAGTTTCCTGCTACATCCAAATACAGGAAACTGGGGGTTGTTCAAACTACATTTAATCAAACAAACCATGGTTTACTAATTTGATTTGTGAGGGTACAAATGAGCATACATGTACACTTGTACACATTATGGGTTGGATCCTGATTAGGCATGGGCATTTGGGTTAGCAGAAGAGATCCACCTCAACAAAGCAGTTCCACCACCAGCAGGTCAGTCATAAAGCTAATGGTCTTAAGTGCCCATCAAGACCAACCCAACCCAAATAATTTGCATTACAACAGGGATAGCTCAGAATAATCTATTGTTGCTGGGATCATCCATTTCTTCCATCCCCCCCCAGCTACCCTAAGGATTGCAGCTAAACTCAGAGGGAACAAGGAAGTCTGAGGAGGGTGACAGATGACGTCATCACCCCTACTAATCAAAAAGTCCCAGTGCTTCAACTCTGCGAAGCATGGCTCCAGTACAACACTGTGGCCAAGCTGTTCCTGGCTCCAGGATTGTGGCCTTTGTGCGGATTAGTTGTGGGAGAACCACCATTTTAGGAAGGTCTGGGCCGAGAATAGCTAAGAATCCGCAGCTCTCTTAGGAACAAAAATAAATTAACGAAATTCCTCCACCATCAGGACTGGATCCCAGCATTATTAAACCATTCCTCTAGCCATTACAGCTTTCCTTTTGATTTGTCTGGAACACGATGAAATACAACCCAAAAGAATTACGGATGTGGTAGCAGAATATAAAATAATAACATACCCTGTGCGGCACTTTCAGTGTTTCCCTTTGCAGTTCTATTTGTCTTGATGAACAGCTGTAAACATTGGCATAAACCAGAACACATTTCCTTCTAGCCACAACAAAAGCTGTGAGCCACAAGAGTAAGTGCCGTAAGGAAGCAGAATTCCCTGAAGCAGGAGTATGGAATGTGTGCTTGGACTGCAACTCCCATCAGGCCTAGCCACCATGAGGGATGATAGGAGTTGCAGTCCCAGCTGCCTCTTGAGGTCCCACCCCTGTCCTAAAGCATCTCAATCTGATTTTTCATTTCCCCACCACCAACACCCGAAACATGGAGTTACTTACGCTCAAAATCAGGAATGTCGGCAACAGGCAGAGTATAGCGATTAAAACAACAAGAGCCATTTTCAAGGTCTGATGTGAAATGTGCCATGTTGAATGGTGCAAATTCCATTGCTCAGCTTTCCCCTAAACTCTTCTGCATTTTACAGTTAAACGGCTGAACCTCCAAGGGCAGTTCAGAGGATGGCAACAAGGTGGTATCCTTCTTGGTGTTGTCCATCCCGTCCCCAGCCGATTGTAGAACGTGCTTCCCAGTGAGGCCACCTGGCACCAACACTGTCATCTTTTCGGTACCAGGTTAATACTTTCTTCTACTCCCAAGCATTTGACAGCATATGATGGGTTTTTTAAAAAAATGGCTCCCAGGATATTTGATTTTTGAGTGTTTAAAGTTGTTTTATATTTCCATATGTTAATGGTTTTATATTATGTTATGATATTGTATCTTCAGGGTAATCCCGAAACTGTTCCCCCACCCCTGCACTACAACAATGCACAGAACCCCAGCAACGTTACCACCATTCCTTCACCAGCCATGAATGCGCGCAAAAATTAACACACACACACACACACACCAGCAGAACTCAATGTGAATCAGCATTTTGACCATCATTATTGAAGAGTTACTGCTGCCAGCAGCTTGAGGAAAGTTAACATTTATTATTTGTTTGTTTGTTTGTTTGTTTATTTCACTTCTATACTGCTCAATAGCCGAAGCTCTCTGGGCGGTTCACAAAAAACATATGGTGAGTTCTGTACACGGGGTTCTGTTGCATATCCATTTCTCCGCCCAGCCAGGGCTGGGCAGAGGGGGGAGGGGAAGTGGGGGCAGTTGGCATGGACCTACGATTTTGAGGGGGCCTACTCTGGTAGAGTCCCCCTGGTAGAGGCAAAAGGGAACCCTTTGGTAAAGATTTGTTACAAAGTAGCTCTCCTGTGAGTGAGCAGTACTAACATTGACAAGGCAAAGTTGCTTGATTTTTCTGTTGTTGATGATGAATTTGCCCAAAGGAAAGGACATAAAGCATTTCTGAATGTGAAGAAGTGATGTCTTATATACATCTTGAATAAAAGCACTTGCCATTACCATTTTTATACATCTTGAATAAAAGCGCTTGCCATTACCTTTTTTATAAATCGTTCTAGTTCATACGTATTTAGAACTGATTAAGAAATACTTAATGAGCAGTTTGAAATGGGCCCTACATTTCTCATCCAGCCCGGGCCTATTACCAGCTTTGCCCGGCCCTGCCCCCAGCTAAAGGATTGCAGCTAAGCTCAGAGGGAACAGAGAAGTCTGAGGAGGGTGACAGATGAAGTCATCACCCCTGTTAATCAAACAGTCCCAGCGCTTCAACCCTGAATGCATGGTGTGTGTTTTTGGGCTGACAATCTATACATGGCAAAGCGAGATTGTGGAAAGTAGTCATCACGAGAACAAATCACCAGTCTACATGCAGCCTTGTTGATTTTCTCACATGGATCATGATGTGCAAAGTGTTTAGGCTCAGGGTGTCTGAAAACTACGTTATGCCTGACACGATGTTGTAGAATGGACAGAATAGTCTGCAGAACAGTATCTTTAGGGTTTGAATCTTTGTTTAGCTTTGGCTATTGGACAATGTAGAAATGTATTGAATGAATGAATGATATGGCTAGATGTTGATGTAATTATGTCAGGATTAAACAAAAAAGCCTTGATACATTGAATGACCATGCTGTCCATAAGAGGTGGCAGCCCTACAGAGCCCTCTCAGAGAAAGATAATATTTATGATTTTGGAGGGTTGACAGTGACATGAAAGAATCAGTCACACACTGCTATCTCTGGGAAACAGGTTCTGTAGTTTTACCAGATTGACAACGCAACAAAAGAATGGGCCCATTCAGAAGACACCTTAAACCATGGCTTTAACCATGGTGAATAAGACAAAAAGCCTTATTCACCATGGTTAAAGCCGTGGTTTTAGGTGTCTTCTGAACACAGCTTGGCTTTCTGGCTGAACCACCATGGTTAAAGCCATGGTTTAAGGTGTCTTCTGAACGGGGCCTATGACTGTACACCACCCGTAGCAATGTCCCTGTCATACCACTGCCAATTCTCTTAAAGACTATTGTTTGTCTTCAGCATCAGTAGGAATGTGGGAGAATTTTAATTTAGTTTGTTTTGGGGAAGCATTTACCAAAATTCGCCAATTTCCTGAGATTTGGAACAGAAGAAATTGAGATGTTAAAAAGAGTGAATGCAAGAGCCCTGGAAGAATGCAAGTCCCTGGAAGAGCTGGGAAGAAAACAGAGGGCCTTTGGGGTCGCCCATCGCTAGCATCACCACAGGGATTCAAATTGTAGATCTTAGATACAAAAATACATGAAATATCTGAGAGAACAGAAAGATCTTAGGCTGGTGCTGAACAGATAGCAATGTGGACTCTAGGTGAGCTTTCCTAGATAAAGCATTCATAAGAAGTTAAGAAGAGCCCTGCTGGATCAAACCGAGGGTCCATCTAGTCCAGCATTTGTTCATACAGTGGACAAACAGCTGTTGACCAGAAACCCACAAGCAGGACACAAGTACAACACCAACTCCCCCCCCCCCAATGTTCCCCAGCAACTGGTGTACATAAGAGTACTGCCTCTGCTACTGGAACCAGAGGGTCACCAGTAACTCCAGTGGCAGAGCCAGGGCCACCCTCCAAGCCTTAGAATGAGGAAAAGGCCACCTCCAAGCCTTAGAATGAGGAGGCACTTGAAGAAGGGCTTCCATGGAAGACTTTAAGATGTAATCCTATTGGGATTCCCATCGGCCTCTGAACTTGGAGTTTGACTGGAATCCTATGCAGAGGATGGGGGGGGGGGGGCTTGCGATGTAAAACAACCTCAAATTGAAAAAGTGAAACAGACAGGTTTGTCCATTGCTAAGCATTTGACGTGCTCATTTCCCCTATAATCAAATAGCAGATTTGTAATTGTTCGTGTCAGTACATCTGTACTTTTTCAGATGGTCCAACATGAACCCGTGCTGGTTTTTATTTTCTTAAACTTAGGCCTTAGCTAGACCTAAGGTTTATCCCGGGATCATCCTGGGGTCGTCCCTGCCTGCTCCCGGGATATCCTGTGTGTCATTTACATGAACAGGGATGAGCCCGGGACGATCCCGGGATAAACCTTAGGTCTAGCTAAGACCTTAGTCAAAGACGACCGTGTAGCATCCCAGGCATGTGCAGCCATAAGCCTAGCTATGCTTTATTAGTCTACCATACAGACTGAGTCAGCTGCAGCAGCATGAGTAACTCAGGTCTGCCTCTCCGACAGTAACCTTCTGTGTGTAGATGTTCAGAGAAACAGCCCTGGATTCTTTCAGCCTCCCTAATGATCTGTAGTTTCGGTGCATTAGGAAAAAAGGGGGGGAAAGAGCAGAAAAAAAGAAAACCGTTCACCAGACTTTAGCTTGTCAGGTCTAATGATTCAAAGAACACTGATTCACTTCGGATTTGACAGTTGCCCTCCTGCTGCGCCTCGCTGATGACTCACAATAGAAAACGGCTTGGAGCCGAAAAGAAAATAGATGGCCTTTGGGGTCTTTATGAGCTGCAAGTCTTTGTCATGCCTCAACTAAATCCTAATTACTCTGATTAACAATGCCAGATTGTCAGTGCCAAGGCAAAAGGATCTGTGATCATTGCAAGCTTTTGCTTCTTATTTGCGGCTCCTCTGTGCTTCTATTTCCCCACAATCTCTCTAACCAGGTTTCCCTGTCTCCTTCTTTCTCTCTCGACCTCCCCACCCCACCTGCCCCATTGTTCCCCAAATAAGGGTTCCCAGCCTTATTTTCAATCCTAACCACACTGCTCATAGGGGTTAAAAAAAGGACCCAATATATCTCACCAGATGGACTGTAGGATTGTGAAGATCACTGGATCTGGAGATCAGATTCCTTGACAAAGGGCTCATCTACACCAAGTAGGATATTCCACTATAAAAGTGGTTTGAAAGTGGTATATAAAAGGCAGGAGCCACGCCAAGCAGGATATAGCGGTATGAAAGCAGTATATGGTATGTGTCAATGGGCCCCAACAGTTGTCAATGCACTTCAATACCACTGCAGTGTGGCTCCTACATTTTATATACCACTTTCATACCACTTTCATAGTGGAATATCTGCTTGGTGTAGATGAGCCCAAAGTCTACTTGATGGATTATTCTGATGTAGAATCATAGAATCATGTTGTTTTGTTGTTTATTCGTTCAGTCGTTTCCGACTCTTCGTGACTTCATGGACCAGCCCACGCCAGAGCTTTCTGTCGGCTGTCGCCACCCCCAGCTCCCCCAAGGTCAAGTCTGTCACCTCCAGAATATCATCCATCCATCTTGCCCTTGGTCGGCCCCTCTTCCTTTTGCCTTCCACTTTCCCTAGAATCAGCCTCTTCTCCAGGGTATCCTGTCTTCTCATTATGCAGCCAAAGTACTTCAGTTTTGCCTTTAATGCCATTCCCTTAAGTGAGTAGTCTGGCTTTATTTCCTGGAGTATGGACTGGTTTGATCTTCTTGCAGTCCAAGGCACTCTCAGAATTTTCCTCCAACACCACAGTTCAAAAGCATCTATCTTCCTTCGCTCAGCTTTCCTTATGGTCCAGCTCTCGCAGCCATAGGTTACTACGGGGAATACCATTGCTTTAACTATGCGGACCTTTGTTGTCAGTGTGGTGTCTCTGCTCTTAACTATTTTATCAAGATTTGTCATTGCTCTCCTCCCAAGAAGTAAACATCTTCTGATTTCCTGGCTGCAGTCAGCGTCTGCAGTAATCTTTGGCCCAGAAATACAAAGTCTGTCACTGCCGCCACGTTTTCTCCCTCTATTTGCCAGTTATCAATCAAGCTGGTTGCCATAATCTTGGTTTTTTTGAGGTTTAACTGCAACCCAGCTTTTGCACTTTCTTCTTTCACCTTTGTCATAAGGCTCCTCAGCTCCTCCTCGCTTTCAGCCATCAAAGTGGTGTCATCTGCATATCTGAGATTGTTAATGTTTCTTCCTGCAATTTTAACTCCAGCCTTCGATTCATCAAACCCAGCACGTCGCATGATGTGTTCTGCATACAAGTTAAATAGATAAGGTGAGAGTATACAACCCTGCCGTACTCCTTTCCCAATCTTAAACCAGTCCGTTGTTCCGTGGTCTGTTCTTACCGTTGCTACTTGTTCGTTATACAGATTCCTCAGGAGGCAGACAAGATGACTTGGTATCCCCATACCACCAAGAACTTGCCACAGTTTGTTATGATCCACACAGTCAAAGGCTTTAGAATAGTCGATAAAACAGAAATAGATGTTTTTCTAGAACTCCCTGGCTTTCTCCATTATCCAGCGGATATTGGCAATTTGGTCTCTAGTTCCTCTGCCTTTTCTAAACCCAGCTTGTACATCTGGCAATTCTCGCTCCATGAATTGCTGGAGTCTACCTTGCAGGATCTTGAGCATTACCTTGCTGGCATGTGAAATAAGTGCCACTGTACGATAGTTGGAACATTCTTTAGTGTTTCCCTTTTTTGGTATGGGGATATAAGTTGATTTTTTCCAGTCTGATGGCCATTCTTGTGTTTTCCAGATTTGCTGGCATATGGCATGCATCACCTTGACAGCATCATCTTGCAATATTTTGAACAGTTCAGCTGGGATACCGTCGTCTCCTGCTGCCTTGTTATTAGCAATGCTTCTTAAGGCCCATTCGACCTCACTCTTCAGGATGTCTGGCTCTAACTCACTGACCACACCGTCTGAGCTATCCCCGATATTATTATCCTTCCTATACAGATCTTCCGTATATTCTTGCCACCTTTTCTTGATCTCTTCTGTTTCTGTTAGGTCCTTGCCATCTTTGTTTTTGATCATACCCATTTTTGCCTGGAATTTACCTCCGATGTTTCTAATTTTCTGGAAGAGGTCTCTTGTCCTTCCTATTCTATTGTCTTCTTCCACTTGCGCACATTGCTTGTTTAAAAATAATTCCTTATCTCTTCTGGCTAACCTCTGGAATTTTGCATTTAATTGGGCATATCTCCCCCTATCACTGTTGCCTTTTGCTTTCCTTCTTTCTTGGGCTACTTCCAGTGTCTCAGCAGACAGCCAACTTGCCTTCTTGGTTTTCTTTTTCTTTGGGATGTTTTTTGTTGCCACCTCTTGGACAATGTTGCGAACTTCTGTCCATAGTTCTTCCGGGACCCTATCTACTAAATCTAGTCCCTTAAATCTGTTCTTCACTTCCACTGCATATTCATTAGGAATATTAGTGAGCTCATATCTAACTGGTCTGTGGGTCTTCCCTATTCTCTTTAGTTTGATTCTAAATTGTGCAATAAGAAGTTTGTGATCTGAACTACAGTCAGCTCCAGGTCTTGTTTTTACTGTCTGTATAGATGTCCGCCACCTTTGGCTGCAAAGGATGTAGTCAATCTGATTTCGGTGTCAGCCATCTGGTGAAGTCCATGTATAAAGCCGTCTTTTTGGTTGTTGGAAGAGAGTGTTTGTTATGCACAGTGAGTTGTCCTGGCAGAATTCTATCAGCCTATGTCCCGCTTCATTTTGTTCTCCTAGACCATGCTTACCTGTAATTCCAGATGTCATTTGACTGCCCACCTTAGCGTTCCAGTCTCCTGTAACGAAAATAACAACTCTTTTTGGTGTATTATCCAGTAGGTGCTGCAGATCCTCATAGAACTGATCTACTTCTGCTTCTTCAGCATCTGTGGTTGGGGCATATATTTGGATCACTGTGATGTTAAATGGCTTACCCTGAATTCGAATTGAGATCATTCTATCGTTTTTTGGATTGTATCCAAGCACTGCTTTAGCCACTTTATTATTAATTATGAAGGCTACTCCGTTTCTTCTGTGATCCTCTTGTCCACAGTAGTAGATCTGGTGGTGATCTGATGTGAAGTGGCCCATTCCAGTCCATTTCAGTTCACTGACACCCAATATATCTATTTTTAATCTTGACATCTCACCAATAACCACATCCAATTTGCCCTGGCTCATAGATCTTACATTCCAGGTTCCTATGGTGTGTTGACCTTTAGAACATCGGATTCCTCGTTCACCACCAGCACCGTCGGCCGCTAGCCGTCCTTTCGGCTTTGAGCTAGCTGCGTCATCACGTCTGGGGCTAGTTGAACTTATCCTCTGTTCCTCCCCAGTAGCATTTTGACCATCTTCCGACCTGGGGGTCCTATCTTCCGATGGTATACCGACATATCTCTGGTTGTACTGATCCATTTAGTTTTCATGGCAAGAGTACTGGGGTGGGTTACCATTACCTTCCCCAGGGATCGTATTTAGTCTGACCTCTCTGCCATGACCTTCCCGTCTTGAGTGTCCCTTCACAGTTTAGCTCATGGCATCCTTGAGGAGCTCCAGCTCCAGCACCATGACAAGGTAACGATCTCCTTTGCTGGAGTCATAGAATTATAGAATCATAGAATAGCAGAGTTGGAAGGGGCCTACAAGGCCATCTAGTCCAACCCCCTGTTCAATGCAGGAATCCACCCTAAAGCATCCCTGACAGATGGTTGTCCAGCTGCCTCTTGAAGGCCTCTAGTGTGGGAGAGCCCACAACCTCCCTAGGTAACTGATTCCACCGTCGCACTGCTCTAACAGTCAGGAAGTTTTTCCTGATGTACAGCCGGAATCTGGCTTCCTTTAACTTGAGCCCGTTATTCCTTGTCCTGCATTCTGGGAGGATCGAGAAGAGATCCTGGCCCTCCTCTGCGTGACAACCTTTTAAGTATTTGAAGAGTGCTATCATGTCTCCCCTCAATCTTCTCTTTTCCAGGCTAAACATGCCCAGTTCTTTCAGTCTCTCTTCATAGGGCTTTGTTTCTAGACCCCTGATCATCCTGGTTGCCCTCTTCTAAACACGCTCCAGCTTGTCTGCGTCCTTCTTGAATTGTGGAGCCCAGAACTGGACACAATACTCTAGATGAGGCCTAACCAGGGCCGAATAGAGAGGAACCAGTACCTCACGTGATTTGGAAGCTATACTTCTATTAATGCAGCCCAAAATAGCATTTGCCTTTCTTGCAGCCATATCGCACTGTTGGCTCATATTCAGCTTGCAATCTACAACAATTCCAAGATCATTCTCGTTTGTAGTATTGCTGAGCCAAGTGTCCCCCATCTTGTAACTGTGCATTTGGTTTCTATTCCCTAAATGTAGAACTTGGCATTTATCCCTATTAAATTTCATTCTGTTGTTTTCAGCCCAGCACTCCAGCCTATCAAGATCACTTTGAAGTTTGTTTCTGTCTTCCAGGGTATCAGCTATCCCACCCAATTTGGTGTCATCTGTATGGTCCAACCCTATGCAGAGTCAGGTCCCCTGCTATAGTAGAGGAAGGGTCAGAGAAGATGGAGAACAGTAGGGGTTAAAACAGACATGACTTAAAATCTGTGTCTACCAGCTAAGTCTTTTTCAGCCTTTTCAGAACCTTGTCCTTCCTAGAGGAACAATTTATTTATTTATTTATTTATTACATCTCTATACTGCCCAATAGCCAGCGTTCTCTGGGCTGTTCACAAAAATTAAGCAAAATTAAGCAAACAAATTCATCCATATTATGAAAATTTATATGCGTTGTCAATGTTGTATTATATGCATTTTAGAAATACATGCATGTTTATTATTATATAAATTCTATGTAGAGAATAACAATAAAAGTATTGGGAGCTGCAAAAGCCTTTTGTGACATGGCATAGCGCAGAGTGCTTTGCTGTTCAAGTTTTCAAAACGTCGCTTTCTGAACGTAAGCCTTTGGGCTCACTTGAAGAAGCTTTGGATCTCCACCATGACGGTTGTGTCAGAAAGGCAGGATATCTCCTTGGGGTTTGCAGAATTTAACTCTTCTGAATGAGGCCAACTGGAGGCTCCAAGAAAGCCCTGGCTGGGCATGTCCCAAGAGAGATATCGTTGGCCAAGCAGAGCTGTTGAGAAGAACAGTGCTTCTACTTTCCACCAGCGCTGCCTACAAGGCTGACTGAAATACAGCTTGAGGCCTGAGCTTCGGTTCAAATTCTAGGTCTGGGTCATCAGTCATACAGCACAGCATAAGGAGCAAACCATTAGAGAACTTAGCACAGCTGACTTCACCTTCGCCTACCAACCCATAATTCAGCGCTGCAGGAAATACTAAATACAATTTATGGTGTGAGCCCTTGTTCAGAATATTATTCAACGCACATTCCTCATCTATTTTTTTCCTCTATTTTTTCCTCTCTCTCTTCCAAATGATCCATTTAATAATAATAATAATAATTTACCTAACTCCTTGAAGTGGCTATCAGAGTAAGGGTGGTGTCAGCAATTTATTGCCTTCCAGATAAGCATTTTCCCCTTCTTCTTTTAAGAAATAAAAGGGGGCATTCCACAAATGTACTTTGGAAAGCTCTTCAGTGAGGTTTTGCCTGCGTGGGGGGGTTGCTACAAAACCCGGGATTAATACAAAGGATTATTTTGTGTGAACATTTCAGAGTCTCCCCACGCACACCTCCCCCATCCCCACCCACATCAAGAAGGCTGTGGCAGAATCCAGACCATACACATTTACCTTTTAATAATTAAAAATTAAAAATGGATTCCTTCTTCATCCTTTATTAAATGCCCCTCATATGAATACAGACAACTTAAAATGCTATCTGAATTCATATGAGGGGCATTTAATAAAAGTGGTTGAGTATGGGTTGTTTTGAACCATGGGTTGTTTGTTGAACCATGGTTAGCGTGTTGCCCAAACCCAGGACATTTTCCACAGGGCGGCTTGTTAACTGTGCAGTGTGGATTATTAACCATCCTGAACAGCCAACAACAAACCATGGGGTCGCAAGGTGGCTCGTTCAAGAAAAGCCACCCTGCAGAAAATGTCCTGGGTTCACACAACAAGCTAACTCACAGTTCAGTAAACAACCCATACTTTAAAACAACCCACACATGGAGTGTGGGTTAGGATGTTGTGTGAACCCAGCCAGTGAATTTATAAATAATGATAAAGCTGGTGTAGAGCAGAACTGGGATTAGCCACACAGTAGTAGCCTTTGATGTTCAAATCAAAAAAGAATTTGGAATCCTCAAAAAACCATCAGCCTTGAATACCAAAATTCCTGAAGGGGAGGAAAGGGCCTCATTCTGTTTTTGCTGGCTTAGCCAGCAAGAGTCTTTTCCTCCTAGGCAGCCACCATAAACAATAACGAGACATGCTGGCTGAAGACGGAGATCTCTCCTGAGCCAGGATTCTCTATTTCTAGGGCAGCCAAGTCTTCTCAGGTGGGGAGTGAGAATTTAGTTTCAGTTCAGTTTTGACAAGAATTTACCAAAAATTCACCAACTTCTATATATTCAGGAATGAAAGAACTTGCTACTTTAAAAAAAAATGAATGTGGGGAAAACCAAAGCTGACATCCATGCCCAAGGCTCTGAGTACTTTGCTCTTTGAAGTCTGGCTTTGCATCCCTGTGTATTCAACCATACTTGTGGTGCTGAACCAGGGTTGCCCCCTCTTTTTTTCTGACAGCCTCCTCTTCTTTAATGCCTACATGTCAGGCAAGTACATCATGGTCCTCTCCACACTGGGAACAGCTGACCCTCTTGAACTTGGCTGGTGCCGATGGGTGAGAATTTTCTTTCTGTTGGTTTTTCATCGGAATTTACCAAAAATTTGCCACATTCTTTATATTTGGGAGAGAAAGACCTTTAGAGTTTAAAAATGTGTGTGCAGGAGAAAGCAAAATTGGCAGATTCATCCACCCCTAGTGGGCAATTCTGCCTGGCAAAGCTTGGCAGCAAGACCCTTGCAAAGTTGTCCATCAGCCAGGGAGCTGCGCCTCGTGAGCATGCGCAGCACATTTTATTAGGGTGTGCACCCAGGGATCTTTTTTTAAAAAAAAGAAAAAGATGAACATTTATTGAATACTCAGTCATAAAGGACATTTTATTTATTTATTTATTTATTTATTTATTTATTTATTAAAAACTGTAGACCCTGATTCCCTACTCCGCATTTGGCTTGCCTGAACATGGGAGGGCCGTTGCAGGTGAGGGGGGGAATGAGGAGATGCTCCATTGGTGCTCCATTGGTGGGTCTTTGTGGTGACATTGGCCTTTTCATTCCTGCTACCAGGAGCAATGGTGCTCTCTTGGAGGCAGCAGTTCTTCGGCATGATGGCGGAGCAGCCGGAAGGCAGCCAGAGGGCCAGTCCTGCTGCGTCTAGATCCCCCTCTGGGTCTCTATTCAATCCCCCCCCTCAATTTGGCACTTATTGCTTGAGACATTACGGTGTGCCTGGGCACACCTGGCACACACCTATGCTGGGCCTGTGCTTAGCAAGGCCCTCCTCAACTGGGGATAGTGGCTGGCAGGATCCAGGCTGGCTTTGAAGGCAAGATCCTTCCCTTGCAAAGTAGTTCTCCCCCAGCTGACAGGCGGTCTCTCACACAGTGTGGAATAGCCCCAGATGGCCTTGTCTGACCAGGAACAGGGTAGGCAATAGGGCTGGCCCAGGACATTTTGCTGACTGAGACGAAGGCCCCTTCTCCATTTCCATATACCAAGGGTAGGCAACATGGTGCCTGTAGACACCAATACTATCCCTGGATACCTTTCTTAGTGCCCACTAAGGTGCCCTACCCTGCCCACTATTTTTTTAATTAGCACATTTTCTTATTGGCAGTTGATGGTTGTGAAATAGGTTTCAATTGGTGCTGAAAAGGGTGGGTTCGAAGGACTTGTTTAGTGTGATGAGGTTCAGAGTCCAATTCTGCCTTGGGCAGCTTAGTTGTCTTTTCCCATGCCTCTAAAGGAAGCCATTTTGTAGTGGTGCCCCAGACAATTTCACAAACTGCCAAATGTGCCCATGGCTCAAAAAGGTTGCCTACTTCTGCCATATTCAGAAGCCCAACTAATGTAGCAGTAGTCTTTTATTTCAATACTGGTGATGGGATAGTGTCCTCTACTGCACTTGTGGGCAGCAGGCTCATTTAGGGGTTCCAGGGTAGGGTGAGTGGCCTCCACAGCCTCCTTCAAAAGAGGCCAGGAGCTCAAGAGGAACTGTCCAGTGGGCTGCTGCTGCTGGCCTCCAACATCAGGCTGCCTGAGGCAGCTGCCTCACTTTGCCTAATTGCAAGGCCGGGTCTAGCAAGCTGGCATCTCAAGGTGGCTGTGCAATTTCTGCCGATTCTGCTCAAAGAAAATGAACAGAGCTTGTTTGGAGATGCAAGCAGCCCAGTTCAGTTCCTTGCAACATCCCTCCTCACGCCAGTCTCTTTCTTAGCTAATCATCCCAAACCTTGCAAATGCTCAATTTACTCAATTGCCTCTTCAGACCTAGCCAGGGTTCGGAGCCAATGAAAACACGGGCTTCAACTGGAATATTCAGTCTGCTCATTCACAAAAAGCGAGGCTAACAATACATGAAACGCCTGTCGCATGGTTTACGCTCCTCGTTCAAGATAATTACGCATAATATTATTATATAGAATAATTATGCAAAGAACAGACTTCCAGCTACTGTGTAAAACACTGCCAGATTCTTAGTGATTGAAAGAGATTTTGCGCGTTCGGTAAGGAATGGCCCGCCGTGTGTGGGCCCGGTCAAATTTCAAGGTAGCTGCGTTAGAATTTAATTCATTCCATTTGGTACAATGCAATGGTTAGTTTTAAAAATTAAGAGCAAGTGTGGTGCGGTAGTCACATTCCTCCCCATCCATCCTCATGCAGATGAAAGATTAAAGTAAGAGATTCATAGACACCCTGGCTGCAATCCAAGACAATTGTACAGTTGAGCTGATACAATCATAAGAGCACTGTGCAATCATTACGGTATTATATGCACAATGAAAAGGAACCAGGGTCACACCCATTGATTCTGGCTCTTCCCCTAGGCATGTTCAGTATAATATCTGAACAGAGCTGAAGCACAAACCCCACACAATTCTTTAGTTCTGTTCACTGTACACATAAACTACATAAAAGTATATAAAAAGTATATAAAAGGCAGGAGCCACGCCAAGCAGGATATAGCGGTATGAAAGCAGGATATGGTATGTGTCAATGGGCCCCAACAGTTGTCAATGCACTTCAATACCACTATAAAACTGCAGTGTGGCTCCTACATTTTATATACCGCTTTCATACCACTTTCATAGTAGAATATCTGCTTGGTGTAGATGAGCCCAAAGTCTACTCGATGGATTATTCTGATGTAGAATCATAGAATCATGTTGTTTTGTTGTTTATTCGTTCAGTCGTTTCCGACTCTTCGTGACTTCATGGACCAGCCCACGCCAGAGCTTTCTGTCGGCTGTCGCCACCCCCAGCTTCCCCAAGGTCAAGTCTGTCACCTCCAGAATATCATCCATCCATCTTGCCCTTGGTCGGCCCCTCTTCCTTTTGCCTTCCACTTTCCCTAGCATCAGCCTCTTCTCCAGGGTATCCTGTCTTCTCATTATGCGGCCAAAGTACTTCAGTTTTGCCTTTAATACCATTCCCTCAAGTGAGCAGTCTGGCTTTATTTCCTGGAGTATGGACTAGTTTGATCTTCTTGCAGTCCACGGCACTTTCAGAATTTTCCTCCAACACCACAGTTCAAAAGCATCTATCTTCCTTCGCTCAGCTTTCCTTATGGTCCAGCTCTGGCAGCCATAGGTTACTACGGGGAATACCATTGCTTTAACTATGCGGACCTTTGTTGTCAGTGTGGTGTCTCTGCTCTTAACTATTTTATCAAGATTTGTCATTGCTCTCCTAACCACTTAAAGGTAATACTTGTGAGCATTTGGGCCAATCCACTACACACAGAGGATCATAATATCTGCATCATCTCTATTCTTGGAACAAACTAGGGCTGACCTTGCAATCATTTCAGCGCCAGGTCAAACGTTTTCTTCCCCCACCACCAGCAGCCATTTTCAGCTGGTCTTTCTGTCTTTTTAATTTGCAGCCTTTTGTTTCATTATTTATTTATTATTACATTTCTATACCGCCCCATAGCTGAAACTCTCTGGGCATTTTACATAAGATTAAAAGCAATATACAAAATTTAAAATGACAAAAACATGCAGCACCACAGCAACATATATCTAAAAACAACTATAAGCAACTATAAAACCAGATCCAGGATTGATGAAGCTCATCACATATTGCTAAATGCCTGGGAAAAGAGAAAAGTTTTAACCTGGCGCTGAAAAGATAGCAATGTTGGCTCCAAGCAAGCCTCGTCGGGGAGATAATTCCATAGTTGGGGGCCACCACTGAGAAGGCCCTCTCCCTTGTTGCCATGCTCCAAGCTTCCCTCAGAGTAGGCACCCAGAGGAGGGCCTTAGAGGTTCAGTGTAGTGTATGGGTAGGTTCATAGAGAGAGAGGAGTTCCATCTGGTATTCTGATCCCATGCCATATAAGGCTTTATAGGTCAAAACCAGCATCTTGAATCAGGCTCAGAAATGTACAGGCAGCCATAATATAATGTTATATTTTGTGTGTTTTTATTAAAGTGTGTGCTTGACCATTACTCTTGTTATATTTGTTGTTCACTGCCCTGAGATCTCTTGATGAAGGATGCTCTCTCATACTCACTCACTCACTCTCTCTCTCTCTCTCTCTCTCTCTCTCTCTCTCTGGCCATGGCTAGACCAGGCGTATATCTTGGGATCATCCCAGGATTATCCCTGTGCATCCAAATGACACACAGGGGATCCCGGGAGCAGGCAGGGACGACCCCCTCCATTTGCCAGGGATAATCCTTAAGTCTAGCTAAGATAGATAGATAGATAGATAGATAGATAGATAGATATTGTGCGGCTATAAATCTTAGTGCTTCCATGGTAGCCCTTTTAGACTGGAATGGTCATCCTTTGTTACCTCACTTTTTATAGAGTTTTGAAACAACATCATTTTCAGCCCACTGAAATCCAGCTTTTTCTATGTTATCCTCTTAATTTTTTGGCAGACCACTTTTGGAGCGATGTGTGTATAAAATATACCACAGTTGGATCACCAAACTGTATAATGTACATAGACAAATTGCTATTGAGGCTTTTGAGGACCCCTAGTGTGCCCCCCTTCCCCACCACCTGAAATTTCATTTTTTATTTTATTCCCCCCCCCCAAAAAAAAAAATGGTGTAGCTGGTACAAAGTCCCCAAAGGGACAAAGTTAGATTGCAAAAAACCAGAATTTTGTTTACGTTCCATTTTTCTTATCCTTCCCATCCAATTGTAGCACCCGCAAGGAGGGGCAGCCCCTGGGGTGGTCCAGGGGAGCAAAAATGCCTCCCAGACCTTCTGAAATTGCCCACCTCCAAATTAAACACTCCCTGTTTCTGGGGATCACCTGTTTGCTTCCTGATGAACACAGGTGAGGGATCAATGAATAGCTTATCAATTGCCTCTTCAGTGACCTGTCTTAACTGCTACAATGTCGTTTTGTGTTCCTGCAGGGAAGGGACAGTGGCCTTAATTACTGTTTGCCTCTATTCTAATTTTTCGTCTCATTTTTAAATATTAAAATAGTGCAAATCTACTATAAAGAGAGAGAGAGAAGAGGAAATCAGCAATTAAAACACCTTTCCCCAGGAAAAGAAACTGAAATCCAGGCAATTAATAAATAGGCTATCCAATAAATAGGCACTCATGAGGGAGCAATAAAACATGCTGAACTTGCAAGGAGGTCTATTATTATTATTATTATTATTATTATTATTATTATCATCATCATCATCATCATCATCATCATCATCATCTATATACTGCCCCATAGCCTAAGCTCTCTGGGTGGTTTCAAAGCTCTCTGGGCTTAACGTTGCTGAGAAACTTTTCTGAACAGGACTTACTTATGAGTAAACATTCTAGGTGGATATTGGCTGTGACAGAGAACATTCTTGGATAATAGAGCAGTATATTAATTGTTTGGGTGAAACATTTCTTTTAATTCCTCTTCAACAAAGACTGGAGAAAAGCATTCCCTCAGCATAGCTTAAGGACTCTGTGAGCATCATCACACAAGGGGAAATCACATTTGCTTACTGTCACTTCTCCACCCACGTTTTTGTCCCTCATTACCTCCTTGCACATGGTCCGTTCAGTGTGCCGTTTTGTTCCCGCTACTTCTCCTGCACACAGCAGGAGGTAGCGGCAACTTCCATCTTTAAAAATAAGTCAGACTTACTGGGGTGTTTTTTTGTGGCGCGAAAAAGCCTAGAAGGGGCAGGAGGCACACAAGAGGGAGATGATGCCCGTGAAAATCCGTGAGTGCCCATCAACAAGCATGCAATAAAACACTCGTCTGATGGAGCTACTAGTGCAGAAGCAACCTGTGACTGATTAGCCATGTTTCCTTTCTATAAAGATGATTGCTATCTGGATGGGAGTGCTAGAAGATTTAGGGTCTCACACACACCCCTTTTGATTGGGGCAGTAATCCTATGTAATGCATATATTGTGTCTGTAGGTGTCGCTCTAGAGCAATTTCTAATGGTAAAGCATGATGTAAATATTAGATAACGATCAAAGAATCTATTAATTATGATTTCCCTCCGTTTCTTATTTTTGCACATGTAAGTCTATTCCATCCCATTTCTGCAGCAGTTTGTGATTGATTGATTTTTAAAGCCCACAGAGGCATTATATGCTTTTGTGTGCATTCTGTTCCCATATACTGTATGTATTTGCACACATTTTGCATAATGCCAACATTTTTACAAGCAATTTCCCCTAATATAGTGAATTTCTGTGTGCTATTTTTCCTAATGTGCAGTATCATTCCATCATTAAAAAAAAAAAAAAACTCTGAAAATGATCAATTTTTTTTAGATGAGTAATTTGTCTTATTTTGCATGTGTTCCTTGAGGTTCTGGTATTTTATTTCCTAGATCTTGATCTTGTGTGCCTAATATAAAACCAATTTCCGCCCTTTACCAAAAAAAAAGGGGGGGGAGAAAAAAGAAAAGGTCTTTTTGGGTCAGGATGTCTTTTGCATTACTTGGTAACAAAGAACTGTTAAAGTTTGCCAATTTTATAATATAGAATTTATGGTCAGGGGGTCAAAGGGGAGTTCCTAAAGGAATTCAGCAGGCCTTGGTAGTAAATCAGCAACCATGTCCTTGATAAATACCTCCTGAGCCCGCCAATAATTTCTCACTAGTGCTGAAAGTTATAACAGTGGACTCCATATGAGGCTACGTACTGCAGTTTAGCGAAAGACACGAAACTCGTAGAACTAGTAAAGACGTGTCGACACCACCTATTCTGGAAGCGGTTCGTAGAAACCTGTCCATTCCCAGCGTCCAGTGGTGGGCAATGGTAATGCTAAAAACGTATATTAAATGTACACAAATTAGACACATTAAAGCAAACATTAATCCTGCAATCCTATGCAGATTTATCTGGGAGTAAGCCCAATAGAACTCAGTGGCCCAGTTTGCAAGTAGCAGCAAACTATGGGTTGTTTCACTCCCGCCCCTCACAAACAACCCATAGTTTGTTCACCATGGATTGATTATTTATTTATTTATTTATTTATTATTTTTCATTTCTTACATTTATATCACGCCTTTTTTCCTCCAAGGAACCCAAGGTGGTGTACATTTTATCCATTTTATCCATTTTATCCTCACAACAACAACCCTGTGAGGTAAGCTGGGCCCAAATTCACCCAGTGGGTTTCAATGGCAGAGTGGGGATTAGAACCAGGCTCTCCCGACTCCCAGTCCAACACTCTTAGCCACTGCACCACACTGGCTCTCTAATTGTGTGAAGCGGGTCTATGGGATTTATACTGAGTAAACACGCATACAACTGCACTGTAACCCCCTAAATCCTTATACCTTATACCCAATTGACACAATGCTCATTTGGAAGATAGAAAGCTATCTCAAACTATAATTTAGTGCTATGTAAATGAGTTTTGGGCTCGTGTAGTCTTCCATTCCCTCTCCTCTTTTGACACAGCCACAAGAAGGAGATCAGAAACATCCACTTCTATTTTCAGCTAACAGCAGCAGGTAATTTCATCTGTGGTTACTTTACAACTATAGTTAGCTTACAACAATGTATTGTCCAAACAAGCCAAGATCAAACCATGTTTTCTGATCCTGGCTTGTTTGCAAAGAACATAGTTAAAACTAACCACAGTTCCCAGTTTTGAGGAATCAACAAACTGCGGCTAATTGAAAATGGAAATAGATGCTTCCAGTCTCTGTGCTGGAGAGGGGAAGGGAGAGCAGGCTCGTACACATAACACTAAACTATGGTTTAGAGTTACATTCAAACCAAACTATTTGACCGTCTCACCCAGTGTTGTCTGCAACAACTGGCAATGGCTCTCTGGGGTCTCAGACACAGATATTTCCATCACCTGCTAGCCGAGATTCCTTTACTGGGAGATTCTTTTAACCCTGGGATTTTCTATATGCAAAGCAGGGCTCTACTCCTGGGCTATGGTCCCTCTCACCAACTAATATAAACATTGGAAAACTTGTCAACCATTCAAAAGCGTTTTGCCATTTGACAAAAGTATGCAGATCACTGGATTGGATGTGGTGATACAAAATCAGCCCACTTTGAAATACACTCCCCCCCCCAAACAAAAACACTAAAGAGGAGTGTGTGTCTGCATATGTGCGTGTGTCAACACTCCTTTACTAGTTCGATGAGTTTTCTGTCTTTCGCTAAACTGCAGTACGTAGCCTCATATGGAGGGTCCAGTGGCAGGTTAACACTATGCTAACTTCAGAGGCTATTTGGGGGAAGCACAAAAGCATTTATCTCTATGCTCTGTCTATCCTGGGTCTGTGTTGTTAGCGCTGTTGTTTTAATGTACTTATGTACTTACATGGCTCAGGACCACAATATATGGCACAATGCCTCTCCTGACCTGAACATACCCAGACATCATGATAAACATCTGGGGCCTCCCTTCAAGGGCCACCTCCACAGGAGGCTGAGAAGGTGGCAACAAAGGAGAGGGCCTTTGGAGTGGTGCCCCCCATTATGGAATGAGCTCCTCACGGAGGTCCGCCTGGTGCCTACACAGTCATCGTTTTGGCACCTGATAAAGACCACCCACTACTCCTGGGCATTTAAAGGTATATGATGAGGCATCTATGTCTGCTGTTTTAGAACAAGTCTGTTATGGGGGGTAAACATTGTTTATTTAAATTGTTTTGAGTTGTTTACATTGTTTTAATTTTTCTATGTTAAAAAACTTTAGACTCTTTTTATTAACTTGTATTTTATATTTTTATGAGTTATTGTAAACCACCCAGACAGCCTCAGCTATGGGGTGGTATAGAGACAATGACGATGATGATGATGACGATGACAGCGTAGCTTTTTCATTATGATTTTTTTTAATGTACCATTTTATATTGATGTTCAGCTGCCTTGCAGATTGTAATGCCCGAAAAGGCAGGGGATGCTCCTTTTTAAATAAATTAAATTGGGTGTAAAGGTAGAACTTTGGATCCTGACCAAGCCACAGTACTGTAGCTGCCCGTCCACCTACATTACATTTATTTCCTGCCTTTCCTCCAAGGAACTCAACACAGCATTCTTCCCTTGTCATGTTATCATCTCAACAACCCTATGAGGTAGAGAGATAGTGACTGGCCCAAAGGCATTATTTGGCCCACACTCCTAAAGCGTCATCAGGCGAGCATTTTATAGCACGCTTGTTACTGGGCACTCACGGATTTTTGTGGGGCCTTTTCATGACTCCGTCCATCTTCTGCACGCCTCCCTCTCCTTCTGCTCATTTTCCCGTTAAAAAAAAAAAAAGACCCCAGAAAATCCAGGTTCTTTTCCTACAGCGAAATGCGTTGCCCTTTCCTGCTGCGTGCAGGGAAAGCAGCGTGATAAAAATCACCCACTTAATGGGTCACGTGGTCTTTGTTTACTTCCTCTTTCTTCTGCGTGTGAAGGAAGAGGAAGCTGCTCATCCCTTCTATGGGACAGTAGCACGAGGCAAAGCGACAGGAGGGAAACGCGATCCCCCCCCCCATCTGAAGAAGCTCAATCTGATACCTTAACCCAATCTTCCCTATTCTGGTGCCCTCCTGATGTTTTGGACTACAACTCCCAGAATTCCTGATCCATTGGCCATGCTGCCTGAAGCTGATAGGAATGGAAGCCCACAATATCTGGAGTGCACCAGGTTGGGAAAGACTGTTCTAACCACTACATCACACTGTCTATATCCATAACAGAAACAGAAAAGAGTGGGGGGGGAGTCCTTTGTCATGCATATGAAACCCCTCTCTCTCTCTCTCTCTCTCTCTCTCTCCTTTTCTTTTCTTTTCTTTTATTTTTTTAGTTACTAATGATCTAGCCTTGGAAAAGTGGAAAATGTTTGTATTAGGAAAACACACTGGATCCATTAGCACATAAAATTGCCCTGCAATGATGGCATGACAACTTTGTCAGTCGGAAGTAGTAGGTTAAAAATCAACAATCAAAAAGTAGTAGTGTACAGTGGCACACCAGTGATTAATTCACCAGCAAAAACTAGGCTAAATTCATTAAATAAATTATCTGCTGGAAATAATTTGCTGAAATCTGGAGCTTAGCTAATTTCCCAACACGGCCTTTGCATAATACTTGAAAATAAACTATGAGTCGGACTCTCTGCATTCCGTTGCTTTTTGAAGATTTTATATGCAATATATACCCGATTCATACTTACAGCAGCTGGTTAACATATGAGGATTTACTACATATTTTATGTCTGCCATTTTTTCCATTAATAAATGCATTGTGGGTGAAGGTTTAAGGATGCCAGTTAGAAGATATTTAAATAGCTCCAAATGTTCTAAATTGATGCTGAGTCCGTTAATAAGGAATAATGAAGGGTAGTGGGAAATATTTTGTCCTTATGTATTAGCTCTGCTATGTAAAACATTGTAAAAGGGGGCGGGGGTGAAAGGACTTGGATCATATTAACAACAGGGAATTGAATATCTGCAGATCTCTGTCTGATAAGCAACCTTCTAGCCAAGAAAATATTGGAGAATATTCCAAGAAAAAACATTAATCCCCTCATTCCCCCCTCCATCCCCACTTGACATTTTCAAGATACCAGTTGCAGGGGAGCATGGGTGGGAAGGTACTGTTGCACCATGTCCTGCTTGCAATTCCCTGGTTGACAGCTGGTCAGCTACTGTGTGAACAGAATGTTGGACTAGATGGACCCTTGGTGCGATCCAGCAGGGCTCTTCTTATGTTCTTTTCTTTCACCCTATTTGCATATATATCAAATATATATATAACCTGTACTTGATCAAAAAGTCCCAATGCCCTGGTGGGGGGGAAAGAAGAACAGGGACTGCTGGGGCTTCCCTCTGCAGTCTCTCCCCTCACCTGCTGGGCGTCAGCTGACTGAGTGCTCCACCTCTCCCTAACAGGTACATCTGCAGCCTGCCAGAGGCTGCGCCTCGGGGCGCGCCTCGGCGACGCGCAGAGTGCAGCGCCGAGTGCGCACTTGGCGCCGCACTTTGCGGCGCACATAGGAGATACCATACTACTGTACCTGCAAGATCTCCAACCAGCCAACCAGCAGCAAATTGTAAAATACATTTTAATTACTTTTTAATATGTGCCTGGGGAGCTCTGGGGGATACGGGGATGCCCACATAACTGTGGTCACGGGTAGGGGGAGGTATGGTGCTAGGGGAGGAACAGGCCAGATGAGGAGAAGAGGGGATAGATTCCTTACAGCTATTCCCTCTTCTGGTTCCTACCCCAACCGGATAGTTCCTGGTGGCCATATCAGCTTGCTCTCGGGTCTGGTGGTGCTGCTGCTGAACGCCAGGTCAGTCCAGAATAAAATCTCCCTCATCCATGATTTGATTGTGGATGAGGGGGCTGACCTGGTATGCATCACTGAGACCTGGGTGGGTGAACTGGGTGGGGTTGCTCTCACCCAGCTCTGCCCTCCTGGGTACTCGGTGCAGCACCAGCACAGACTCGAGGGCCGGGGAGGGGGGGTTGCCGTGGTCTATAGGAATACAATCTCCCTCTCTAGGCTTCCTGTTCAGTCGAGTGCTGGTCTGGAGTGTTTGTACTGTGTGTTGGGTACTCGAGACAGATTAGGGATTCTGCTGGTGTACCGTCCACCCCGCTGCCCAACAGTCTCCCTGCCTGAGCTGACGGAGGTTGTCTCGGACCTGGTGTTGAGGACCCCCAGGATGGTGGTTCTGGGGGATCTCAACTTCCATGCCGAGGCTGCTGTATCCGGAGCGGCTCAGGACTTCATGGCTGCCATGACAACCATGGGGCTGTCTCAACATGTCATCGGCTCAACACATGCAAAGGGACACACACTTGATCTGGTTTTCTCGACTGGACAGGAGGATGGTGATCTGGAAGTGGGGGAACTAACATCTACCCCCTTGTCATGGTCGGATCACTTCCTACTGAGGTTTAGACTCTCGGCGGCCTTTCCCCTCTGCAAGGGTGGGGGGCCTATTAAAATGGTCCGCCCCCGGAGGCTAATGGACTCCGATGGATTCCAGAGGGCTCTGGGGGATTTTCCTGCTGATATGGCCGGTGCTCCTGTCGAAGCCCAGGTCGCTCTGTGGAATGCAGAGATGACTCGGGCGGTTGACACGATCGCGCCCAAGCGTCCTCTCCCTCTGAGCAGAGCCCGGTCAGCTCCTTGGTATACATCTGAGCTGAGGGTGATGAAGCAAGAGGGGAGACGGCTAGAACGCAGGTGGAGGAAAACTCGTGCTGGGTCTGATCGAACACGGGCTAGAGCTCACTATCGAGCCTACTCTGTGGCGGTGAGGGTGGCAAAGAGGCAGTTCTTTTCCACCAGCATTGCGTCTTCTCGGTGTCGTCCGGCGGAGCTTTTCCGAGTGGTTCATGGCCTGTTACACTCTGGGCCAGGGCGTGAGATAGTTGAACCCTCGGTAGCACGCTGTGACGAGTTTGCACGGCACTTTGAAGATAAAGTCGCTCAGATTCGTCATGAATTGGACACCACACTTAATGCAGCACCACTAGTAGAGGCGTTCAGAGCGCCGTCCGGCTCAGTTTTATTGGATGAGTTTCAGTTATTGAGGCCCGAGGATGTGGACAAGGTGCTTGGCCAAGTCCGGTCGACCACCTGTGTGCTTGACCCTTGCCCCTCGTGGCTCATTACATCAAATAAGGAGGGGATCGCCGGCTGGGTCCAGGAGGTTGTAAATGCCTCCTTGAGAGAGGGAGTGGTGCCGGCCTCTTTAAAAGAGGCGGTAATTAGACCACTCCTGAAGAAGCCTAATCTGGACCCAGAAGATGTTAACAACTACAGGCCGGTGGCTAATATCCCTTTCCTGGGCAAGGTGCTTGAGCGGGTGGTTGCAGGACAACTCCAGGCACTCTTGAATGAAACGGATTATCTAGATCCATTTCAATCGGGTTTCAGGCCTGGTTTTGGAACAGAAACTGCCTTGGTCGCCCTGTGGGATGACCTCTGTCGGGAGAGAGACAGGGGGAGTGCGACCCTGTTGGTTCTCCTGGACCTCTCAGCGGCCTTCGATACCATCGACCATGGTATCCTTCTGGATAGGTTGTCTGAACTGGGAGTTGGAGGTACTGCGTTGCAGTGGTTCCGCTCCTACTTGGATGGCCGATTCCAGAAGGTGGTGCTGGGGGATTATTGCTCTGTGCCGTGGCTCCTAAGCCATGGGGTTCCGCAGGGCTCTATTTTATCCCCTATGCTGTTTAACATATACATGAAGCCGCTGGGGGAGGTTATCCGGAGATGTGGACTGAGGTGTCATCAATATGCGGATGACACCCAGCTCTACCTTTCCTTTTCATCAAACCCAGGTGAGGCAGTGACTGTTCTGAACCAGTGCCTGGGCACGGTAATGGACTGGATGAGGGCTAACAAACTGAGACTCAATCCAGACAAGACGGAGGTACTGTTAGCGGGTGGTTCATTTGTCCGGCGAGGTGATGTTTGCCCTGTCCTGGACGGGGTTGCACTCTCCCTAAAGGATCGGGTCCGTAGTTTGGGGGTGCTCTTCGATCCAGAACTGTCACTTGAGGCACAGGTGAACTCAGTGGCAAAGAGCACCTTTTATCAGCTTAGGCTGATATACCAACTGCGCCCTTATCTGGACAGTGATAGCCTAGCTACAGTTATCCATGCTCTGATAACCTCTCGTTTGGATTACTGCAATGCGTTATACATGGGGCTGCCTTTGAAAACGGTCCAGAAGCTTCAGCTGGTACAAAACAGGGCAGCCCGTTTACTAACAGGGACTGGCTGGCGAGATCACATTACGCCAGTCCTTTTACAACTTCATTGGCTGCCAGTCCAGGTCCGGGCCCGATTCAAAGTGCTGGTATTGACATTTAAAGCCCTAAACGGTTTGGGGCCAGGTTATTTGAAGGAACGCCTCCTCCCATATGTACCTACCCGGACCTTAAGATCATCTACAGGGGCCCTTCTCCGTGAGCCCCTGCCAAAGGAAGTGAGGCAGGTGGCTACTAGGAGGAGGGCTTTCTCCGCTGTGGCACCCCAGTTGTGGAATGAGCTCCCCAGAGAGGTCCGCCTGGCGCCTACACTGTACTCCTTTCGTCGCCAGCTGAAGACCTTTTTATTCACTCAGTATTTTAACACTTAATTTTAACTTAAATTTAAATTATACTGTTTTAACTCTGTATTTTAACCTTATATCAATTTTGCTGCGTGGTTTTATCCTGGTTGTGCTTTTTATATTGTATTTTGTATTTGTATTTTTAACTTGTTGGTTGTTTTATGATGATTTTAATTTTTGTGAACCGCCCAGAGAGCTTCGGCTATTGGGCGGTATAAAAATGTAATAAATAAATAAATAAATAAATAAATAAATAATATATATCAAATATATATATAACCTGTACTTGATCAAAAAGTCCCAATGCTTCAACCCTGTGAGCTCTGGTTCCACGACACCACTGTGTTCCAAACATGTTTACTTCTGGTCTGTCCATGTTATCGCCTAGTGTAAGATCAAAGCCAAGTAGCCCTGTTTGCCCATGTGTATCCAGTTCACAAAAGCCCTGTTCCTGCTCTTGAGAGCAACCAGGATGATCAGGGGTCTGGAAACAAAGCCCTATGAAGAGAGACTGAAAGAACTGGGCATGTTTAGCCTGGAGAAGAGAAGATGGAGGGGAGACATGATAGCACTCTTCAAATACTTGAAAGGTTGTCACACAGAGGAGGGCCAGGATCTCTTCTCAATCCTCCCAGAGTGCAGGACACGGAATAACGGGCTCAAGTTAAAGGAAGCCAGATTCCAGCTGGACATCAGCAAAAACTTCCTGATCGTTAGAGCAGTACGACAATGGAATCAGTTACCTAGGGAGGTTGTGGGCTCTCCCTCACTAGAGGCATTCAAGAGGCAGCTGGACAACCATCTGTCAGGGATGCTTTAGGATGGATTCCTGCATTGAGCAGGGGGTTGGACTCGATGGCCTTGTAGGTCCCTTCCAACTCTGCTATTCTATGATTCTATGATTCTATGATCTCCTGCTGTGTGCAGGACAAGCAGTGGGATCAAAACTACACACTGAATAGTCTACGTGCAAGTTGTTTACTTCCTCTTTCAAAAGAGGAAGTAATGAGGGACAAACGCGTGGGCAGAAAAATGACACACACACACACACACACACGCATGACGACGCTCTATGATTCTTGAAATATGCCTCATGCAACTTGACTCTCAAAGCTTCGTTTTGTCCTGGAAGGTTGGCTAAACAAGAGCTCTGGAATCAGCCAGGACAGGGAAAGCTTCTCTAGACACTTGCTGCCATCTGGCTTTATTAAAACAATAGCAGTAGGCCTTGCTGATAGACTGGGAGGAGCATCAGATAGGGGGCAGGGAACCATGTTTCCCTGCCATTGCTTTGCTTCCTGCTTCTCTCCCACAACTCTTTCTTCACACAGGGAAGAACCATGTGGCCCATTCAGGGGGCGTTTGTATCGTGCAGCTTCTCCTGCACACAGTAGGAAAAAGGTGGCAAGTTTCGTTACAGCCCCCCAAAAATGGATTTTCCGGGTCTTTTTTTCCTTTTTTCCTTTTTGACCGATAAACAAGCAGAAGGAACGGTAGACATGCAGGGGGTGGACATCGTCATTAAAAGGACCTGATGAAAACGCTCATTGGATGAAGCGCAAAGAATGGGAAATCCAGAACCTTTCAAAGTCTCCCAAATGGCTGAGCCAAGGCAGCTATGTCTTATTTTATTTTTTACTTTTGAGTAGGTGCATGGGTCCCAACCTGGATTGGGACCCTTGTTTGGGAGGTAAGTGGGGTTTTACGATCCAGTTTTTTGGGGGGGGGAAACGACCCAGCACCTACTCTAGAGTAAAAATAAAATGAAGACATAATTGCTAGACAGACTTTTAAAGTAATGTCCATTTGGCCCTCACTATTCTAATCTAGCCACCCAAAGTACATTATAGGAAAGGTTCGTACTTCAGTGGTAGAGCACATGAAGGAGTCTCAGGTTCAATCCCCCGCATCTCCAGGTAGGGCGAAGATAAAATCCTACCCGAAACCCCAGTGAGTCGCCCGTCAGGGCTCCATCACACATGGAAAACACACTCCCTACATGATAGCACTCTTTAAGTACTTGAAAGGTTGTCACACAGAGGAGGGCCAGGATTTCTTCTCAATCATCCCAGAGTGCAGGACACGGACTAATGAGCTCAAGTTACAGGAAGCCAGATTCCGGTTGGATATCAGGAAAAAACTTCCTGACTGTTAGAGCAGTACGACAGTGGAACCAATAACCTAGGGAGGTCGTGAGCTCTCCCACCCTAGAGGCCTTCAAGAGGCAGCTTGGCAGCCATCTGTCAGGGATGCTTTAAGGTGGATTCCTGCATTGAGCAGGGGGTTGGACTCCATGGCCTTATAGGCCCCTTCCAACTCTACTTTTCTATGATTCCATGATTCTGCTAGCTTGCCAAGCTGACAGCTAGTGAGCAAGCAAGGAGTGGCAGTTAACACTACTCCTTTTCTTACTGCTTCTTTGCTCGCTCCCTCTGAGCCAGGTTGCAATGTGGAAAAGGAGAAGCAGACTGAAGAGGCTCTTGGCCGAGGGGGGGGGGCAGCAGGCGCCCAACCATGCCAAACCTTGATGCCAGCTATGGGCCCAGCTTCTGGCTTGCTCCTTGACCCTGCCTCCTGGTAGATGCTTTGTTCCTGACTTTCTGTTCAGTCCTTACTACTGGCTGGTTTCAACCCTCCTGGTTCGCCTCAAACTTCTGCCCACAGGCCAGGACTGACAGGCCTGCGCACGAAGCTGCCGACAGCCTAGGAAACAAGTTTGCCAAAGCTAGTATTCAGCAGGGGAAATAAGGGCCGTGTCATTGATAGGCTTTCAGAGCCATTGCTCCTACTTGAAGAAAAAGAGGAAACTGTGCATTTGCCAAAGCTGTGTTGATACTGGCAAGACAATAAGCTAGAAATATTTTTGTTTTAGTGCCCATTTAGAAATGCACATTCTGATTGGAGCTCCTCTGAGACCAAATTGCACGTACTTTATTTAATAATTTAATTATTTATTATTGCATTTCTATCCTGCCTTTTTTTCCTGCAATGAACCCAAGGCAGCGTACATAATCATCATCCCCTCCATTTTATCCTCACACCAACAACCCTGTGAGGTAGGTTGGGCTGAGAGTTTGTGACTGGCCCAAAGTCACCCAGTGGGTTTCCATGGCTGAGTGGGGACCAGAACCCAGATCTCCCGACTTCCAGTCCAAAACCTTAGCCACTACACCACACTGGCTACTTTAATAGGGTGACCATATGACAAGGAGGACAGGGCTCCTGTATCTTTAACAGTAGTATTGAAAAGGAAATTTCAGCAGGTGTCATTTGTATATATGGAGAACCTGGTAAAATTCCTTCTTCATCACAACAGTTAAAGCTGCAGGTGCCCTGCCCTCTTTTAAATCTGGTCACAGTATAGCTGCAGTATAGCTCCTGCAGCTTTAACTGTTGTGATGAAGAGGAAAATTCACCAGGTGTGACATGCATACAAATAACACCTGCTGAAATTCCCCTTTCAATACAACTGTTAAAGATACAGGAGCCCTGTCCTCCTTTTCATATGGTCACCCTAACTTTAAAGAGGTTGCTAGCTACTTTCTTTCTCTTTTACTCTAGAGTAAGCACAGGGGCCCTGATCAAAATTGGGACCTTAGGGTAAAGGGGAGGGGGAATTTAACCCCTTCTTCTCCTCTGTGGACTCAATCTGGGGGGGGGTGCAATATATGTTGCCATTTACTTTCGTGGGACCCTATTTGGCAATACACATTGCAGACATGGGGTTCAGCTTCGCAGCAGGCAGAGAAAATTTACAGGGTCCTTCCCACCACCCACC
This sequence comes from Elgaria multicarinata webbii, assembly GCF_023053635.1. Taxonomy (NCBI): domain Eukaryota; kingdom Metazoa; phylum Chordata; class Lepidosauria; order Squamata; family Anguidae; genus Elgaria; species Elgaria multicarinata. The sequence continues at coordinate 29,208,907 of NC_086174.1, forward strand.
ACCCCAAAGTTAGTGGTTCTGTTCTGTACTGGGCCTTTGTGCATACTGTGGAACATGTGCTTTGGGTTTATGGTGGCAAACCAATGAGTTCCCATGCTTTATTCACTTGGGTACCTTTAGGCAATTTTACATGAAATCAGAGGTCACCCCAGAGTTGACCTTAGGAGACTGAAATGCTTAAATAAGAAAGGAGGCTTGACTTCTGTCCCTTGCAATCACACAATCCACAGTATGATTTTTCCCCCTTAAATGACCTACATTTAAGAACATTGATAATTTAGGATGAGTGAAAGAGAACCTCACCATTAAACATTGCATTGGCTGGGAAATGCTGTGATATACAGTACATACAATGTCAGCGTATGCGTTTTGCTGCCTGTGAAGTTGGCTGCGTCTCGCAGGGCAACTCCTTTGATTGCCTTCGACTGGCAGAGTCCTTGGTTGGATAAGAATGAAAGAAATGACCGACGACATGACCCGCGAGCTCTCTGAGGTCATTTCCCCAGCGGGCCCCTTTCTCCTGCGAAAGATAACAGAGACGGGCAGACTGACCACTTGCAAAGTGTTCTGGCACAAAAGACAAATTAGGGCAGTTGAGACTGCGGCTCAGACCTTGCAAGGTATCAGAAAGGAAGATAAGCCGAAGGCTAAAATAGGTGTGGGGGGGGGGTTTAAATTTATTTTTAGAAGCCTCAATAGAGTCTCCCAATTCCCATATCCTTTTAAAATAGCTAGACAGTTCGTGATAGAACTCTCTGCTGAAGTGGATTGCAGGTGTCGCTTCAAACCCCATTGCTGAAGAGAGGCAGAGGGCCTTCTTTGCTGTGGCACCCCTGCTGTTGAATGTCCTCCCCTTGGAGACCCGACTGGCACAGACACTGGCTTCATTTCAGCCCCTAGTTAAAACGTGGCTTTTTTATCAAAGCCTTTGAGGGCTAAATGTGCTTAAAATTGCACATTGTTTTAAGTGTTTTTTTACTGTTTAAATTATTTTCACTGGTATTAGCTTGTTAATGGCTTCATACTTTTTTCGTTGTGCAAATTATGTATTGCTTGATATTGTTTGAATTGATTTTATCTGCACACCTCCCTAAGATGCCAATGATATAGAACAGGATACAAATGTTTTAATAAGTAAATATAAATAAATAAAATACATGGATATGACTATCATAGGTAATACTGGGTGTTTACAGAATGCCATGAATTTATACCAGGAGTGGAAAACAGCCGTAGCGGCTGGTGGCTCCAATGTCAGTGGGGTGATGAATCTGCTCCAGGTTTTAGTCAGAACCAGTCAGATACTTCTGCACCTTGGATTGCTCCTTTAGAGTTCTCACTGGTTCTGACTGAAACCCGAAGCAGATCCACTGCCCCACTGGCATCAGAGCCACCAGCCTCCACTGGAAAACTTCTTTCAACCCAAGGGTTAAATTCAATTTCGGAGAAGCTCTGTAGGGGAGGAAGGGCACATTCCAGTGGTGGGCAGAGCTGGAGGCAAAGGGGGCGGGGCAAGGACAAAAGGGGCAGGGGCAAAAATACAAGGAGTACCCAGACTTTAGGGTGTCCATATGGAAAGGAGGACAGGGCTCCTGTATTTTTAACAGCTGTATAGAAAAGGGAATTTCAGCAGGTGTCATTTGTACGCATGCAGCACCTGGTGAAATTCCCTTCTTCATCACAACAGTTAAAGCTGCAGGAGGCCTGCCCTCTTTCATATATGATCACTCTAGCTATATTGTTTGTTTGTTTGTTTGTTTAAAAAACAGCACTTCAAGGAGGCTGGCCTATTGGAGACCATGTGACCTCTCCCTCTCCAATATGCATCCAGTAAGAACTGCTGGGCACCTGCAAGTGCTGGGGTTGTGGAGAACGTGGATAGGGAGACATTTTTCTCCCTCTCCCATGATACTAGAACCCGGGGTCATCCCATGAACCTGACTGGTGGGAGATTCAGGACTGTTAAAAGGAAGGACTTGAAGGGCTGAAAACAACAGAATGAAATTTAATAGGGATAAATGCCAAGTTCTACATTTAGGGAATAGAAACCAAATGCACAGTTACAAGATGGGGGACACTTGGCTCAGCAATACTAGAAACGAGAAAGATCTTGGAATTGTTGTAGATCACAAGCTGAATATGAGCCAACAGTGCGATATGGCTGCAAGAAAGGCAAATGCTATTTTGGGCTGCATTAATAGAAGTATAGCTTCCAAATCACGTGAGGTACTGGTTCCTCTCTATTCGGCCCTGGTTAGGCCTCATCTAGAGTATTGCGTCCAGTTCTGGGCTCCACAATTCAAGAAGGACGCAGACAAGCTGGAGCGCGTTCAGAAGAGGGCAACCAGGATGATCAGAGGTCTAGAAACAAAGCCCTATGAAGAGAGACTGAAAGAACTGGGCATGTTTAGCCTGGAGAAGAGAAGATTGAGGGGAGACATGATAGCAGTCTTCAAATACTTAAAAGGTTGTCACACAGAGGAGGGCCAGGATCTCTTCTCGATCCTCCCAGAGTGCAGGACACGGAATAACGGGCTCAAATTAAAGGAAGCCAGATTCTGGCTGGACATCAGGAAAAACTTCCTGACTGTTAGAGCAGTGCGACAATGGAATCAGCTACCTAGGGAGGTTGTGGGCTCTCCCACACTAGAGGCATTCAAGAGGCAGCTGGACAACCATCTGTCAGGGATGCTTTAGGTGGATTCCTGCATTGAGCAGGGGGTTGGACTCGATGGCCTTGTAGGCCCCTTCCAACTCTGCTATTCTATGATTCTATGATTCTATGATATAGCGCATAGTTATGGAATTCACTATTGGATGGCTTTAAAAGGGGGTTGGAATGAATGAATTCCTAGAGGAGAAGGCTATCAATAGCTACTAGTCCTGATGGCTAAGTGCTACCTCCAGTATCAGAGGCAGTAAGCCTATATACAGCAGTTACTGGGGAATATGGGTGGGAGGGTGCTGTTGCACCATGTCCTGCTTGTCGTCCCTGGTTGACAGCTGTTTGGCCACTGTGTGAACAGAGTGCTGGACTAGATGGATGTTTGGTTTGATCCACTATGGTTCTTCTTATGTTCTTATAAGGAAAAGCTTGATATTTAATTGCATTCTAGATATCAAGCAAATTGGCCTTGGTAAAGAGGTTTGAATATGTGATCTGCTTGAGCAATGGCTTGAGCAATGGCATTTTTAACAGTCAGTCCTCTTTTTTGTGGAGACATTCATGACACTTGGATAATGACCTATAATGTCCCCAAGAGACTGCAAAATTATCAGTGCATTGGAAAAGGAACACCACGTTTACAGTGAAATTTCATAACTAAAATATTTGCATGCTTCCTTATGGTGATTCACAATTTTCCTCCTAAACCTTCTCCTCATCTCTCATTCTCTCTTACTGTCAATGATGTTACGCTTACTCCGGTCAAGGAAGCTCGTAGCCTTGGCTTTATCTTCGACTCCTCGCTCTCCTTTATTCCTCATATTGAGGCAGTAGCTAAATCTTGTCGATTTTTCCTGTATAATATTGCCAGGATTTGATCATTTTTGTCTGTCTCTTCTGCCAAGACGCTTGTTCATGCACTGGTTATTTCATGGTTGGACTACTGCAACCTTCTTCTCTCTGGCCTTCCTTCTTCTCACATCAGTCCGTTGGTTTCTGTCCACCACTCTGCCGCAAAGATCATCTTCTTAGCTCGCCGCTCCGACCATGTTACTCCGCTTCTGAAATCTCTTCATTGGCTTCCAATTCACTTCAGAATCCAATATAAACTTCTCCTGTCGACCTTCAAAGCTTTTCACGGTCTAGCTCCTTCCTATCTCTCCTCTCTCATCTCACACTATTGCCCCGCTCGTGCTCTTCGCTCCTCTGATGCCATGTTTCTCGCCTGCCCAAGGGCCTCTACTTCCCTTGCTCGGCTTTGTCCATTTTCGTCTGCTGCTCCTTATGCCTGGAACACTCTTCCAGAACATTTGAGAACTACAAGTTCAACCACAGCTTTTAAAGCTCAACTAAAAACTTTTCTTTTTCCTAAAGCTTTTAAAACTTGATGTTGTGCAGACTTCTACTGTTACTTTCTACTGTTAGTTTTTCCCTACCCTGTGCCTGCTTACCCTACCCTGTACCTGTTTGCATTCTCTTCCCCTCCTTATTGTTTTACTATGATTTTATTAGATTGTAAGCCTATGCGGCGGGGTCTTGCTATTTACTGTTTTACTCTGTACAGCACCATGTACATTGATGGTGCTATATAAATAAATAAATAATAATAATAATAATAATAATAATAATAATAATAATAATAATAATGTGAGGTTGATATGAAGACTATGATCTAAAGATTTTTATTTCCCATTGCTTGAGGATGTGGCTCAGATGTGTGACAACTGGTCTTTTTTTATATGCATCTGGTGTTTTGTCTCGACAGATACTGAAATTATGATTTCTTTACTTGTATACAGAATTCCGTAACAGGCTACCTTAAATTTGCAGTTGCCTGTATCCCACTTTAGAAAAAGCAGAGACAAGTCTTCAAGCCCAACAAACACGTGGGATGGCGGTTTTAAGACCCTTCCATGTCATCATGTTTGAAATGTGTATATTTTAGTGATTTGTTTTTTTTTTTATAAAAACCACACAAATATTTGGCACTGCGAATTTGAACTGGTGAGTAATGACAGGGTACAAACAAAACCATCTCAATATTTTCTGCAAAATTACTATATGCAACCCACTCTCTAGACTTTGATTTGATGTGATTTCATAGGTTAGATCTACACTACACTAGCGTTGGGGCGCTATTTCCTGCTTTTTATTCTGTAGTATCCAAAACACCACAATAGATGTAATTGTGTGTGCTATTCGGGATGTTGCAGGCACCCACCTGGATCCGTGAGTCCGACAGATTCCCCCACATCTCCCATTCAGACCCAGCTTGCGTTTGCAGCCCCGCTCTTTGAGTGTCCTGCAGTCCAGCGAGTGCCTGGAAGCTGTCCACCCTGGTCTGGAGCCTCCATTGTTGCGTACGATGGAGGGTCTGGAAATGCACATTTCCTACCTTCTGTAAATGGCAGATGTAAAGACCCCATCTAAGCAAGATTAAAGGTGTCAATGCTCCATTCTCGCCTTTAATCTCGCATAAATGGGGCCTTTACAACCGCCATTTTCCCAAGGTAGGAAATACCTAATTTCCAGAGCTTTCATTGTGCACACCAAGCATTTAAATCAGAATATAGTACATGTCCCCATCCTGGGGAAGACTGACCAGGTGACCTGTAGGTCTGCTCAACCTGCTGTCAAGATGGGCAACTTCAAAGCCCCTGGTGCTCTTCCTTCTTCTTCTGATACTTTAAACTTGACTTGGACTGGACAACTCTTCAGATAAAGGACCCCTTTAACACAGAGGACTGTCCTCTGATAGCTCTTCAAATGGAGGACTGACCTTCTGTAAAATAGGACACCTGGTCACTTGAGATTTCTGATCCAACATCATAACGTACATTGAAGATAAACATGATCAGGATTCATTGACTAAGCTTGCAGAAGCAACCAGCACAACGGCATTACATGAGATCTCTTCTATAGGTAGATGTTACCAAAAAAGACAAAGGCAGAGGATGTGGATTGGCAGCAGGGAGCTTTGCCATCCACATGGATGGAGTCAAAATTAGGCCAACCAATACTTCTCTCTCTCTCTCTCTCTCTCTGTGTCTCTCTCTCTTTCTCCTCCTTCAGAAATGGTTAAACATCTAAAAAGATAGGAATCCGTTGTTAAACCCTGAAACAGAAAAGAGGCCAAAAGAAGAGGTTTGACCCACATGTTCATGGAGACCATACATCAAAGCCAACCCAAAAACAAAAGGGGGGAAGGAGCAGCTGCCTAGAATATTTTCCTATCCAACCATTGTTTGATTAAGTACCCATTTGTAATACTTGACAAAACCCACTGGCTTAAGTACTGCACTGCTCTCCTGCATTTATTTTTCTTAGCTGACTCCCAAATTTTAACAATCAATCTTCAAGCAGCTTGGCTGGTCCTTGGCCGGAAAGCTCCTTGTGCCTGACAAATTGTCCGTATCCTTCTATAAGGAAAGTCGAGGATTTAGGTCTCTACGTAAAGATTAGATTAGTACTACTTCCAAGAGTGTGTGGATAATGGCATATCACACATATTAACTCACTCATTTCCAGCATTCACAGTGCATGTCTAGACATGTCTACTCAGAAATAAGTCCAACATCACTCAATGGAGCTTACTCCCAGGTAAATGTGAATAGCAACCTCCCCCAATTTAGAGCCCTCCAGATATTTCACATTCTAACCCCCATCATGTCTGATCATAGGCCATGTTGGCTGGGGCTGGTGGGAGTGGTAGTCTAAAATATCTGGAGGACACCACATGCAGAAGGCTTAATTTAAGAACATAAGAAGAGCCATGCTGGATCAGACCAAGGGTCCATGTAGTCCAGCATTTGGTTCACACAGTGGTCAACTAGCTGTTGAAAAGGAGCCCACAAGCAGGACATGACTGCAACAGCACCCTCCCACCCATGTTCCCCAGCAACCAATGTATATAGATCTTACTGCCTCAGATACTGGAGGTAGCACATAACTATTGGGACTAGTAGCCATTGATAGCCTTCTTCTCCAGGAATTTGTCTAAGCCCCCTCTAAAGCCATTCAAATTTGTGGCCATCACTACATCTTGAGATAGCAAATTTCATAGTTTAACTATACGCTGTGTGAAGAGCTACTCTTTTTATCTGTCCTGAATCTCCCACCAACCAGCTTCATGGGATGACCCAGGTTCTAGTATTTTGAGAGAGGGAGAAAAATGTCTCCCTATCCAGATTCTCCACACCATGCATAATTTTGTACACCTCTATCAAGTCTCCCCTTAGCCTCCTTTCTAAATATTGAATTTGAGGGCAGCTTCAGATATTACACAGAAGTAGAGTAGGAAAGAAGCCCTGTTGCACTTCCTCTTTATTTACTGGAGCTGATGTATGCAGAACAAATGCAAGAGCTCCCACTTCAGAAGCTATGTAGGAAGTGCATAAACAAGAAGAGCACATTGTGTTGGTTCCAGGATGTTGAGGGGAAGATAGACAGAAGTGGGGAGAATGGAGCACCCAAGACTCATCCTCCCCAGAGCATGTAAGTATGGAAGTGGACGGCAGCAAACACCAATCTTCAAAATGTTGAAAAGCATCCAAAAAGTATGACTCATAAAACTTCATTAATGTGTTTCTATCAGTAGTTCTTCCAGATCCATCTGTCAGACACACATCTGAACTTTCCATCATTATGAAGAGCTGGGTCTTCTGCGGTTTTTGTTGTTGTTGTTGTTGTTGTTGTTGTCTTCCTTAGTTGTGCTTTAAAGATGCAAGTGGGATAAAGTAACATTGGCCTGGTTTGCACATAACACTAAGCCAAGTTGTGGGTTGTTTGAAATCTGGCTTGCTGTTTTGTCTTAATCCATTCCCACAAACACACCATGGTTTGTTAACCAGCTACGAACCACAAATAGAAGCCATGTTTAGTTGTTGGCTTACAAAATCTGACTTGTTTAAACCACGGCTTGTTGTAATGTCTGAACCCAGAACCACGGCTTATCCCAGGCTTGTTTGCCCTGCTGTCGACCCTAAAACAGAAGCACCCAGCAAGAACAGCCTGAAAATGAAATTGACCTGAAGGCTGGCAAAATGGGGGGAAAGAAATGGGGTAAACAAGCTGCAGTTTGTTTGCTCGTCTGCCATACAATTCATGGCTAAAGCAACAAACCACGGTTAACATAAACCATGGCTTAGCATTATGGGCGAATGCAACCAATGATCCAGTTCACACATAACTGGAAATCATGGGTTAATGAACCATGGGTTAACTGCTGGGTTGTTTAGCCCTTAAGCAACCCAGTACTCCGGGTTTGCACATCATGCTCAACAACTTACAACCCAGCCAATCGTGTTTAACATGCCTACTCACCACACCTATTCTCTCCTGCTCATGCCTGGCAAATCATGGGTTAATTAACCCACAATTTGCCATTACATGTGACTTGGGAGACATAATGCCCACCCCGTCTCCGAGCCAGTGGTGTGAAGAGAAGTAGCTGTTGGCGTCAACTTCTGAAGATCAATAGGAAAAATGTCGAACATTCCTTATCTCTAAGCTGAAAAAGCAAGCAGACTACAGAATTATCTGTTAGGGATCATCTTAATGATGAAATGAGTGCTCATATCTGACGGTGGGATCTTTGCTCCAAATTCAACAGTGTACTTTGGCAAGTGGCTGCGCATTTTTGCCTTCAGCTCTGCAGTTCCTGTCTGATGCGACACGCATCACTTCAAGGAGGTAATATTTCAAGGCCTCCATTTCGGAAAACAAGGCCTCTTTCTTGCACGAGCCACCGGGCCCATCCTTCGATATTATTTTCAAGGCCTCTTCCTTGGACCCCTTTTTGGAAGGAACAACTACTCCCAGCAAAGGCCCTGCTCCTCTAAAGTAACACTATCGCAAAGTATGGGCTATTTTATTTAATAAGATGTTATTAATTTTAGAAACAACTCTGGAGTCAATCTTCCTGCCAAGCAGACAGACTTGTTTTTATATCTCAGTAATGAATAGCACCTTCAAGCCTTGACTGTTAGAGGCTCTAATAATGTTGAGTTGGCATCATTCTCATGTGTTTAGGCCTTTTATTTCCGTACCAGAAAAGGACTGAAAGATTTTATCAAGGCACAGTGTGCATTCCAATGGTATGGACAATTTCTTTATTGTGAAAAGGGCAGCTTTTTTACAAAAAAAAAATCTATACATCCCTCATATGAACCAAAAACACTCTCTAAATACAGCTGTATTGTGTTGCTTCCACAATTATTTAAACACAGGAGTCTGGCCAAGGAATATACAAATGATTCATAAAAATATGACCACGCTACACATGTGTGCACCACATGGACCATTGTGGGTGGATTTCAAACACGGAGGGGCACAATCCCCCACCCACCCGTCATGTTTTGTTGAACACTGTTAACAGCCTAGTCTTAAAAACATGCTTAAAATGGCTACACCAAGTCTGTGAGGGTGCTGTGCCATTATTGTGCAAATGTTTAGAAGGGGGTTGCTTGTTTCTAAGGTGGAAATATAGTTCCCTACATGTGGGATCTTTCCATTAGCTTATTGTAAAAACGTATAAGGCTCTAGATGAACAACATTTGCTCACCAATATGGGGACATCTGTTGCACATCTCATGAGGGTTATGGTATAGTCCTATTGTCCCTGGAATAGCATTCCAGGGACCACAGCATCTATAAGATAGCCCCTTCTGAGGGTGGAGAGAGAGATCCACCCTTGGAGGAAGAGATCTGACATTATTATTATTATTATTATTATTATTATTATTATTATTATTTATTGCATTTATATCCTGCCTTTTTCCCTCAAGGGAACCCAATGTGGCATACATAATCCTCCTCCTCTGCTCCATTTTATCCTCACAACAACAACCCGGTGAGGTGGGTTGGGCTGAGAGTCTGTGACTGGCCCAAAGTCACCCAGTGAGTTTCCATGGCCGAGTGGGGATTAGAACCCGGATCTCACGACTCCCAGTCCAAAACTTTAGCCACTACACCACACTGGCTCTCTGACATTAGATTCTCACCCACCCCAAGCAGATACATCTGTATTTCTTACTTCTCCGACGTCAGAACCTTGATGTCAGAGAGGGGGTAAAGAAGAGGGGGGTAAAGGAGGCATGCTGAGGGTTGTCTCTAGGGTGACCAACTGTCAGGATTTCCCCGGATTTGTCCTGGTTTTTGTTCTTTCCATGGTGTCAGGGGGGATTTTCTATAATTTTCAATAATGTCCTGGAATGACACACCTTCCCCTTTAAGGCTGCCATTAGCATGGCAGGAGGGAATGACATGCTTTCTTGAGGTACATCATTCCCCCCACCCCGAGCTCCAATTGAGGTCTTAAAGGGGAAAGTGGGTCATTCGTGGACATTATAGAAAAGGCCCCAATTGGAGTGGATGGTGGTGGTGCAGAATGAAATCCTTTCCCCTCCTCCACTCCAATCGGGTTCTTTAAGGTGGCGGGGGAATAACGTACTTTCTGCAGGACTCAGAAAGCTGCTTCCCCACACACACACTAGGTGTCCTCTTTTTCGGTTTCCCAAATATGGTCACCCTAGTTGTCTCAGGGGGAAGTCCAGAAGAGGCTGTGAAGGTGAAAGAACCACAGCTCTCCTAGCCCCCAGATATGTCCCCAAACTGATGCTGGCATAGATTAATTCCCTCTTTGGGGTGAAAATTGATAGACTTAGGAGAAAGGGGGGGAACAGAGCAAAATTGGGAAGTGCTGGCCCTACCATAAAGCAGAGTAAGACGAACACCTCAGGTAGCAGATACTGGGGGACAGCACTGACAACCACCCAGCTATTCCCCTCTCTTGGAGCTCACCCCGTAAGCTGCTGGCCTCAGGTGCAGTGGAGGAGGCCACCCTATTACCAGCACTGAAAGAAGATTTAACTGTGATACCTGTTGCTTTCTGTACATGGAATGAAGGGGAGTGCCATCTTGTACTTTGCTTCAGGCAGCAAACTGTCTTGGACCAGCCCTGAGAGCAGGTATAATTACCTGATTTCAGACAAAGGAGATCCCCAAGATCTTCACTTCCTGGTAGGCTGAAAAACCTTGGAGAAATGCTGCGGGCACTGGCTACCATTGGGTTTCTCAGTTTTAGTTCCAGATTCAGAAATGGGGCAATAGCCTCAAGCCAATTATAGATAATGGACTACACCACATTACTTATAAATATCCGAAGGAAGGACCCTTAGGTGGGAGATGATGGGGATACTGCATGGAGGGTAAGCCATTATTAGGGACCCCAGAGTCACCACAATTAGGTTAATAACTTATTTAGATGGAGAGACTTACCAACTGGACTTCTCCTCAAAACCCCCATTAAAATTAAGAGCTTCAGAGTTCAAGATTTTTTGGTAGCTGCTCCCCGATACCTTAGAGCTTTTCTACACTATATCTACTTTCAGTTTCGTGGCAGAATTGGGATCCTAGCTCTACACAAAGAGTTTCCCTATCCTGTTTTTCTACTACATAGCCCATAGGTGTTGTTATTGTATAGTAGAATATCACAATTACACAAGAAGGAAAACACATTTTCTTTTTGCTTTCAGAAAGAATATCCCAGTTTCCCCGCTCTAAAATAACACAGGGAAAGTGCTCTTAAAAAGCAGAAGCGAAACTGAAGGATCATGACATCATCTAAAGAACCCATATACAACCATGAGTAAGGAATCATAAGTGCACAATAAACGCTTCAGGTAGAAAAGTTCTTAGGCTCACTTCTTGACCACCACCTTCGTATAACTCAAAGCCAACAACTAGTGTGACCATGTGTCCCCTTTTGAAGACAACAGACCTCTGTTTGAAAGGCTGCCATACGACTGTCCTCTATTTTGAAGCCATCCAGCGAATTAATCCATACATGTGTCAGACAGACAGCATATCTGAAGCTCCTCTGTAACATTAAAGCCAGTCCTGTTAATAGCCAACATATAGTGGGATGACAGATGAACTTTGTTACAGCCAAGACTTCTTAATCTCTATTCGGGGGGTGGGGGGAATCTGTTGAGAAGGTAGAACTGTGCAAAGAGCTGTGCCAGGGCCAAACTAGATGTTCATCCAGTCACCCATAGCAGAGCTATGGGTGATTGGATTATTTACTTCTGTGTAAGCATGTGCAGTGCCAGTTCAGTTCAGGACCATGATGCTCCAAAGGGGAGGGATTAAAGATTAACCCCCTCCCATTTTCATCCTGAAATTCCACATACCCTGGGGGAGGGGTTAGGGGGGAAAGGGTCTCCATTGGAATCACTGCTATGGGTGATTTGGTGAACGTTTAGTTCGGCCCTCATTACACACTAAGAGGAGAAATGGGGAGACTATTCTAAGCGTAGGGGGCAAAATTCTAGAGCAAAAGAAAAGAATAGAGGGAGCCACATAACCAGTACATTTGTATTATGACTTAGAGAGCACAACAAAGGAAACCTTTCTACACCTAAGAGTCTTTGCGGAGGGTGGGGGGACGATCCCGGTCTTACTTCCTTCTGGGATCATCGCGGGTCGTCAAAACGGAAGCGCGACATCCCATCGCCCCTGCCATTTTTATTTTTTTTAAGAAAAAACACACTTGCGCTCCAGCAAAAACATAAGTTAAAAAAGCCCCGCCCCTCCACCCCCAATGTCCCTGGACTATCCCCCGGACCGGCTCCTTCCCTGTGCTGACCCTCGCTAGGGAAGGAGGGAAGAAGCTGGGACGGGCACCCACACCATCCCGCGGTCCTTGGGATCGTCCAGGGAACACAGTTAAAACCGGGATAACTGAGGTCTTGGTTATCCCGTGGAAATGGAGGGATTGTCCCTGCCTACTTCCGGAAGCCCCTGTGCGTCATTTGGATGCACAGGGATGATCCCAGGAAAAACTGAAGGTGTAGAAAGGGACAGAGGGACAAAGAAAGGTGGAGAATAAGTAGGCTGACCATATGAAAAGGAGGACAGGGCTCCTGTATCTTTAACAGTTGTATTGAAAAGGGAATTTCAGCAGGTGTCATTTCTATATAGGGAGAATCTGGTGAAATTTCCTCTTCATCACAACAGTTAAAGTTGCAGGTGCCCTGCCATGTTTTAAATCTGTTCACTCTAGTATAGCTCCTGCAGCTTTAACTGTTGTAATGAAGAGGGAACCTCACCAGGTTCTCCATATATACAAATGACACCTGCTGAAATTCCCTTTTCTATGCAACTGTTAAAGATACAGGAGCTCTGTCCTCCTTTTCATATGGTCACCCTAGAATAAGTATAATGGACTAGAAACTTGAAGTTCATGTGGAAAGCGTGATTTGTGAGGCCCGAAAGGTTGTTAGCTACTCTCACTGGTAACATTAGTTGCTCTTTCATGACATCCTGATCCGAATGAATCAGAAAGCAGCATTAGTGATCAAGACGAGGATGAAACCTACATATGGATAGTATAGAATCTTTCTTTCACCTCCCCTAAAAAGGACCTTTAAGATTAGAATCTGGCTCCGCTATTTTACATTTCCTGCCTCAGATGCACAGGTCCAAATAAAACTCTCGCTGACCTTGGATCAATAGAACAAGAACTGGATTGTGCCTTTCTACAAGAGGAGGATGGGATTTATAGAATTAAAGTTTTTCAAAAGAAAAGGTGGGAAAGCATTTCCAAGCACAACTCGTTAGGAATAAAAGTTGCAGAGTCTTATAAAATTTAAAATAGTGCCAGACTGGGAACCTGGAATGCTTTATCTGATATTACGTTTCCCCTCTAAAATGTCCATGTGTATGCTCATTAAAGCACAAGAGTCCCAAGATCAATATTACAAGGAAGGAGGTTTGCAAACTCTCATACTATCAAGACATACTAATGGTAGTGTGACAGGCGGGACAACAGAGCACCTCCAATCCCAGGTAGGATGCAAGTTGACCATCAAAAGCCATTTGGGGTGCAGGAGTGGAGCAACTGGACTCACGCAAAGCATAAAACCTGGCAAGGACTAATACTGGGTTGGATGGGAACGTGGTGTTATCTAGGAGAAGCCAGCTTCCGGTGAGTTGTAATATAGTAATAAATAAAAGTCATGGTCTGTATTGACTGGCAGTTCTTAATATTGTGATAAATTACATCAGCCTTCCCCAACCTGGTGCCCTCCAGATGCTTTGGACATTGACTCCCATCTGCCTCAGCTTGCCTGAACGATGGTTACGAATGCTGGGAATTGTCATCCAAAGTGTCTGGAGGGCCCAACTTGGAGAAGGCTGAATTACATGTTGTCTTTTCAGCATGCTATGCTAAAGCCAAGGGAGGCCCAAGATGTCCCGCTGCCTGAGGCAGGAGGACAAGTGCCGCCTTGACACCCATTCTCCCCACCCCCTCTGCCACCGCTCCTCTTCCTTCTCCTCCCCCCTCCACTGCCACACCTCCACCCCCAGTTCATTCCCAGAGCAAGGCAAGCACAGAGACTGTCACAACTTTATGGAATCATGGAATAGTAGAGTTGAAAGGACCCTCTAAGGCCATCGAGTCCAACCCCCAGCTCAATGCAGGAATCCACCTTAAAGCATCCCTGACCAATGGCTGTCCAGCCGGCTCTTGACTGGCTCTAGTGTGGGAGAGCCCACAACCTCCCTAGGTCATTGATTCCATTGTTGTACTGCTCTAACAGTCGGGGAGTTTTTCCTGATGCCCAGCCAGAATCTGGCTTCCTGTAACTTGAGCCTATTATTCCGTTTCTTGCACTCTGGGAGGATTGAGAAGAGATCCTGGCCCTCCTCTGCGTGACAACCTTTCAAGTATTTGAAGAGTGCTATCATGTCTCCCCTCAATCTTCTCTTCTTCAGACTAAACATGCCCAATTATTTTAGTCTCTCCTCATAGGGCTTTGTTTCCAGACCCTTGATAACCCTCGTTGCCCTCCCCTGAACACGCTCCAGCTTGCCTGCATCCTTCTTGAAATGTGGTGCCCAGAACTGGACGCAATACTCAAGATGAGGCCTAACCAGTGCCAAATAGAGGGGAATCAGTACCTTGCGTGATTTGGAAACTATACTTCTATTAATGCATCCCAAATAGCATTTGCTTTGTTTGCAGCCACATCACACTGTTGGCTCATATTCAGCTTGCGATCTACAACAATTCCAAGATCCTTCTCGTTTGTAGTATTGCTGAGCCAAGTATCCCCCATCTTGTAACTGTGCATTTAGTTTCTTTTTCCTAGGTGTAGAACTTGGCATTTACCCCTACTAAATTTCAATCTGTTGTTTTCAGCCAGGCGCTCCAGCCTATCTAGATCACTTTGAGGTTTGTTTCTGCCTTCCCCAATGGGATGTCATCCAAATGTTTTGGACTCCAACTCCCATCATCCTGACCATTGGCCATGCTGGCTAGGGCTGAGTTGAAGGACACCACACTGGAGAAGCTGGACTAACACATGATCAAGCACTTTCAACTTGATTTACAACAGCTTCTAGCAGGCGCAGTCTATCTGAGCTGTGACAACCTCAGAATGTCGGGATCAGTTGTCTTCAAGGTCCACCACCAATCGTAACTCGCCCCATTGCCATTGGGGTGGGGAGAGAATAAATTGGAAGCCTGTTCATTCCTCAAAAATAACTTGTTACGACATTGAGTCCTAAATCAAAACTTGATACACCTTGAACTTTCTGTGCAGCCTAACCGAACTGGAAACATATGTCAGAGCAAACCTGTCTTGCATCATTAGACAGGAAACGATGCATTCTCAAATCCAGACAATGTGCAATGTACATGCCACATGTTGTAGCCCTTATCGTGCAAAGCACATATTCACTTTGGCTCAGCTGTCTGATAGACTGAAGCCATGGAAAGTGCCACAGGAGATAAGAGATACATTGCATTGTTCACCATGCCGATTCCAAAGGCTGCCTGCCCAGAGGGACAGCTTTTTATCCCAGTCCTTTGTGTCAAAAGGCAGTCTGCATCTAATATGTGTTGCTGGTGTCACCATCAGGGGAGACTTTCATATATACACATACACACATACTAAAATGCTGGTTCAGTAGAATTGCCCAGTTAGATGGTAGAATAGGAAGCCTGAATTAAAATAATTCCAAAAAATTATGGATCCTCCCTTAGATGTGTTACTCAGCCTGTGGGAAGAAATTCCCCAATCACATCAATGTGAGATTTTCCACCAAAGCAAATGGTGGGGATTTTCCTCAGAGCTGCAAAAAGCTTAAATTCCCTCCTCCTGCCCCTCCAGTTCTGTTGATTATTTCCCACCCACCTGACAGCCGATGCAATTTGCAACGAGAAAAACCTGCCTGTTAGATGCAAAGATGCATTTAAAGCAGAACATCGTTTGCCCCTGGAGCTGAAGACCAGTGGAAACAGTAGGGTGTCCATGTGTTGTGCTTTACTGAGGATCGGCCTCTATTTAAAGGCTGTCCAATGATCATACTGCTGTTGCTATTGTGTCTGTGTTTTTATGCATGTGGCTGCATTTTACCATGATTTATGGAGTAGATTTTGCTTTGTAAGCAGACTATGGGGCTGCCTTGATGGCGCCGCATTGGCAATGCGTTCCCCCTAAACTGCACAGTTTCACTCCTGCGGGGTTGCGCTGCATAATCCCCATGCCAAGGAGGGAGTGCAGGGTTTTTGACGGTCATCCAGGTACTGGAGCCAGGGGGCCCCACCTTCTTCCTGGCTTCCAGTGACCAATTGCTGGTTGCCATCCATCCAGACCGCCGGCCCCCTGGGATCAACCACGGATCAAGGTCAGATGGCAGAAGAGTTGTGTGATCCCATAACCACGCAGCTTTGTGGAAAAGCTCCATGGTGGCTGCAAATCTGTGGCTGCATCATATAACTGATGCTGCCACTGATTCGCAGCCACTGCATGTTTTAGAAGATGTATAGACAGCACCTGAGAAGACAGACCCACATCATTCTACAATATGGCCCCGGCCACCCCACTGCTCCCCACAACAGTGTTTTTAAACAAAAAAAGGTGTCCACAGCACTACAAATGTGTGTATGAGTGTGTGTGTGTGTGTGTGTGTGTGTGTGTGTGTGTGTGAGAGAGAGAGAGAGAGAGAGAGAGAGAGAGAGAGAGAGAGAGAGAGAGAGAGAGAGAGAGAGAGAGAGAATTTGGTGGATTCCAAATGGGGTGGATATGAGTAAAAATGAAAGCCGGATTTAGAGTAGGAGATGAGGAATGAGGATAGAATGGACAAATGTACATGCCTCTATCCCTGACTGCATTGGGTTTAATTCCTCCTTCCTCCCCCATCCCTCGCCTGCTGCAACACACCATTTATTGTGAAACATGAACACATTTGTTCCGCGTTTGCTGTTGTGTCTCTGAAGGTTATCCTGTTGAGAGAGAATGTTTAATAAAGATGGTTTTGTTTATTAAGTATCTTTTTTAGAATCATAAGATAAAATTGCATACTTCAAGATTCTACAAGTTATATATTGTCCTATTAAAAGAGAGGAGGGGGAGAGGGAGAGAGAGAGAGAATGCAGTATCTTCCAAACATAACACTTTTGAGGACAGTTTTTAGTCCTACAGAAAGCAAAGGGCTAATAGTTTTACCATATATAAATAATGTTGTTCCAGTGTAGAGATTTAAGCCCAATGTGTCCTCTTTTACAGAGGACAGTCCTTTATTTGAAGAGCTGCCAGAGGTCTGTCCTCTATTTTGACAGTGTCCTCTATCCAGTATCAGCGGCACTATGCCTATGTACACCAAATGCTGGGGAACATTGGCAGGAGGGAGCTGTTACACTTATGGCCTGCTTGTGGTTCTCCCATCAATTGCTGGTTGGCCACTGTGTGAATAGAGTACTGGACTAGATGGACCCTCGGTCTGATCCAGCAGGGTTCTTTTTATGATCTTATGTTATTATTTAATGGGCTGTTCAGACTAAGTCCAGTATTATTATTATTATTATTATTATTTATATAGCACCATCAATGTACATGGTGCTGTACAGAGTAAAACAGTAAATAGCAAGACTCTGCCGCATAGGCTTACAATCTAATAAAATCATAGTAAAACAATAAGGAGGGGAAGAGAATGCCAACAGGTACAGGGAAGGGTAAGCAGGCACAGGGTAGGGAAAAACTAACAGTAGAAAGTAACAGTAGAAGTCTGCACAACATCAAGTTTTAAAAGCTTTAGGAAAAAGAAAAGTTTTTAGTTGAGCTTTAAAAGCTGTGGTTGAACTTGTAGTTCTCAAATGTTCTGGAAGAGCGTTCCAGGCGTAAGGGGCAGCAGACGAAAATGGACGAAGCCGAGCAAGGGAAGTAGAGGCCCTTGGGCAGGCGAGAAACATGGCATCAGAGGAGCGAAGAGCACGAGCGGGGCAATAGTGTGAGATGAGAGAGGAGAGATAGGAAGGAGCTAGACCGTGAAAAGCTTTGAAGGTTAACAGGAGAAGTTTATATTGGATTCTGAAGTGAATTGGAAGCCAATGAAGAGATTTCAGAAGCGGAGTAACATGGTCGGAGCGGCGTGCTAAGAAGATGATCTTTGCGGCAGAGTGGTGAACAGAAACCAACGGGCTGATGTGAGAAGAAGGAAGGCCAGAGAGAAGAAGGTTGCAGTAGTCCAACCGTGAAATAACCAGTGCATGAACAAGCGTCTTGGCAGAAGAGACAGACAAAAATGATCGAATCCTGGCAATATTATACAGGAAAAATCGACAAGATTTAGCTACTGCCTCAATATGAGGAATAAAGGAGAGCGAGGAGTCGAAGATAAAGCCAAGGCTACGAGCTTCCTTGACTGGAGTAAGCGTAACATCATTGACAGTAAGAGAGAATGAGAGATGAGGAGAAGGTTTAGGAGGAAAAACAAGCAATTCAGTCTTTGCCATGTTAAGCTTCAAGCGACGATGAAGCAGCCAAGCTGAGATATCTGAAAGACATGCCGAGATACGATCGTGAACATCAGGAGAAAGTTCCGGAGATGACAGATATAGTTGTGTATCATCGGCGTACAGATGATATTGGAGACCATGAGATTGAATAAGCTTGCCCAAGGGCAACATGTATAAGGAAAACAACAACGGGCCAAGCACCGAGCCTTGCGGAACCCCTACTGAAAGGGGAAAGGAGGAAGACGAGCTGCCATTAGTCAACACGCTGAAAGAGCGACCCGCTAGATAGGAGGCAAACCAGTTATAGACAGAGCCACAAAATCCAAGGTCATGAAGGGAATCTAAGAGAAGATCATGATCAACCGTGTCAAAGGCTGCAGTTAGATCAAGGAGAATAAGAACGGAATAATGGCCTTTAGACTTGGCAGTAAGGAGATCATTGGTGATCTTAGTAAGGGCTGTTTCGGTGGAATGCAGAGGACGGAATCCAGATTGAAATGGATCCAAAGCAGAGTTACTAGAAAGAAAGTCAAGACAGCGAGAGTAGACCGCACGCTCCAGGATCTTTGAAACAAACGGCAACAAAGAGACAGGTCGGTAGTTAGACAGAGATAGCCTATCAAGAGTAGGTTTCTTGAGAATGGGAGAGACTGTAGCATGTTTAAAAGCAGAAGGAAATGAACCAGAGGACAGAGAAAGATTAATAATATGTAGCAAGGAAGGGAGGATAGCAGGAATAAGATTAATAAAGACGCGAGAAGGAATCGGATCACGAGAAAGTGGAAGGCTTCGAAGAGCGCAGTATTGTAGACAGTTCATCCGCAGAGACCGAAGGAAACGCAGAGAAATTTGCAGGAGGAGCTGACAGATGAGGAACAGGAACTGGAAGAGGAGCAGAGCTGGCCAGATCAGAGCGGATAGTTTGGATTTTAGCATTGAAAAAAGAGGCAAAGTTGTTAGCAGACAGAGAGGCGGGGAGAGATGGCGGATTAGGCTTCAGAAGAGAATTGAAGGACGCAAAGAGCCGCTGAGGATGCCTAGCATTTGACTGGATCAGCGTTGAGTAGTACTGCTGTTTGGCCAGTGAGATGGCAGAAGAGAAAGAGGAAAGTACAAATTTGTAATGGACAAAGTCTGCCCGGTCCCTGGTCTTACGCCAAAGGCGTTCAGCTGCCCGGGAACAAGAGCGAAGGTAGCGGAGGGAAGAGGTGAGCCACGGTTGGGGTTGAGAAGGGCGAACTATCCGAGTTGTAGATGGAGCAAGATTATCAAGAGTTGAAGATAAGGAGGAATTAAAGAAGGAGACAGCTGAGTCCAAGGAGACAGCCGAACAGACAGAAGGAAGGGAGGAGGCTAGGGACTGGGAAAAAGCCTCGTAATTGATAGATTGCAAGTCACGACAAGAGCGGGAAGCGGGACGTGAAGGAGGAGGATTATGAGTAATATTGAAAGAAACTAGGTGATGATCTGACAGCGGAAAGTGAGCAGTAGAAAAGTCCAACACAGATAAATATGGAGAGCCATCAGAAGGAAGAGCAGGGCCTTGAAGGTGCCCATAAACAGTACCTGGACAGCAGCCAGCCAGAGCAAGGTGTAGAGAAATTGCATGGGCTAGATCTACACTACTACTTTACAGTTGTATTGAATTGCACTGATAATGGTTGGGGCACATTATACATCCCATATACTGCTTTCCTAGAGCTCCTTCAGATTGGGGGAATTCACGTTCCCTAACCATGGCTGTGCTTCCTGCATCTCTTCTGAGATTGTTAGGGACTGCATTACATGAATGGAGAGGGACGACCACATGGTTTGAATTGGATACTTCCCCTCGAAGTATGTTCTGATCACTTCTATTGAGACAGTGCCATCTAGTGGTGGAAGATCCCACTTTTTTCAGATGTTACCACTTTAAAAGTGGTTCTTTCATGATGGAATTTCCAACAGATGCTGTAGGAGACGTTCTGGTCAGTCACAATGTCATTTAAAAGACCTGCTGCAATCCTATGCACACTTAAGTTGAGAGTAAGCCCCATTGAGATCAATGGGACTTCTGTATGTACAGCAGCTATGGAGCCAATCAAAACTACATTTGACCTTTTCAGCACTCCACAGTGCTCTGGACACCATTTTTTTTTGTTTAATATATATATATATATATATATATATATATATATATATATATATCTGTGCGGGGGTCAGTGGGGCTGGCAGGGGCCATATTGTGGGATGATGTGGGTCTGACGTATCAGGGTTCATGATTGTGCAGAGAATTCTGTTCATGTTCAATTGAACACAAGCAGAAGTCCCTTTCAGGCCTTGCCAATTCAACACGGCAAAGTCTGAACTGAGGTGGACAGGACAAGTGCACCTGGAGACACAGGGGGCAGGGCTAGCATGCATGTCCCCATCCCCCTACCTGCTTAAAACCCTCGTGCATTCAGGTGAATGCCTGAACAGGGCTATCATTTCAATCTATTCTGTGTTAGTCAGGCTGCATTTGGAGCACTATGTCTAGTTCTGGGCACCCCATTTTGAGAAGGGCATTGACAAGTTGGAGTGTGTCTTAAGAAGAACCACTGGGATGGTGAGGGGTCTGGAAGCCAAGTTCTGTGAGGAATGGTTGGAGAAAAAAACTGGGTATGTTTAGCCCTGAGGAGAAAAGATTAAGAGGAGACATGATAGCAGCGTTCAAATATCTGAAAAACTGCCATGCAGAAGAAGGAACAGGCTTGTAGTCTCTTGCTCCAGAAGGCAGGACAAGAACCAATGGGTGGAAATTGGAAGGAAACAGATTTTGGCTAAACATTAGGAGAAACTTTCTAAGAGTGAGATCTGTTCAGCAGTAGAACAGACTTTCTCAGGAGGTGGTGGGTTGGTCTTCTTCGCTGGATGAACTAGAGGATCTCTGAGGTCCATTCCAAATCTGTGATTCTATGATTCTAAATATTTATGAATTTATGATTTACAAAATTTGTACACCGCTGTATACATTTTTTTTTTAAATGACACCAAAAAACCTGGGGTGGGGTGGGGGAAAAATCAAAATACAAAAGGATATGAAAATTTGCCGAGTTTTGGAGTGCAAAGACTTTGGAAAGCTGAGCATGTTTAATCTTCTCAAATACAAACTTTTACAAAGAAATTATTTTGAGTGGGATCTGTTTATTTAGGAAGAGAAATGAAGGAAGTTTGCTTGTACTTCATCCACATCAGGACTGTTTGTTATTGCAACCCAAGTGCACATTCATTATGTGGTTTCGGGGACTGGGTAACATCAACTGGTCGGGCACTCCATGTAGGCATGTCAACAACGCAGACCAAGCAAAATGACCCGTAAAGTGCACGCTGTTCTCCTAAAAGGCTAACATGGGTCTGCCCTCCATCGCCATCTCTGGACACGTCATGTTGGCTCCACTCAAGCTTGCGTCTCAAAGATGCCAGCAGCCTTTGGTGGGGCGCAGGGGCGCAGCAGCGCAGCGGCGCAACAGCCTAGCTTCAGTTTCACTTCAGTGCTGTGATTGCCCCTGAAAGATCATTTGTCATTGTGAGCTCTTGCGACACATTTGCAAATAAGGTCAAACAATTTGTTCAGAGGTGAACCCTTGAGTCTAAACACGCTGTAAATATTTGAGTATGAGTTTTATGATGTTTGAGAGCCACACAGGCGCACGCACACTGCCTGCCTTGCACATCAAACTGCAGGATTGAAAAACAAATTAGAAACTTACACATTATTGTAGCCTTTGGTGGGCATTCATCATCATTACGAATGTGTCTGTTTATTTTGACAGAGCCGGTA
This sequence comes from Elgaria multicarinata webbii, assembly GCF_023053635.1. Classification (NCBI taxonomy): domain Eukaryota; kingdom Metazoa; phylum Chordata; class Lepidosauria; order Squamata; family Anguidae; genus Elgaria; species Elgaria multicarinata. The sequence continues at coordinate 29,231,179 of NC_086174.1, forward strand.
AGGAAAGTTGGGCACGAACAAAGCTCTGGTGTGCAGTTTATTATGCCAATTCACTATTTGAAAAAGTCCTCCTGATCTTGCCTGCGGCTATGCGGCCCATGAAACTTGATGCTGATTTCAACAAGAATTTTGTCTGTTTATACACTGATTAAATACGATTGTATGCAGTGCAAGTTTCGCAACACGCAAGTGCTTACAAAGTGACAGCCGTGAATCTTAAAATGATGGTTGTTGGACCACACTGTTGGTCTCTGATGAGCTTTCAGGAGGTCCCTGAGACTATGATTATGGACACAAAACCATAAGGACCACCTTCTCTTCTACATCCATTCAACATCTGAGGTTCTGTGTGGACGGATCTACATATTTTGTCAAATCATTACGAATGTAGAATTAAAAGCAGGAAATAACACTTTGAAAGTGATATATGGAATGTGGATTATGCCCCGACAGTTATCAGTGTACTTCAATACCGTAATAAATCAGTAGCATAGATCTAGCCTGTGTGTCCCACGCAAATACAGTTTGCCAAATGGCTAGTAGGAACAGGGTCTTTTCAACTGTGGCACCACCTCTACGGAATGTCGTCTCTAAGGAAGCCTACCTGGCCCCAACACTGAGCACCTTCAGATGTCAGGTAAAAACCGGGCTTTTAAACTTATGGGGTTGGCTGACTTTGTTGTTTCTTTTGTATGAGTTCTTTTTCCTGAACTGAGGATTTTGGGGTGGGGAAGGGTGATTTTCTGCTGGAAGGAGCATATTCATCAGCATGTTCTGCTGCGGCGCAATTGTCTTGATAGTATTGTGCTTATTTCAGTTTTTTTATAATTGTTAGCTATCCATATAGCCATTATAAGTTTTTTTCTTTAGAGCTATTTTTTCCATACTTATGCAGAATTAATTGACTGATTTAGTACCCAAAATCTACATCACCTGTCAAAGCTCACCTTTAATCAACTTTGGCAACGACTCAAGCCAAATCATTCTGATTTTGTTAATCGTTTCATATGATTCCACTTTTCAGGCGAATCTCTTTCTCATCTCCCAAAGCAGCTAAAATCAGTAACAAGAAATGAGATAGGGGCACTAAAATGGACAAGACACAGAGGGGGAGGGGAGTAGAAGGCCAGGGTGGAGGACACCGATGAGTTTGACCATGGCAGAACGACACGGTGAATGACACGGCAAGCTGGGATTTTCATCCAGTTACAGCTAGACTGATCTTCCCTTCCTGGCCTGGCTTGGTTAGAAGCAGTGGTGTAGTGGAAGCAAGGCTCATAGGGACGCAGCATAGGCACTTCTTAATTAGCAGGGGCGCTGGTGTCATCTGCCATCTCCCCCACCCCTCAGAATTCCCTGTTCCCTCTGAACATAGCTGCAGTCATAAGAATGCAGGGATATAAGAAGAGCCCTGCTGGATTGGGTCCATCTAGTCCAGCATTCTGTTCACGTGGTGGCCAACCAGCTGTGGATGGGAGACCCACAAGCACGCCATGAGTGCAACAGCATCCTCCCGCCCATGTTCCCCAGCAACTCATGTACATTGGCATACTGCCTCTGATACTGGAAGTAGCGTAAGTACAAAAGACCTGCTCATGGTGGAGATGAAGGCCCTTTCTACACCTAAGGATTATCCCAGGAAAATGGAGGGATCATCCCTGCCTGCTCCCAGGATCCCATGTGTCATTTGGATGCACAGGGATGATCCCGGGATGATTCCAGGAAAAAAGGCAGGTGTAGAAATGGCCGAAGATTCTTAGAACTGCTTTGTTGCTATGGGTCAACACAGCTGCCTGAATGTTTGAACTCTCATTGGAGACATGGCTATGGGCAGTGTCATGAGGAGCATCTACACTTCAACATTTTCCATTACACCTCTGGTTAGAGGTGCTGCAGTCAATCCAGCAGCTCTTGTTTCTTTGGCTGGCAGCAGAAGCCAGGATGGGGTTCCCCTTCTTTTGGTAGACCCAGGACAATTGGCAGTGAGAGTTAGTTCTTTCCCAGCAGGGTGGGTGAAGCGAGTTCCATGTAGATGCTCCATCTCTATCTGTTGTAATCAGTGAGTCTTTAAGGACACAATCTTATGCAGGTTTAGACAAAAAAAAATGCCCCACAACTTTTTCTGGAAGTTGTAAAACTTTTTTCTGTCTAAATGTGCTGAGGATTGAGCCTTAACAATATATCATTTGGCTCCATCATGCCTGTTTTTCCTCCTTCTTTCGGGAAGAATCGTCGCAGGGGGTGCACAATATTAGTAAAATCCATTTAAACACAGAAAAGCGTGCCCTTGTGAAATGAAATCTGTTCTGCTGAGATCAAAGTATGTAAAACATATTTTCCCCAACCTAGCCAGATGTGTTGGACTACATCTCCCAACATTCCCCAACCAGGGGAATATGGGAGTTGTAGTCCAATACATCTGGAGGGTGGCATGTTGGGGAAGGCAGCTGTAGAGCCAACAGCTGATCCCTAAAAAGCATCCTAAACTTCCTACTCTCTTTCTCCCTCTTCATAATCTGTAAGTTAATTTGTTACTTTTTAGAAGTTCAAGGTCACAAATTGAAAGACATGGGATCTCCCATTCTCCTGCGCGGGTGCTTTTAGAACCATGTATCATGAGACTGTCACGCCTCCAGTGATGTATGTGACCCGTGAGCATGGCACTAGCCAGGAGGAACAGGTCAGAAAGAGTTTTAATTTAAAACTCTTTGAATCGGGCCCAATTCAAAGTGCTGGTATTGACATTCAAAGCCCTAAACGGTTTGGGGCCAGGTTATTTGAAGGAACACCCCCTCCCATATGTACCTGCCCAGACCTTAAGATCATCCACAGGGGCCCTTCTCCGTGAGCCCCTGCCAAGGGAAGTAAGGCAGGTGGCTACTAGGAGGAGGGCTTTCTCCACTGTGGCACCCTGGCTGTGGAATGAGCTCCCCAGAGAGGTCCGCCTGGCACCTACACTGTACTGCTTTCGTCGCCAGCTGAAGACCTTTTTATTCTCTCTGTATTTTAACACTTAATTTTAACTTAAATTTAAATTTTACTGTTCTAACTCTGTATTTTAATCTTACATCAATTTTTGCTGTGTGGTTTTATCCTGGTTGTGCTTTTTATACTGAATTTTGTATTTGTGTTTTTAAACTGTTGGTTGTTTTATTATGGTTTTAATTCTTGTGAACCGCCCAGAGAGCTTGGGCTATTGGGCGGTATAAAAGTGTAATTAATAAATAAATAAATAAATAATCTTTTGCAGCTATAGATGGGTCCGCTTTAAAGATTTTAATGTTTTTTTAATTAAAAAACCACGCACATGCGCACTCCCGTGCGTGCACGCACACCCATATACATTGTGAGTGGGAGGGATGGGATATTAAGGGAATGGAAGCATCAGGAGCCGTTGACAGAGCTGTTTCAACTGACACACGACTGCTTTTGGTGGGATGCCAATGCGGAAATAAGAAATCCAGATGGCAGTGATAATGAAATTTGGCAAAGAGGATTGCTGGATTGCTCCCTGTTCTAAACACGGTGTGGTTCTCTGCAGTTCTTTAGGTCTTTCTGTCAGCCAAAGCCCCCTTTGTGCCAGAGCTATCCATCAAAGATACTGATCTCACTAACAAGTCGCTCACTATCTAACTGCCCTCTTCATTTGCAACATGGGGAATAATATTACTGAGCTACCTTGCAGAGTTATTGTAAGGGACTGCAGAAAAACAATATGGAGGATGAGGCTTGGAGAGGCTTCTACTCCAGATGACTTCATATTACCTCCAGTATTGGAAGCAGTTGGCCTCTCAGTACCAATTTCTAGAGAACACAACCAGGAATGTGCTATTGCGTTCATGTCCTGCTTGTGGGCTGCTCATGTGCATCTGGTTGACCACTGTGGGGGGCAGACTATTGGACTAGATAGGCTGATAGATCAGACCCTGCATGCCTTTTCTCATCCTCTTAACATATATGCAGTATTTATTATTAAGGTTTACATGCCTCCTTATGTGCTAAAATGCCACCAAAGTGGCGTACAACAATTAAAAACAATAAAAACTTAGAAGAATAAAAACAAGCACATTAAAAACAGTAAAACTTTAAAAACTACACCCTTAAAGGGAGCAATCCTATGTCCCCTTGGGGCTGTCTTTATGGTGCCAGGTTGGTGCTGCCTCTCCCCAAACCCCACAGGTTTCGTCTCCCAAGGTGGCATCGGGTAATCCCAGTGCCGAGGAGGGAGCACGGGGTTCCAGGTGGCCATCCACACACCGGAGCTGCCACTCTGCCCTCTTCATGGTGGAAGGCAACCAATCATCAGTTGCCTTCCACCAGGGACTGCCCCGGATTGGCCCCAGAGCGATGTCAGACAACAGAAGCGCCATTCTGACATCGCTCCCATTGAAAAAGTCAGGGTAAGTTCCCGACTTTTCAATGCGTGGCTTTGCAGAAAAGCCCTGCAGTGGCTGCGAAGCTATGGCTGTGTCATATAACTGACGCAGCACAGATCCGCAGCCACTGCAGGGCTTTCCCCATGAATAGACAGCCCCCTAGACAGCGTCAGAGTGGGGGGAATATAGGATTTTTCAGTTTTCTGGCTCCAAGAACTTAGACAGCATTCTGAGCTGGGAGGCAGGAAACCACGCTCTCCGCCCCCGACCCCTCGCAGCCAATGTGGAGTGAACCACAGCGGCTGCCTCTCCTGCTTGGTAAACCAAGCATGGAGAGGACAAAAAAGGGGCAGTCCCAGGGGCCAGGAGGAGAGGAGACTGCAGAAGTTTGTTTATTTATTTATTTATAGCATTTATATACTTCCCCATAGCCAAAGCTCTCTGGGAGGTTTACAAAAGTTTAAAACAGTGAACATTAAAAAGTATACAAAATTTAAAACCATCAAAAACATAAGCAGTATAAAAACAACGGTATCCATTGTTGATTTAGACAACTTCTTAAGGGCCACACAGCCTACGGCCTCCCACCACTCTGATGCCCCTAACTAGACAAACAAAATCAGCCCAGTCCAATATAGCTGAGAAAGCAGGGCGGACGGAGCACGGAGGAGAGGATCCCCTCCATGCTGCAGCTGTCCTGCATAGTCCCCAGGTTCGGGGGGTTATGAGTACCCAGGGCATAACCCATATGACTGCATCCTAGAGGCTAAATTGAAGAGATACAAGATCGTACCCTTTGCAAAGGTCAAGAGAATGGGTGCAACAGTTCTTGAGAGAGCACACTTGCCCTTGAACGTTCAAAGGCGCTAAGCATGCTAAGCATTATTAAGCATTATGCCTCCATCATGCTAACTTCTACTCTCCTAAAAACCATTGTCTGTCTCTAGCCTTTATAGACTGCCAGATCCGGTTAGCATCTGGCCTATGGAAGTAATCTAAGGTACAAAAGTTTTATCGGATACAAATTAATTTGTACAGATTCTTTTTTTCAAAACAACAGCCGGCACATGGCCACGGCCCCTGATAGCTATAAATCAACAGAGTTCCAGGCCGGGCAATGAGCAATGTTAATTTATTCCAGCTGTGCATCTATCCAGCTGGGTAGATGTTTTGATGTGCTCGCAATGTTTTGAAGGTACCTGAAGTATTTCTCTCTCTGAGCCTGGAAAAATCTGGGATGGGAGACAATACAGGAACACCTGTGTGTGACACTCCCAGAGCTCTTGCTCTAAAATGGGGAAGGATATAAATACGCCACATAAATAAAACACACCACCATGTGTCTGTGTTTTTCTACATGAAGCTTAATGTGTCGTTTGGCACTGTAGTTTTTCTATGAGCCAAACAACATATTAAGCATAGTTAAACTATGGAATTCACTCCCACAAGGTGCAATGATGTCCACCGCTTTGGATGGCTTTAAAAGGAGGTTGGATAAATTCCTGGGAGAGAAGGCTCCCAATGGCTACTAGTCCTGATGGCCAACTGCAACCTCCAGTGACCATATATTGTAAATAAATAAATCTTTAACAGTTGTATAAAAAAGGGAATTTCAGCAGGTGTCATTTGTCTGCATGGAGCACCTGGTGAAATTTCCTCTTCATCACAACAGTTAAAGCTGCAGGAGCCCTGCCCCCTTTTGTATCTGGTCAAGAGGGCAGGGCTCCTGCAGCTCTAACTGTTGTGATGAAAAGAGAATTTCACCAGGTGCTCTATGCAGACAAATGACACCTGCTGAAATTCCCTTTTTTATACAACTGTTAAAGATTTATTTATTTACAATATATACCGCTCCCCATTCAAAATTTCAGAGTGGTGTACAAGATAAAATAAAATAAAAACAGAATAAAACACCTTAAAATGTTTTTTTTTTAAAGAAGCAAAATGAAAATGAAAAAGATACAGGAGCTCTGTCCTCCTTTTCATATGGTCACCCTAAGTAAGACTGTATACACCAGTTCCCAGGGTACATGGGTGGGAGGGTGCTGCTGCACCAGGTCCTGCTTTGTGGTTCCCTGGTCGACAGCCGGTTGGCCATGGTGTCAACAGAGTGCTGGACTAGATGGACCCTTGGTGTGATCCAGCATGGCATTTATGTTCTTATGACACTTCTTCACCCTACAGTAGCTGCCAGGAGGATGTAGCTGCCAGGAGCAAAATGAAAAAGTTACAGGAGCCTTGTCCTCCTTTTCATATGGTCACCCTAAGTAAGACTGTATACACCAGTTGCTGGGGAACATGGGTGGGAGGGTGCTATTGCACCATGTCCTGCTTGTTCATCCTTGGCCGACGTCTGGTTGGCCATGGTGTGAACAGAGTGCTGGACTAGATGGACCTTTGGTTTGATCCAGCATGGCACTCCTTATGTTCTTATGTTCTTAAGCTTCATGGATCGTGTGTTCCTCCGTCTTACTTTTTGCTTTTATAAATGACAGACCTGCAGGAAGGATCCTTAGCAGGAAAGCATGAGGAGGGAAAGCTTACCTTTTCCCTCCCGAGTGCAACTACCCCCTTCAAGTAACTACCCCTTGAACTACCCCCTTCAAGCACAGCTGGAGCACTTAAGAAAAGAGTTCCCATTAGCTCCAATGGGAACTCTTTTCTTGAGTTTTCTAGCTGTTCCGCAGGGATTTTAGTTCCAATTGTACTGAGGGGGGAAGAGAGAAACCTCCCTTCTCTGTACACCGCATTCCTAGTAAGGAAACTGCTCTCCTGCCATATGCCTGTAACTAATAAAACTTAAAAAGTAAAATGCTATATAATTGAATGTAATGTATAGTTTTATTTGCTATTGGATTATTAAACTGTCTTTCATGATCGATATATCCATCGAAGACAGTTTACAGAAGTCAATAAAACACAATAAGGTGTTACAAAAACAACACTGAAGTATTCAAACATCATAAAATGATACAGGAAAACCGGAATGACAGCTCTAAAATCAGTAGATCAGGAAAAACAATCAGATAAAAATAACAGCAACAAATAAGACATTTATTTATTATTATTTATTACATCTATATAGCGTGACCATATGGAAAGGAGGACAGGGCTCCTGTATCTTTAGCAGTTGTATAGAAAAGGCAATTTCAGCAGGTGTCATCATTTGTATGCATACAGCACCTGGTGAAATTCCCTTTTCATCACCACAGTTAAAGCTGCAGGAGCTCTGCCCTCTTGACCAGATACAAAAGTACAGATACACTCCTATCTGCAGTCAGGATGAGAACAGAATGAACTCAAGGAAGTTTCTCTGGCAACCGACGGATACCTCAATTAAATAAAGCCGTATCCAGCATCCAATTAAAGAGAAACAATTTCCTATCCTGCAAGTCCTCAAAGTCCGCTATGGATTCCAAAGTGAAAATATATGTATATTTATCCTTACATCTATGGTGCAGTTGAAGAATAACGCAATTTTGGTTTTATACTACTGATGAACAGAAACGGAATATACAATCTAGAGTTACCATTTAGCCATAATTTAGTCTATTATCATTGTCTTGATTTCATTAACACCTGTAGTCATCATTTATCCAACATCAATTGCATGTTTAAGAAAGCAACTGTCTAAGATTTACTATTGTTTGTTAAATATAGCAACTGCATGTTAACCTCATCATACTTATTACAAATTAAAAATTAGCAACTGCTTGCTAGCAACTGGAAATATATATAATTTAGCCATTATTTTGTCTTAAGATTCTATTAAGACCTGTAGAGTAAGCAACTGTCTATTAATGATCTACTATTGTTTATTAAATATAACAACTGCATGTTAAACTTCATTTTATTTTATTATAACTTTATTACAAATGCAAAATTAGCAACTGCTTGTCAAAAACTGTAATGCTTTCTATCAAACCAATTGCTTGTTAAAAATTTATACCCACAACTGCATCCTCTGAAAGTGATTACATTTGTGTTCTTTAGCCACCTATTAGGTCCTTCTTTTGCTATCAGTTTTATTGTGAGAGTCTCTCTCTTCCTTCTTTGCTGTTTTTCTTTTTGGTTGTAGCACCCAGATTTTATTCCACCCAGCAAATGATTGTGATGCAGTAATGGTTTCATCTGCTTTTCTGATTGCCCTTCTAGCTACTGTTTTTAGAAGGCTACAGAGGTGGGTGATTTGGCTAAAACGGAGAGATGAATCAGTGGGTGGGGCCTGTGGATTTCATTAATGGCCCCCTTCTTCCCACCTCCCCATGATTTAAGCACAGCCTGTGTTGCAGATCAGTGCACTTGGAGTACAACAGACTATACATCAGAATATACATCAGACGTTTACAATGAAATCTATCTGTCTTAGGTTTATGATGGCCAGGTGTCCTCTTTTACAGAAGGCAATCTTTTATTTGGAGGTGTGTCAGAGGACAGTCCTCTATTTGAAGGTTTCTTCTATTGGAAGAGTTGTCCAATCCTAGTCCAACTGAAAGATACAGAACTATGAGAAGGGAGAGCAAGGGGCTTTGAAATTGCCCATCAGCAGTTAGCACTGGGCAGCAAACTGAGCAGGCACACAGATCAGCTGGGTGCAGTTTCCGCTCAGGACCACCACCACTCCGATGTGATGTATTTAATTCAAGTCACAGTTCAACATTTGCATTTCTACTGATAAATCAGCACAGGAACGCACAACATGGGGTCTGCGGGCCTCATGGAGGCTCCCCCATGCGGGGTTTTGCAGCCTGTGCAGGGTCCCCTCCTGCCGTTGGGGGGAAGAGGAGCCTGATTCTGCTAAGAAACAAGATCTTTGCTTCCTTGAGGATTTTCAGACGGGAGAAGGGAATCATGTTTCCTTAGTGTAGCTCTGCTTCCTGATTCTTTTCCGCAATAGGAACGAGCAGAATCACACGGGGAAGAAAGCAGTGACCATCTGGCCCATTCAGTTTAGTGGGATGGCACCCTCTAGTGGGCATTTTATAGCACAACTTCTTCTGTGCATGGCAGGAAGTAGCAACAAACATTGTTATAGCTCACAACAGTTGGGTTTTTGGAGCCTTATTTTGTAATGAAAGAAACAGCAGAAGGAGCAGGAGATGCACCGGAGGATCACTGTGTCATCAAAATGACTCGTGAACATCCGTGAATGGTCACGAATGTGCTATAAAACACTCATCTAAAGAAGCTCCTTGTTTCCCAGCAGAATTGCTAAGACTCCGGCTGCATACCAATTTCTGCCAGTGGCAGGAAGCAGCCCAGGGTGGGTTTGCAGAGGGGTGGGATATACAGCCCCCTAATCTACCAAAACTGGATTACTCTATTTTATGCTAATCTTTTATTTTGATAATGCATAATTGGCTGTGCTGCTTTGCTTTAACTTAAAATGGTGGACACTAATCCAGGTACATATTTATTTATTTATTTATTTATTTATTGCATTTTTATACCGCCCAATAGCCGAAGCTACATAGGAGTAGAAGCTGCCTTACGCCATCTCAGATGCAGGCATGGTCATAGGGGGCATTTCTCTGGCTTCATACAATCATAGAATAGTAGAGTTGGAAGGGGCCTACAAGGCCATTGAGTCCAACCCCCTGCTCAGTGCAGGAATCCACCATAAAGCATACCTGACAGATGGTTGTCCAGCTACCTCTTGAAGGTCTCTAGTGTGGGAGAGCCCACAACCTCCCTAGGTCATTGGTTCCATTGTCGTACGTGCTGATAAGAAATTATGGAATTGTACAGAGGGTTTTTTCCTATTCATGATGGGGGGAACCATCCACCACCACCATCCTCCAACCTGTGTCATGTCTTCCTTTGCATATTTTTTGGGGTTCATATTCTCCAGACCAAATTCAGTCTCTATTCTTGGTTTAGGCAATTCTTTTCACTGCAATGTGTTGCGGGTTTTCTTTTTCCTTTTTACATTTGGCCAAGGTCAGGTCACTCTCCCCTTTGCCTCCTCCTTCGGCTCCTGTATTCAGCCAAATATCTTGGGGTTTGTCCATGCCTGGCACTATGAATCAAGCTTCTCACTCTAACCCCCCCTCCCCACTTCGCAATTGCTGCTTTTCATGCTGCTCCTTGGTCTTTCGTTCATTTATCTTCTCTGACACACCAAAAGAATTCGGGAGGCAAGGGAGATTATTTGCATTTGAAGCTAAATTGATTGCACATTACATTTGGGCACAATCTGGTAACGGGAAGCAATGCTGATATATCGCAAAAAATTCCCGCTCTGTTGTTTTGAGCATCCATCAAGGCAAAAAATCAGCTTGTCTCCACGTCACCCCGCTTGTCAGCAAGGTCCCATTTTATCATGTTCCCAGTGTTTTAGCTTCTGGAATACAGCCTCTAAAGATCACAACATGGTTACCTGAAAGGACCACGTTCTCCAACTCCCTATGTATATAGTCCTTGTTTTGGCAACATCGTTGCAGGACCCACCAAGCATCTGAGCAGGGCTGGGGCAAGCCATTTTGCTGACTGAGTCAAAAAGCAAGATGGCACCCGAGATGAAGATTGCGATCAGTAGGCTAGCTTACTGGGTATGCATAAGATCTTAAGAAAAGCCATGCTGGATCAGACAAAGGGTCCATTTAGTCCAGCATTCTGTTCTCACAGAGACCAACCACCCCTTCACACTCACCTGGCTCTGCTTCTTTCCTTATTAGGGGTGCTGAGCTAAGCAAGGAGGAAAAAGACAGCTGCCTACAGGAAACCTACAAGCAGGACAAGATAGCAACAGCACTCTCCCACCCATGTTCCCCAGCAACTGGTGTACATAGGCATACTGGAGTTAGCATATAGCCACCACAGCTAGTATCCATTGATAGCTTTCTCTTCCGGGAATTTATCCAACCCCCTTCTAAAGCCACCCAAATTGGGGGCCATCACTACATCTTGTGGTAGTGAATTCCATAGTTTAACTATGCACTGTGTGAAGACATCCTTCCTTTTATCTGTCCTGAATCTCCCACCAATCAGCTTCATGGGATGACCCCATTGTGTTCTAGTATTATGAGAACAGCTCAGTCCTCCAACAACTTTCGGCCACTCCTCCCCTCACCAGAAACTGCTGCCTGAGGCAGCCACCTCACTCTGCATCATGGTAGGGCCGGCCCTGCATATGCAACTGCTCTTCAATGGTTCCACTCATTGGACTGATTTGCATGTAACGGCAGCCCGCTTTTATAATAATAATAATAATAATAATAATAATAATAATGGGTTGTCGTGACTGTTGCAATGTACTGGTGCTTGCTGCCTGACCTTCTGGTTTGTTTAGCGAAGGATCATCAACATTTTTAGGCCTGCGGGCACATTCATTATTTCTTCACAGACCCGTGGGTATATTTGCCATATTTCTAGGATTTCCTTTCCCCACCCCTGCTGCTGTGCTCCCCTTTGCCTCCTCTTTGTCTAGTCCATGGTTTCTCTTCGTCTGCTGCATCCTCTCACCTCTTTCTCCCCCTGCTCATTCACCCATGGTTCCCTTCCTTCCCAACAGTGCGCTCCCCTCCTCTCCTTGTCCACCTGCCCACCATTTCTTCCTGCTGTGTTCACCTCTTCCTTCTCCCCCTCCACCCACCTGCAATTTCCTTCCCCCATCCACCCCTTCACACTCACCTGGCTCTGCTTCTTCCCTTATTAGGGGTGCTGAGGTAAGCAAGGAGGAAATAGACAGTACAAGTGGGGGTCTGGCAGATCCACTAGGGATCCTGGTGGATGCTACCTTAGAATAATAATAATAATAATAATAATAATAATAATAATAATAATAATAATAATAATTTATGTTAATCACAACTAACATAAATCACATTGATTTCAATGGGTTTACTGTAACTATGACTAAGTCTGGATCCAACCTATTGATGTTAAATTGGGATGGATTTATTTTTTAAAGTTATTATTTCAAGGAAGCCAAATTCTTGCTAGTGCCCATAAAGAATGTTAATTGCACTGTTAGGTCAATTGATGAATTACACAAATTTCCTATTTTGCCACAATAAAACTACTTCTGCAACTCTTAATTTCATATAATCTTTTTTCAAATGTTCAAAAAGTTTCACTTTTTGACAGCAAAAGATGATTTGTATATCTGCCTGAAGGTGAGTTGGCATATGCCTTTTGCAGGATGAGGTGGAGTGTTCTCCTGTTTTATCTTCTATACAAATTTCTAAACAGTGGGAGATGCTGTGAAATAATGAGAGAGTTGCTTACAGAACACATTCTGGCAAAAGAGCAGCATGTAAATGTTAGAAGAAGTGTCTGAATAAAGCAGACTGGTTCCAGAAAGTGAAGGGTTTGGCCAACTTTACTATGTCATAAACAGATAGTCCCCTGGCTAAGCAGCCAGAAAGGCAAAACAAATCAGATAGGGCTTTTACTGGAATGAAACCACCACTACTACTAAAGAACATAGTGAACATGCTAGTCTTTTCATATAGAAGAAATGCAGTATAAGAAGGAAACTTATTTGGCTCTACCTGCCTACTACACACAATCCCTCCCCCCCCCTTGTGACACCTGTTTGCACCAAAGGCTCTCTGATACATCCAGATTTGTTAATTAGCTCTGCACCTGGAGTGATCCTTGCTTTTATTTATTTATTTATTTATTTAGCACCATTAATGCACATGGCACTGTACAGATAAGAATAAAACAGCAAATCCTGCCACAAAGTCGTATATGCTAATAAAATCACAAAATAAAACCAAAAGGAAGGAAAGGGAATATGCCAGACAGACAAAGGGAAAATCTACAAAATTAAGTGATCAACATTTGCCACAATAATAAAATCTAAGTTAAAATTCCAGAATTGTACTCAGAATTGTAAAATCTTGTTGAATTGTACCCTTAGCTTGCTGCTGCTGCTTTTCTTTTCTTTTTGGTGTGATCCCCTATTAGCCCTGATAGTTGTGTGCTATCTCCAGTATTCAAGGCAATAAGCCTGTGTGCACCAGTTGCTGGGGAACATGGGTGGGAGGGTGCTGTTGCACCATGTCCTGCTTGTTCATCCCTGGCCAGTGTCTGGTTGGCCACTGTGTGAACAGAGCGCTGGACTAGATGGACCCTTGGTCTGATCCAGCAGGGCTCTTCTCATGTTCTTATTTTTATTCCAGCAATAAATACTTGAACCCATCTGCCCATTGCAAAGGAAGCAACCTCATCTTGCTGAGTGGCAGTGCTAAAAAGTCATTATTTGCTTGTGCAAATAGTGAATTGCTTATTTCACTATTTGCACAAAGGCAGGAGCCACACCAAGCAGGATATTGCACTATGAAAGTGGTATATAAAAGGCAGGAGCCACACTACTGCTTTATAGCAATATTGAAGTGCACCAGCAACTGTTAGGGCCCATTGATATATACTGTTTTCATACCACTATATCCTGCTTGGTGTGGCTCCTGCCTTTTAGATACCGCTTTCATGTTGCTTTCATAGTGCAATATCCTGCTTGGTGTAGATTAGGGCTCAGTTTAGCTTTGCCTCATCTAGTTTACCTCTCCTTCTGCATGTATGTGCCTAAAAGGAGCGAAAGGCTTTTTTTGAGCACGCACAACATCAGTTCCTGGTGAAATGCACTGGGACGTCATTTGGAAAGGGAGAAGTAGAACGAAAGGCCCACCTCAAGAGAAGCAAAGCCCTACTAGTCATGATGATGCCTACATGCTACCTCCAGGATCAGAGGCAGCATACCTCTGAATACCATTTGCTGAGGGACCATGAGCAGGAGGATGCCAGTGTCCTCATGATCTGGGGATGCCCATAGGTGTCTGGCTAGCAAACATGGGAAAAGGGCTGGTGGCCTTCAGATTGATCCAGTAGCACTCTTCTTATGAGCAATATGCCACTCCTGCCCACCTACAGTTATTCAGCAGGGTTCATTTTGATTCCAAACACTGGAGTCAGAATGAGCAACTGCAGAACGCTGCAGTTGGAAGTGCTCAGTCAGCCATGCCTTCCTCCACGATGCTCCATTCTACCCCTCACCTGGTTTTCTGCTCTTTTTATTCTCCCCGCCCCACCAGGGTGAGTCAGCATTTTGTGGGCCCGCTGAGTACATTTGGACCTCACTGGACGATTTTGCAGTTCTCCCTCTTTTTTCTTTTTTCTTACTGTGGCAAGCCTTGGAGTTCCCCCTGGTTTGCTGAAAACCCACTCTTGCGTGTGGGCGGTGCAGTTTTGACTACATAAACAATGACACTCACAGCCTGAATGCCGGAAATAGAATGATTATGAAAGTAGGGCTTTTATTCCAAGCCCATAGTTTACATAATTTATTCTAAGCACATAATTTGCTTTTCTTTGGCACTAAATTGTGATTTTTTAAAAAAAAAACAGCCCAACCTTTCTAAATGAAGACTAGAGGGAAATTATTATGTTAGTATAAATGAAATTACCCAAGTTGGAATTTGTCAGGACACTTTGAAGATAACACTCCCACTTCTGGCTAGAATTTTAAAGCACTTACAACTTCCCAGATAAAAAAAAGGTGGTGCCAAAGTGGAAAATACAACTACAATTATTTTTCTGACAGGTGACAGGGAATTGTTTTATTGCCTGTGGATGATAAGAAAGGGCATCGCAACATCTTCCTCTGAAATGAAGCCTTTTAAACAATGAAGGGGATTGAGGTGCTGAAATAAGAAAAGGTCACATCCTGTCTCACCACTCCTAAGGACGTTTTTTCGCATAAACCTGAGAATGCTGTTCAGTCTGAAATGGATCTCTCATCATTTGAAAGGCAGTTGGGAGCAACAGTTAGAAAGAATGGGAAGCTTTAGACAATGGACTGAGGCCTTAGCTAAACCTAAGGATTATCCCAGGCAAATGGAGGAGTCCTCCCTGCATGCTCCCGGGATCCCCTGTGTGTTATTTGGATGCACAGGGATGATCCCGGGACAATCCTGGGATATAGGTCTGGTCTAGCTATGGCCAGACATGAAAGTATGCACAGCTGCACATGGCTAGCAGCCAGCAAGGTGTGGAAGCAAACACCAATTTTGGAGGAAGGGCTTTCCTTAGGACCACAGCAGAGAAGGAAAGTTAAGTATCCCTGTCTATCCTTGCTCTGATCTCGATAATTATTTATCCTCCCTAACCCAGCAGCTGATGCAATCTATATTAAAAACAAGAACCCTGCAGGTTAGATTAAAAGGCGCATTTAAGGTCACATCTGGTTTGCTCCTGAAAGTGTAGGGAACTGCATTTGCACTGTATTGCATACTAGGGTGGCTCTAAATCTCATTTGTTAGACTTGACCTTTGATGCTTGCCCCCATAGGTTAGCCACTGCTGATGAGTAGAAAATGCAAACTTCCGTGCAAAGTCAATATTGCGAGGAGTGCAAAATGCATTGCCAGGACTTGAATGTGCTTGATTCATACATTAAACGTCTGCAATAATTGAGCTAATCTGGGCTCTGGAAATGAACTTCTTCATGGGGAATTCACTGCAGTGAAGTTCCTTATGAACGTTGGCAAAGGGGATCCATCGTGGCCTCTGCTTCACACCAGCAAAAGATTTCCCTATTACATTTTCTGCTTTAACATCGCAGCAAGTCAAGGGCTTATCAGAAACTCTGTGGGCAAAAAGTCGTTATCCACTCAGCTTTCCAAAGCCTCACTGTATTTACTGAAAGTTCAAAGGTCCAGTTACATTTTCTTCTTCGTCTTCTCAACTGCCTCTTTGAAAAATAGCCATTTATTCCAGCTTGCTGAAATGAGAAACATGCTCTTAGTCTACAATTTCAAACCCCCAAATTGCTAGCTTTGGGTTTATATCTAAAGAGCTGATGGTTAACAGTTCACATTTGCTGTCCCAGTTAAATGCAGCCTGCCCTCTACAGAAATGTCAAAATTGGAAAATGAGAGTGCCCACAGGATACACTGTGTCCATTAGCTCATTTTCAAAGGGCAGAATGGCTAGAATGAGTATTCATTTCCTTGCATTGTACCAAGTCCTTATTAAATCTACGCTGTCAAAGTAGCTGTGAAACTATAGCTGTACATTGTGGTAGGGGTATATTTTGTTTGCAACCGGGATTCCATAAATCTACCTCCTAAAACTTCGAAATGAATTTCCACAGAAATAACTTAACTCAGGTCAATGGGTTCATGTTGCTCATCAAGTTCCTTGAAAATTGGGGACTTGCTTTTGCATCGAGCTCCATTAGACGGGGGAAATCATGCTTCCCTACCGTCACTTCTCCACCCGTTTTCGTTGCTCGAGGCAGTAAGCAACGTGCACGAGGCCCATTCAGTTGGCCATTCTAATTGTGCTGCTTTTCCTGCACACAGCAGGAGATAGCGGCAACTTCCGTGTTTTAAAATATATCGGACTTTCAGAGGGTGTTTTTGTCACACGAGGAAGGCCAGAAGGGGAGGAGGCACTTGGGAGGCAGGTGACATCATGAGAGGGACCTGTGAAAATCCGTGAGTGCCCAGCAAGGAGCGTGCAATAAAATGCTCTCCTGATGAAGCTCACCGGTGGCCTTAAGCCTTTGGACAGGGGAATTGTGCTACAGAATTTCCGGCTACTGTGCAAGGGGGTTTCTGCTGGAAAATTTCCTGCAGTTGGATCCAGATTTATGCTAAATGGACTTATCTGTCCCCTTCTTCCCGTGGCAACACTCCCCCTGCCCCGCCCCATGAAAATGCCACACAGAGAGACAGGGGTTCATTTGCACCCTCTTCCTTAGTAAACAATCTAATTTTATAGTCAAGGTAGGGTGACCATATGAAAAGGAGGACAGGGCTCCTGTATCTTTAACAGTTGCATAGAAAAGGGAATTTCCGCAGGTGTCATTTGTATATAAGGAGAACCTGGTGAAATTCCCTCTTCATCACAGCAGTTAAAGTTGCAGGAGCTATACTGTGACTTAGGGGGGATCTACACTACTGCTTTTAAAGCGCTTTAAAGCACTTTGAAAATGTTTTGAAACCTGCAGTGTGTCCTGGGCCCCAACAGTTGTCAAAACTGTTATAAAGCGCTTTAAAGCAGTAGTGTAGATCCCCCCCAGATTTAAAAGAGGGCAGGGCACCTACAGCTTTAACTGTTCTGATGAAGAGGAAATTTCACCAGGTTCTCCATATATACAAATGACACCTGCTGAAATTCCCTTTTCAATACAACTGTTAAAGATACAGGAGCCCTGTCCTCCTTTTCATATGCTCACCCTACTGTTTCCTCCAGCCACTTTCAGTGCCACATCTCTCACCTTCAACTTCCATGCGACGAGCACGGTGCTGAGAATATAAATAGCTGTTGAGGATCTTTTTTTCCCTTTCCTTCCATCCTTTGGACACACACAAAAGGGGCAGGGGCAGATGTTTTGCTGAAACCTAAAAAGCAATTACCTGTTGGCCGGTGTTTCTGGGTACATCAAAAGGCCTTTCCATTCCACCCTAGGTTGGATGAGCAGAGAGTCTGATCCTAGAATAAATGGATGGCTCTTTTGTATCATTTCTCAGAATGAGGCAGGGTTAGGGCAGGCCTGGAGTGAATGTGTGGCAAGAGCATTGCTTCACTGTTTAGACTGGAATAGATTGGGGTGGACAGTGTTGGTTCAATGCCATCACCACCACCCATTCAACGTTTTAGTTTTCATTTCTCTCATTCCTTCCATAACTATGTTCCATAACTCCAGGACAACACATTCATGGTATACCAAGAGCATCTTGATGATGCAAGGTGCAATATTTGGCCTGTGGTCTTCTCCTTTCCTTTATGAGTCACCAACAGGTGCACTGACACATGTGTTTTCCCTGACTCATTCTCTTTTCCCACCTCACACCCATTCACTTTCCCTAGCATGACTTTCCTTTTTCTATTCTGGAAGCTGTAATCTGCAAGCCGGGCTCTGCCACCACCACCACCGGTCAAGAAAGGAGCAGAATGAGATCTGGAGAGCCAAGTATCCAAGGCAGTAAGCCTGTGTGCACCAATTGATGGGGAACATGGGTGGGAGGGTGCTGTTACACCATGTCCTGCTTTGTGGGTCCCTGGTCGACAGCTGGTTGGCCACTGTGTGAACAGAGTGCTGGACTAGATGGACCCTTGGTCTGATCCAGCAGGGCATTTATGTTCTTATGACACTTCTTCACCTTACAGTAGCTGCCAGGAGGATGGGTTGCAGGCCGGGAATAGGTCAAGGAGGAGTCCACCACCGGCCCTTCAACCTGTCTTCCATCAGAAATGTTAAGAACCATAAGTCGAGAGTCAATGTGCCACTGTGCACTCTATGCACAGACCCTCAATGCCATCCTAGATCCTTGAGCTAGGAAGTACCTTTTTATAGATTTGAACAGACAAACTGTTTGACCCAGCATCAAAGGTAGGCATGGTTGGGCACCTGCCAAGAGCTCACATCCCAGCAGGGGCTCACTGACAATAGTTCCCTGGGGTTGCACCTTCATGGCCCAGGCAACGGTGGTGGTGGTGGTGGTGGTGAGAAGCAGTATGCGCCACTGCCTACTTATTCACTGGCTCCTGTCAAGCAATCAATTAAGCGATAGCAATGATGAGAAAGAGGATGAGGAGCAATAGCAACTGGTGACCATGGTGGACTCATTGAGGGAGGAGGGCATTGATGATGTCTTGGCCAGGGGCCTTCAAAACAAGGGACCGGCACTGGCTCGACCAGGTAAAATAGCCAATCACCTCTACATACAGAGTTAAAAATGGGCTACCAGGCAATCAGTCTTTTCCATGAACGTAGATGTTTCCCATGATGCAAGCTCTCTGATGAAAAATCCCCCCGTCTGCAGGGTCATACACTCCGTGAGCCACTGACTCCATTTATTTTCTTTGAAACTGCATTATATTGGTGACTAGTAGTAGGTTTCTTCCAACCCTTCCCCAAAGTTTCCAGCTGATAAATCTGCTGCCAATGACCGTTATATTTAATTATCCCCCAATGCATTTTCATTTCATTTCATTTATTACTTTTCTATACCTCCCAATAGCCAAAGCTCTCTGAGCTTGCATTTAGCACTATTAAATTTAATTCTGCTGCGCTAGCGCTCTGAGCTTGTCAGGTTTACCTTGTGAGACCTTCTGACCCTCCTCCCTATTCAAAACGAGATACAAATTTCCCAAGATGACTATGAAAGAGAATTATTTCAAACATGATATAAAAACGATGATGCCGTCTGACTGCGGAGGCAAGACGAAGATCACTCTAGCGACCTGCATCATGAAAAAGGAGGACAAAAGAGGACAGAGATTTGCACAAAAATGCACAAAATATGCAAATGCAGGGATAGGCAACCTTTCTGGGCACGTTTGGCAATTTGAGAAACTTTCCCAGGCACTCCTACAAAATGGCTGCCATGGGAGGTATAGCTAGTCACAAAGGACAAATAAGGCTGAGTTCAAGGCAGAGGTGGGAGGGGTAGAACACCTTGGTGGGCACCAAGAAAGGTTTTCGGACACACTGGTGCCCATACTCTCCACATTGCCTACCCCTGGTACTCTTGACTGGCAATGGCCCTTTAGGTTCTCCAGCAGAGATCTTTCACATCACCTCCAGCCTGATCCTTTCAATTGGAGATGCCAGAGGCTGAACTTGTGAGCTTCAGCCTGCAAAGTCCATGGCCTAATCTACACCAAGCAGGACATTGCACTATGAAAGCAGTATATAAAAGGCAGGAGCCCCACTACTGCTTTATAGTGGTATTGAAGTGCACTGACACATACCATATATTGCTTTCATAGTGCTCTATCCTGCTTGGTGTGGCTCCTGCCTTTTATATACCACTTTCATACCACTTTCATAGGGCAATATCCTGCTTGGTGTACTTTAGGTCCATATCTTCTCTACCACTGAGATACAATCCCTGCCCTAATAGTCAGGGCTACCCTGCAACAGTGCTGAACCTAGCAATGGCAGCTGCTCCTGTGGTGCGGTCTGAAGTTCCATCTGCTCCACTCATTTTTCCTTCCTCAGCTGTATCCTGTCCTCCTCCTACATGAGTTGTTGGTGGAGATGACCCAGCACCACCACGTCACACTTTGCCTGACACTGTTTACTTCTGGTTGTGTCAGCTGAGATGTGGCTGCACGAGTCCGGTTGGAGTTTGCCAAACTTCTCGCTGCTTCTTGAGAACAATTGTTTGTCTTCTCTTCAGACTTTCCATCTCACATAAACAGACGTGGTATTAATATTTGGCACTCCAAAGTATTGACAGTCCAAGCCTGGAGCAGAGGCTACCGTACCTACTCAAGTCTAGTAACAAGACAGTGCAACTTTGAATAAAGGTATTTAAATAACTAATATTCAGCCATCCAGTGTCTCATCAAACACCTTCGCACCACCCCCTCTCTCATTTATCATTATATACAGGATATTTACACAATGAATACAAGCAGGTTCAAAGAGTGTTCAAATGTGCAAGATGTTAGGGGCATCTGGGTGACAGACCACGCTGTCTGGGAAGAGATTGTGCAGAGGTTAAGGCTGTGGTTGGTTTAGTCCGTAAGTATATCTAAACAATCAATCACCAACAGTTTATCTATTATTCCCCGCCTCCCGGGTCAATTTGGTTCGCTTGTGGTAGAGATTGCTCTTTGTTCTTTTCTTCATCCACATTCTAGGCAGCCTTGCACAGTCGCTCAGATAGTGATGGGTGAGAAATGTGCTCCATTGTGGTGTTTGGTTGGTTTTGGGGGTTGCACAGGTTTACCTTCCAAGCCTTCCAGTGAGCCAAGATCGAGCTGTGTTCCAAAATCCACATTTTTGTGAGCTTTGCGGCATAGTTCATCTTCAGAAAAATGCAAATATTGATGATTATTATTTTTCAAAAAGTGGACACAAAACTGCATTCCACCCATAAAACATACACTAGGGGGTAAATGCGCACACAAAAAGTGAACATATTTCCATATATCTCAAGCACGTGTGGAAACGGAATAGGAATGAGGATAGGAATGTGCCTGGCCTCAAAAAATGGACACTCAGCAAATCACAGTTCTTTCAAACTCTGACAGATCCTTCAATCCCTACCCTTAGGTCTGGGTTGGAGGATAGTCTTGAATACCAAAAGCAGCTGAAGTTGGATTTCTCGCAGTCTTCTTTAAAGGCAAACTGCATTGTATGCAGGAGTTCTGTGACACGATCTCCCAACGTATTTTTGATCTTTAAGTGAAGAACTGTTTAATGCTTTTCATCCCATGCCATTTTCCTATCATTATTTATTTATTTATTTATTTATTTATTGCATTTCTATACCACCCAAACCCAATAGCCAAAGCTCCCTGGGCGGTTCACAAAAATTAAAACCATTCAGAGTATAAAACAAACAGTATAAAAACATGATATAAAATACAATGTAAAAAACACAGCCAGGATAAAATCAGCAGCAGTGCAGAAATACAAAGTTAAAACACAGCAAAGTTCAAATTGAATTTATAGACTGCTAAAGTCCTCCCTAATTGAAGTCCTCCCTACTGAGGGGGTCGGGGAGGGATACAGGTGCTTCTGTTTTTCCCCTATGTGTGGCTAACCATCCAGCCAAATTTTCCCCAGTGGAGGAGTGATTTGTTTGGGGAAATGGCATGGAGAGAAGGGTTAAACGCCCCTGGCCTTGCCCGCAACCTAACACTACTGCTCCAATCTATAGCTTGATTGTTAGAGCCTCTGGCAGGAGTCGACCCAGCAAAAACAAATAAATAAAGGAAGGAAGGAAGGCATGAATGAATAAATGAATAACAGCATAACCCTATATATGTCTCCTCAGAAGTAAGTCCCATGGAGTTCAGTGGGGCCTACACCAAGGTAAGTGGGTGTAAAAATGCAACCTGAAGGGCTGTGCAAAACGGCTGTTCCCTTTGGAAGCAAACACACTTCCAGCGAGTGTTTCTGAATCTTTGCTCCCGCCTGCTGAATTAACCATTTGGGGGGGCTGCTTAAAATATGACATTTTTATTTATTTATTTCCAGGAAGAAATGAGGCTGCAAGGTGGGTGAACATCCAAGATGAACACACAAAAAGGGAGAAAAATCTAAGGATGCTATAAGCAAATTTATTGTGGAAAACCCGATGTGTTTCAGCCTCTTGCTTTTTGTTAGGCCTTGAAGAAAAGTTGTATATTATCTTCAGAGTTGGGGATAACATATAGGGTTGACGCCAGGCATGCACTGCTGTCTGAGGCCCCCCTCTGACATCACTGTCCCACGACATCATCACCCCCTTTGAGGGTTTACTGGTGGTTTGGCTGCTGTACTAGTGCTGGGATCTGTGGAGGGAGGCAACAAGCCCCCTTCCTAGGGTTACCATATGCCCGGATTTGCCCAGATTTGCCCGGGTTTTTGGTGACAAATCCGGGAGGAGGAGGGGAAATGCGGATTTTCCCAAAGAGCAGCTCTAATGGGAATTAACAAAAATGCTTATAACGTTGTCATTTTTTAAGATAAACACATGAAACTTGGCACGATGGTAGCTCTTAGTAAGGGCTTTAGACATACCAGATTTGAAACAGATCCGTTCATCTGTTGATTTTTTAGGAATTTTTTTAAAATTGAGGTTTTTAAAAATTATTATTTTAAAAATTGTCATTTTTAAAGATAAAGAGATGAAACTTGGCACCATGATAGCTTTTAGGTAGAGCTTTAGTGATACCAAATTTGAAACAGATGTGTTTATCCATTGATTTTTAGGATTTTTTAAAATGTGAGGATTTAAAAAAAATGTTATTTTTAAAGATAAAGAGATGAAACTTGGCACCATGATTGCTCTTAACAAGGACTTTAGCTATGCAAGTTTGAAACAGATCTGTCCATCCATTGAGTTTTAGGATTTTTTTTAAAGTTTGAGGTTATAAAATTATTTTTTAAAAATAATTTTAACATGGCGACCATGTTGTCCTCCTTTTTGGTTTCCAAAATATGGTCACCCCACCCCTTCCACATGTTCATTCCTCAGTACCCCATGGCAGCATCACTCTAGGAAGAGCAGGCAGATGGGATGGCTAAAACACAATTCCATACATATTTCCTCAGAAGTGGGCCCTGCCTGCAGGATTGATGTCAAGGGTAAATATGTTTGGGCACCTGCCAAGGGCCCATAGCCCAGGATGGGCCCACCAACAAGAATCTGGCCTCAAGTTACGTTTAGCAGGGGGAAGGAATATCATACTGTACACTTCTGCTCCTCTATTCCTTAGTTGTGTGTTTATTGGTGAGAAGACAGGGTTGGTGTCACGGGCAGGCACTGCTGACAAAAGCCCCCTGAACCTGCTCCTCCTCTTCATCACTGCAACCTGCTTGTTCACCTGCCTCTCACTCAGGCCCAGACAATGGTGGTGCTGAGGAGGAAGAGCAGTAGATGTCATGGCCTACTTGCTCACTGGCTCTCTGCCTGACAAGCCAGCAAGTGTTAGCAGTGATAAGAAAAAGGATAAGGAGAAACAGAAGCTGGTGATGGTGGTGGTGAGAAGATGGACTCACTGAGGGAGGAGTCCCTTTGAGAGTGCCTTGCCCAAGGGCCCTCAGAAACCAGGAGTTGACATGGCTTGCCTGGGTGAACATCTCCAGCTGCCTGGAGATGTTCAGTGCTGATTTCAGCCCTGGTAAGTGATTGGAATTTCATCATTCCTCTGCCTTCAGACTTCCCCACCTTGAAGGCCCAGAGCAAATACAAAAAGCAAATAAGACAGACACACACACACACACAGAGAGAGAGAGAGAGAGAGAGAGAGAGAGAGAGAGAGAGAGAGAGAGAGAGCAGGACAGAGTAAAATTAATGAAATTAAAATTCACTGTAATTTCTGATTCTGCTTGACTTAAATTTGAGCCTGAAATCAAAGACCAGGGACAAACAAGGAGCGCTTACAGAACTTCCAAAATGTGCTCAGGGTGGGATTTTGATGAATTTACAGTGTAGGAATGAGTTTCCCGATCCGCAGAGTTATACACTGAAGTGGTATCAGTGCTGAAGTCTATTGGTCTATCTAATCCTGCATTCCCCTACAACATGGCACCTCCCAGAAACTTCCTACGGCACCTGTGAAGCGCATAATTTTGGCTCCCCGTAATTTTGAAAAAGAAGCAGCCACCACGCGACCTTCCGGAATTTTGCCCCAGCCGTGAGATCTTGCAAGATTATTTGCTAGTCACAACATTTTGTGTGTGTGACTGCTAGGTGAGAGGTCTAATAATATTTCCCACCAGCCATGAGATGTCACATCGGCCATCATGGGATCCTCTTGCAGCCTTGAGAACTGGAGGAGCTATGAGTAAAAGCTGGGAGAGAGGGAGAGAGAGCAGCTGGTGAGAGAGCAGCCAAAGAAATAGAGAGGGGGGAGAGAAAACACAGGCACATGAATTTTTACACACATGAACATAAGAAGAGCCCTGCTGAATAAGACCAAAAGTCCATCTAGTCCAACATTCTGTTCACACATTGGCCAACCAGCTGCCCACAGGAAATCCGCAAGCAGGATATGAGTGCAACAGCGTGCGCCTGCCAAGTTCCCCAGCGACTGGTGTACATAGGCGTACTGCTTCTGATACTGGAGGTAGCATATAGCCATCAGGATTTGTAGCAATTGATAGCCTTCTCCTCCAGGAATGTGTCTATAAGAACATAAGAAGGCCCATGCCGGATCAGACCAAGGGTCCATCCAGTCCAGCATTCTGTATCTTATCCAACACAGCCGCCATTTTGTAGTGGTGCTCAGGATACTCCTTCAATATTTTAAACGTGATTACATGACCAAAAAGTTGGGGACCCCTGATCTAGCCCATTGATCAGTGTTTTCCCTGTTTTCAGGCAGGGGTCTTTCCCAGCCCCCCATCCTAAGATCCTATTAAGTGGGAAATGCCAGGAATTGAACCTAGGTGTTCCTTTATGCAAAATCCATGTTCTACCACAGGGTTCTTCCACAGCCCCCACCCCACCGCTATTTTGGAAGTACACCAAAATGCATCACTTTTAATAACTAGCCTCTTTCACCTTTAACAACCAGCCATAACATCACATCACATCACCATGTTTCATTTTTAGTAACCAGCCTGGTGTTTTAAGACCCCCTTTTTGTCTATTCATTTGAAAAGGAGACCTTCGGCATTTAAATTCATTTCTCAGATAATGTAATGGATGCTTCTGCCTATAAGCCAGAGCACGGAGAGATGATGTCTGTGGAATCAATCATCCCCCATTGACAAGTCTGGTTAAATTATCAGGTTGTATGTAATTTTATTTGAGTGTAGGAAAATGAGTGTTACAGCCAAGTGCTTGGTGGGGTTTTCTTTCCTGAGATGATGATTTATTCCTTTTGGCTTCAATAGCTACGGTGTCAGGCATATTTTATACTTCTCCAGCTTTGACACTTCAAACATTTGATTTCCCTTTGCAACTTCCAAGCTCAAACGTGTTTCCCATTATGGATATTCAAGCGACTGCCATGCATACACTGACTCACGAAGCTGTTTTTTATTCTCACAAAATACATAACCCCATTTGAATAAAATACAGATGGCCTCCAATGTGTTAAACATAGCAAATTTGCCATTTTCTTTTCCACCTCTCTCTGGCCGCCACCCCACCGTTTCTCCTGTTTCCAGCCTAGGACTGTCTACTTGACAGCAATATGAAATCTTATCACCCCGAGCTTGAATAGATCAGAGATGTAATGACAGCGCAACGTTTGAAATGTCGTTAATATTTTGTCTGCAGTACAAATGAACATGTATAGGTAGGATGGGTTTGGGAAGGGGAACAGAATGTGAAGACTTTATCTAGGATGCCTTAGGATGGATTCAGATAACAGGTTCTTTTTTTTTTTCATCACCTCCGTGGGTTGGCTTTTGTAGGAGCAATTTATGAAGCAGGTCATGGCTCAGTGGTAGAGCACATGTATCGCATGTAAAAGGTCCCAGGTAAGCTCCCTTCCCCCAACTTTAAAAAGGATCAACTAACACCGGGGTGGACCACCTACTGCCTTAGGGCCGTACATGGCCTTCATGTTGGGAATATTGCAACATTGTCTGCAAGGTGGGGACAATGTTGCAGTTAGTTAGTTCATGGGAATTTTGAGAACAGATAGCCTTAGGATCTCTATAGCCTACCATGTGGTTTCCTGGAATTTCTTCCTTCCTTTTGCTCCTCTCCGCCCCCCCCCTCTCTCTGACTTCCACCATTGCTGGGAGCATGTCTTTTTGCTCTCTCACTCCTGCCTGTGTAATGGTACACAAAATGGACTGAACAAACTCCTTTTGAAACTCTATGCTGTACCTGCATTATATATGCAAGAATATTTGTGAGTAAACTGTTTTCTTCCTTTCACTGAAGAAGGAGCATGGTCTCCCTTTTTTATTCTTAGGTGGCCCTGTGTGTATGTGGAACTGGTAAACACTCATTCTGTTTTGCCTTTTGTTTTTCTCTGTTAATTGCCTTTTTCCACAGGAGGCATCATTACTAAATAATCCCATCACTGTGGCCCAGTTTCAGAAGCTGTGTGCATGCGATCAGCTCAGACCTAGGGCCAAAGCGAGCTGTCCCTTCCGTGGCATTTAAGGTATTGCTAAGCTACCTTTCAGTCACAGACTCTCAAGGCAGTATACAATACAAAACATTTAAAAAAACGACAACCCACATGACTTAAAACACATGAAAGGCTTAAAAGCAGAGCAACACGATTAGGAATTATTTATTTATTTATTTATTTAAAACATTTCTTAGCCACCTCTCAGGGCAGAAGCCCTCCCAGGACAGCTTACAACCATACATTAAAACCAATAAAAACACAGACAGTAAAGTATCAGTTAAAAACAATAAAAGCTCACAGTGGGAGCTCTTCTACATGTCTTGAAGGCGCTTCCATGCGCCCCCAGTACGCCCCCAAGACGATGGTGTGTTCCTGCCTACCTGCAGCCCAGAAGAGACGGAGGAGGCGGCGGCTGGGGAATCCGGCCACGTCCTTGCCGCTGCCGCAACCTCCCCTTCCCCGCTGGCCTCCTGCTGCCGGGGTAAGAGCAACCCGGGTTGGAGAGCTCGGCGGAAGCTGAGCTCTCCGACCCGGGTTGCTCTTACCCCGGCAGCAGGAGGCCGGCGGGGAGGTGGCTGCGGCGGCAAGGACGCAGCCGGATTCCCCAGCCGCCGCCTCCTCCGTCTCTTCTGGGCTGCAGGTAGGCAGGAACACACCATCGTTTTGGGGGCGTACTGGGGGCGCATGGAAGCGTCTTCAGTACGACGTGTAGATTCCCTCTAAGAGCTCTCAGTAAAAACAACAAGGGTAGTAGCGGCAAAACAGTACTCATTTATGAGAAGACCATGGTAAGATGAAACGTTTTTAAGGCCTTCTGAAAAGCCTGTAAGGATGGTGCATGGCAGACTGCCGGTGGGAGTTCGTTCCACAGGTGTGGGGCCGCTGCTGAGAAGGCCCTCTCCCGTGTGGATAAGAGCACTAACCAATTCATAAAGTGACACCAAATTAGAATGAAAGTGACACCAAATTAGAATGCCTTCACTGCTCTCTGAAAGGCAAGCCCTGAGGGAGACAAACTAATTGCCCTTGGAAGAGTGAATATTTCAAGACAGATATGCACAAGGTATGAAAAATTCTCAGGCATCTTTTTCCTCTTTCCCACACACATTTTCTGCCTGGATTGAGACCCCAGGTGTGGCAGATTTGGCTGGCAGACCTGAGGTTCAAGAGCCCTGTCTGAGGCCATTTCTACACCTGCCTTTTCCCCCAAGATCATCCCGGGATCATCCCTGTGCATGCAAATGACACACAGGGGCCCTAGGAGAAGGCAGGGACGGTCCCTCCATTTTCCTTAGGTGTAGAAAGGGCCCAGAGGCAGAAATAGGGATAAAAGAGGGGCAATGATTCGCCAGGGATATGCACTGCCTACACAGGGAATGATTGTGGTAAGCAATGGAAGCACATGTCAACGCATTCATCAGCGTCATTTGAACATTCGTTTTGTCTCCTCGATTGAAAGATTGCAATAGATAAGCAAACTGCAGAGTGGCCTCAGCCACTTTAAGACCAGTGAAACCAAATACGAACTGGTGAGGAGGGCCTCAGGGCTGCCAAGCCAAAAATTATGGCCGAACAAGGTTTTATTTGCATGCAGAGAGCATAAAGTATCCAGAGATTGGAGCTGCGAGGAGCAGCGGGATTCCGGAACCAAAAGAGTGTAAACACAGACAGACCTGGACGGCAAAAAGGAGCGGAGAAAATTCTTAAGGAGCTGGGAACTGAAACAGCATGAGCTGTGCTGTATCCTGATTTGGCTTTGGGGAATTAAAAATTAATCCTTTCTTGAGCCTCTGAGAGGAATTTCTGGTACTGTTTCTGTCATGCGGCCCCAACCAGTTTAGCACATGGAGCAAGCATCTACCATGTCTTTGTTCAGGCCTGACTGATATATTTCTTCTTCAGACACTTTCTGTTCCCCTATTCCCTTTACACATCACCTGTAGAGTTAGATCTCTTTGCCAGCTTGTGCCAGAAGCATGATTTTAAGCGTGCATATCCTCCGCATGGGTAATGCGGGGCATGAAGACAAAGTTGCTAGTCTTCTGCTATTATGGGCAAGCCCTGGGTCGCTTTCTGCACAGCTGGAATGATCAGTGTGGTGCAATGCTTAGCTAGCCTGACCTCCATTCTATAAGTGACAGCAAAAGAAGAGAGCAAGGGTTGCTGCTGGCAGCATCTCCATGGTAATTGCACCATGCGCCCCAACTTAAAGAAGCAAAATTTCACAACCACATGGCGGTGGGTGTGACAAGAGAAGGGAAAGGGTGAGTCAAAGATGATATTTCATAACAATAGCAAAACATATTCCTGAAGTTTACCAGGGGCAGATCTACAACAAACAGGATATGACACTTTGAAAATGTTTTGAAAACTGTACATGGAGTGTGTCCTGAGCCCCAACAGTTGTCACTACTGTTATAAATCATTTTAAAGCAGTAGTGTAGATCCTGCCCAGGTTCATCAGTCATGCTTCTGAGTCCCAGTTGCTAAAGAGCTACAAAGGAGAGGGTCGTTGAGCTCATGACTTGCTTTTGGG